>NW_026590905.1:264456-333744 GCF_907164565.1 Psammomys obesus | reverse complement strand
AAGCAAAGCAAAGCAAAGCAAAGCAAAGCAAAGCAAAGCAAAGCAAAAGCTTTCAAAGAACCCCTGATACCATGTGCATTTTTTAGACATATTGGGGTGGCAGTCAGCTTGAAGGCCTCAGACAGCCCCACTCCCGTGACTTGCTAGATGGGCTCAGTTATGTAGACCCTCATGCTGTAGTTTGCCCAGGCTGTCTCACGCTGGGAGCTCTGCAGCTCTGGGGTCTCTGTGGCATCTTTGCATTCTAGAGGGCTGGTGGTTCCACTCAGCATCGCCGAACGCTGTCTGTATTGTCTCTGCTCTCATGGCTCTCCATGACATCATTTGAAATGAGGTGAAATGAACCAGGCCCCCTTCTAGGATCAGCGCCTGTGGATACCACAAAGCCTGTGTGGGCTCTGGTAGGTGGTCCAAGATGCACCTTGGATGGCTAGAGCAGGACTATAGGGTAGGCGGGGTTCTGTGCTGGAATGTAGGGAGCAGAGACCTGAAGTGACTCCAGCCTAGAAAGCTGATTTCTCTCCACACTCTGGGGCTGCCTTGAAGATCTCTGAAATGCCTTCATTTTCCCATTCTCTTGATGAATAGCACCTTATTTCTGTCCACACTGGTCCCTTTATCAAAGGATCAAGCCTGCTTGTTCATTCTTTGCCTAAGAGAGGCTGTGAAGCCTTCAAATCCGTAAGCTGTTTCTAATTTCTAATTTGCTTTTAAATTAGAAATTATATCATGAAATTATTTTTCTTTTCATTTTAATCCTATGACTAAAGATATTTCTGCAACTTTGCCAATAGTTTTCTTAGAGTTTCTTTCACTAACTTTTACAAAAAAATATATTTTTTTAAATGTGCATGTATGTACATGTGTTTGTGAGTGCCTGTGGAATCCAGAAGTGGGCATCCGGTCCCCAATTACAGGCATTCATGAACTGAACTGGACTTCCAGGCAGTTATGAACTGTTGAAGTGGATGCTGGGAGCTGAGTTAGGGTGGTACTTTAGAAAAGCAGAGAGCATCTCCATTGCTGAGCCATCTCTCAAGCTCCTACCAGTTCATCTTGTTCATTGGCTTTTTCTGCTTCCAAAAGTGCTCAGACTTGGGCAGGCTGCAGCTCTGGTATGAATGAGGATGGCCGTTGCTCCAGTTTCCAGCAAGAGCATCTGCATTTCCGCACCTCACTAGGCCTCAGCAGACTGGCCTTTGTGGTTCATATTTCTAGCAACACACACACACACACACACACACACACACACACACACACACACACACACACACACGTGTGTGTGTGTGTGTGTGTGTTTAATATATATGTATATAATATATATACATATATATTAAATAACTTTTAAAAAAGATTTATTTATTTATTTCACGTATACGAGCGCTCCATCTGCTTGTACACCTTCAGGCCAGAAGAGGACATCAGATTCTAGTATAGATGGTTGTGAGCCACTGTGTGGTTGCTGGGAACTGAACGCAGGACCTCTGGAAGAACAGACAGTGCTCTTAACCGCTGAGCCATCTCTTCAGCCCTCTTTAGCAAACTCTTGGTTAGGACACCTTCAGGCATCTCTGAGAAGTTCCATCCTGGGGAGATGGTCCAGCAGGTACAGTGCTTACCACTCAAGTGCAGGGACCTGATTTCAGATCCCCAACACCCACATGAAAAAGCCAGGAGGCGGCATGTGTCTGTGACCCCAGTGCTGAGGTGGCTGGGGTTGGTGGAGTGGGGAGACAGACAGTGGGTACTCAGAGCTCGCTGGTCATCTGATATAGTTGGCTGGTGAACTCTGTGCCCAGGGAGAAGTTCCTTCTCAAACCAAAATAAAACATGCGAAACAAAACGAAACGAAATCGTTCCTTCTCTCTGATACCTTAACAGAATCTTCCCAACCCTCCATTTATGCCAACACAGGCCCCTCCCCAGCTTCCCCATCAAAAATTTCCAGCTTCTAACTCATTACCTGGTTCCAAAGCTGCTTTCACAGTTTTGGCGTTTGTTATTGTAACACCTGCTTTTCTGGTCCCAATTTCCTGACTTGCTTTGTTGTATAATGGGGTAGCCGGGACTGGGGATTTATGAAAACAGAGCTTCGTCTCTCCTAGTTTGGAGGCTGGGGTGCCCAGGGTTGAGGCATTGGTGTTTGATGAGAGCTGTCTGGTTGCATTGTCTCATGGTGGAAGGTGCAGGAAGAGGGTGAACAAGGGGGATGGACAATTTCCTTGGTACAAATCTGGGCTTCAAACATGGGCAGCAGTTGGACTTTGAAGCCTTGACTCTATGGCAGATACTGTTTGTATGGCTCAGATGTCCTGCCTAGGAGCTTCCTTTACTTCCTTTTCTTTCCTTCCCCCTTTTCCTTTCTCCTTTCCCTTTCTCTCCTCCTTCCTTCTCCTTTCTTCCTCCTATTTCCTCCCCCCCCTTCTTTCCTTCTTTTCTCTTTCCTGAACTTTGTTTATTTTATTTTGGCACTTATACAGAGCCTTACCGTGTAACACTGGCTGGTTTGGATCTTGGTTTGTAGACTAAGTTGGCCCAGAAATCACAGGGACCTACTTGCCTCTGTCTCCCGAGTGCTGGGATTAAAGGTGTGCACCATCGCGTCAGGAGTAGAATTTTATTCTTTTATTGAAAGATTACCAAGCTTCTCAAATTCTGCTTTAAAAAATATTTTAGTTATGTGTTTGTATGTTTGTGTGCGTGTATGCCTCCTGTGTGCAAATGCCCGTGGAGGCCAGAAGGCACCAGCTTCCCTGCAGCTGGAGTTGAAGGCAGATGTGAGCTACCCGACATGATGTGCTGGGAACTGAACTGCAGTACCCCGAAAGAGCCAAGGATATCTCACTGTAATTAACCCATTAATTACAGTGATACCAAAGTGCTGACGATTGAGTTACTATATTAAGCCACTTTAAGTAGCCCTAACCTAAAGACTCCTATTGTAGCCACTAAAGTGCCTTTGGTAAGTTCATGGTGAATAGCGTTCTAAACATGTAATGCACAGCATCCTTGTATTGGTAATTAGTGTCTAGGATAATGAAGCTATATTTGTCATATTCCTTTTTCCCCCTCTTGGATGTACAATCTTGCTATCTAGCCCAGCCTGGCTTTGTATTCCAATGTGTAGCCTAGGATAGCCTTGAACTCTCAGCAATGCTCCTGCCTCAGCCTCCTGAGTGCTCTGCTTAGACATGTGTACTACCATGCACGCTACAAAGCTTTGGTCTCTTATCCTTACTCTGCAGCACAGAAACACTGCTGTAAGCAAATACCGTGACAGATCCCTTCATAAGCTAAGAAGAGCTTGAGATTGTAAGGGGTCAGGATGATCTGTAAGGGCTCGGGCTGGAGGAGTGTCTGGAAGCATTCCTTATTGGTTGGCTGAGAGAATCCCCTGGGCAGATGTCCAGTTAAGAGGATAGAAGACACACCAAAAAAAGAGGCCATTACTATAGAGTCCTGACCTCTTTTAGTGTTGCATATTTTAGGGTATGGATCTGGCAGATATTTTACTGAACCCATATAACTTTCACTGGGTGAAGAACTATGTGTATATACTTTAAATTTTTTTATTTTTATTTTTTTGAGACAGAGTCTTAGCTCAGGCTGGCCTGGAACTTGCAATCCTCCTGTTCTGCCCCTTAAGTGCTAGGATTGCAGGTATGTGTTACCGTGCGTGGTGGAAGGGCAGAAAGAAGAGGAGGAAGAGCAAGGCTCTATCTCAATGTATGCACATCTTTGTTAGGCCAGTTTCCTTTGTTAAAATAGAACGTGGCAGACGTTCTGTGGCTTATAGCCTTGAGGATTTGGTTACCCCATAGGCTGAGGCTATGCAACCTTCTGCTTCTCCTGAAGCAATGTCATTTCAGGAGGGACTTCACTGTGAGGGTGTGGGGTATAGAGAGATTGGCTTTGCCTTTCCTTCTTCCCTTGCTCTTCCTGGGATGGTCCTTTGTTGTAGAGGTGGGGTCTCAGAGGTATGAGACAGGGTCTCACTGTGTAGCTCTGGCTGGTCCTGGACTTGTATGTAGCCCAGACTGGCCTGGAACCCACAGAGATCCACCTGACTGTCTCCCGTGTGCTGGGATTAAAGGCGTGCGCCATCATGCTTGGGCAGACTCTAGGTTTTTAAGGGAGGGGTGCTGGGGTGACAGGCTGCCTCTCTTCTCATCTAGGTGCTTTAGCGAGGAGTCCTGTGTCTCCATCCCCGAAGTGGAGGGCTATGTGGTGGTTCTCCAGCCTGAAGCCCCCCAGATCCTCCTTAGCGGCACAGCTCATTTTGCCCGCCCAGCTGTGGACTTTGAGGGACCAGAGGGGGTCCCTCTGTTCCCTGATCTTCAGATCACCTGCTCCATTTCTCACCAGGTGGAGGCCAAAGCAGACGAGAGTTGGCAGGGCACAGGTAAGGGTAACCCTGAGGAGTGACGCGATCCGGAGTGGGGTGATGCCTGTAACTAGAATGAGGGAAGGACTATGGGGCTGAAAATGGAGGAGCTTTTTCTTGTGTCCTTGTGGCTGAGAACAACTTACCCTTAAAACCCAGAGCCTGTGGGAAGCCCACGGGTATGAGGAAATGTCGCATGTTGATGTCTGAGGTGATGTTGACCTTCCTTAAGGCATGGCCCTGCATGGGGGGAGGGGTGGTGCTGAGCACAATGTGGTGACAACGGGTGGGTCTCAGAACCTGAATGGGCACTGCTCTCGCCTTGACCCCGACTCTCTCCCACAGTGACAGACACACGCATGTCAGATGAGATCGTACACAACCTGGACGGCTGTGAAATTTCTCTGGTGGGGGATGACCTTGACCCCGAGCGAGAAAGCCTGCTCTTGGACACGGCATCCGTGCAGCAGCGAGGCCTGGAGCTCACCAACACATCTGCCTATCTCACCATTGCTGGTCAGTGAGGTCAAGGGTCTGTCTTTGTTGTTGTGGTGTGTGACCTCATGAGTAAGCACGAGGCTCCTCCTTTCTCGGGATGTTGCTCAAATGCCATTTTGTTCCTCCTTAGCTGGAAGATGATTTGGCTTCCGGATTGAGGGAAGGGTGCCTGGGCAGAGGCTCTGATCATTTCTCTCTTTCCTTTGCTCTTCGTGGCCTGGCTCACCTCCTCTCACAGTTCTACTTCCGCATCCCTTCAGGGCTCTGCCGTTTCTTTCCTGCTTCTGTCTCCCCCAACCAGCTTTTGAGTCTTCTAGCTCCATGGTGTGCTTACCCTCTCTCCCTGCATCACCACAGGCTTTAAGTGCTCATCCTAGTGAATGGTGGGAAGTGGTGGTTTGGTAGTTTCCAGAGGAAGCTGCCCCCAGGAGGGAGGATGGGAGATGATGCCAATGACCAGCCCCTTCCCAATCCTCACCAAAGCCACGTCCCTTCTGTCTACTACCTTCTCTTGAAGGATGTCTCTTTACCTTTCTTTTCCATAACTGTCTAGATCCTTTCATCTCTGGGGAGTCCCAGAAGCCACAAGGCTAGGGGGGAAGGACAGAGAAGCAGATGTAGCTTTGCTCGCTCTGCTCCTGTAGACCAGAGTGTGTGGGAGTGCTTCTTCTCTGAGGTGTCAGCTAATACCTCTGTTGAGGGACTAACCATCATCCCACTGCGTTGTCTCCTTTTTCCCCAGGGGTGGAGACCATCACTGTGTATGAAGAGATCCTGAGGCAGGCTCGTTACCAGCTTCGTCACGGAGCCGCCCTGTATGCCCGGAAATTCCGGCTCTCCTGCTCTGAGATGAATGGCCGCTACTCCAGCAACGAATTCATTGTGGAGGTACCAGGACATCCCTTTCCTTTCTCGGTCACCTGCTCCTGGCGAGGAGCCAGGAGGTATCAGACTCAGAGAGGTGGTTGATGGACAGGGACTTCCTTGCTTTGAAGGTTCCCAGATCCATGACAGATGGAGCAGGAGGAGGATGTGGGTGACAGTTAAGATGGCCCGCTGCTAAGCCTAGCGCCTCAGTCTGAGTTTGATCCTCAGAAACTGCATGGCAGACAGAGAGCAGTGCCTTCTCCAGGTGGCCTTCTGAGCCCCTCCCCCAACACATTGTGTGTTATGAGTCTAACACTAAATGAGAAATGGGGTGCACTGAGTGAGTCTGGAGTGGCGTGGGGGGCCTTGGGGAGAAGCACTTGTGCCTATAGAGCCCTCTCTTTCCCTAGGTCAACGTCCTGCACAGCATGAATCGGGTGGCCCACCCCAGCCACGTGCTCAGCTCCCAGCAGTTCTTGCACCGGGGTCACCAGCCTCCTCCCGAGATGGCTGGACACAGCCTGGCCAGCTCCCACCGGAACTCCAGTACGTAAGCCGAGTGGGAGCGTGGCATCACACGCACCCCTGTACGCTTGGGAGGAAAGGAGGGTGAGGCAGTGGGTTCTGCTCTCTGCGGGACAACCTCTTTATCCTTCTGGACGGTTAACTCCACGGTGAAGGCGAAGCCTTCGTCAAGGCAGGGGTTCAAGCCTGGAACCACAGGCAGTGTGGGGTGTGGGCATCTTGGTTATTCTTGCTGCTCCCCTGTGCGCCCTCCCCCCCCCCCCAAAAAAAAAAAAGTTAGCTGGGATCTAGAGTGCTTCTGTAATGAAGCAGTTATTTATTTAATGCCTACAGCATACCAGCACTGCTTGAAGATGCTGTTGGGGATAGAAAGGCTTTTAGGAGTTATGTACACTGGTGTGTAGCTATGATGCCAGCACTCAAGAGGCTGAGACAGGCAGAAGGGAAGCCAGACTGGGCTACATGGTGAGATCAGATGCCGAACGTTGCCTGTGGATGGTGTACGTACTCTTGCTCCCTGGTTAACGGTCCTTTACTAGTGGCTCGTTTGTTCTCTAATATTAAAAGTTGCTTAATTACAAAGGAGAAGAATAAAAAGGAGAAAATATGAATATAAAGAAGAATTAATCTTGCTTCTGTCAGACTGAGGCTACCCTCCTGATGGGCCGTGTTATGTTTCCACTGTGTTCCGTCCATCTATCTATCTATCTATCTATCTATCTATCTATCTATCTATCTATCTATCTATCTACTGTCTATCTAATTTTATAAAGCTGACATCAGACTATTTTGTAATATTATATTTACACTTCAGATTAAAGTAAGTCTTTTCTTGAATTATTAAAATCCGAGCAATGGTGATACATTGCTGAAAGTGACTTTTGTGAACCCTTTTAGAATCGTTTCCAGAGACCATTCACACACCTTGCCTTTGGCCCAGTGAAGTTACCCAACTTCGAGATCCGTTTTTGTCAGAGCTGGCTCTGGAGATCATTTAAATGTTTTAAGCATTAAGCCCACTCCCAAAGGCCACAGACTGTCACTTTTGAAAAGCAGGAAAAGGTCACAGGATCATTAGGCAATGGCTCGAGGAGTTCATGGTCACTGAGTCACCTCATGGGTCTTTTGTTGGCCTGGATGCTGGGCTCTGCACCCACGAGCAGGCTCCAGCTAGATCTGGGTGCCATGGCCCCGATCTCAGTCCTTTCTCACTTTGGTTTGAGGTCCCAGGAGGAGTGTCCCTGTTCTAACTGCTCAGGGCTTCCTCCTTGAGTGCCCAGCTGCCTGGTCCTGGCTGGCAGGCAGTGCGTGTCATTTCTCATCCTCCTGCTCGGCCAGGGGCTGCTCTGGTACTTGTGGGCCATGTCCTTGATTCTCCTCCCCAGGGTAAACCCTCTTGCGGCTTATATCCAGGTCAGCCACACTTCCTGCTGAGATTTCAGTGATGAGCAGCCACCTGCCTTCGCCTCGCTCTTTATTTCGGCCCTTGTAGGTACAGAGTTCACCATTTCTCTGAGGCCTTTTGTGAGTGATATGGCTTGAGCTCATCAGGTGACACAGTTCATCCACAGCTATCAAACCTGTTCCATACATTGCCCCTGGCTCCAGGGTGTTCCCTCCTTTTTACCTCCCAAGGGCAGGCCCTGCTCTGCATAATTAGGGTTTCAGGAAGCTCAACTACACTAAAACTGCAGAAGTAAGCTCTGCCATCTCCTCCAATGGTAGAGGCTGATTTCTGTTCAATTTCTTATGTGCCCGGCAAGAATGGTGAATAAGAATGGTCAAGGAAGAGTTTTTGTCATATGTGGTGTTCGAACCTGGGAGCTGGAGAGCAGGAGGTCTGAGGCAGAAGCATGACAGATGGTGTGGATGTGAGAGGGTAGTTAAGGAGTGAGACAAGATGATGGAGACATTATGCTATTGTCATTTCAAACTTTGACTCATTTCTGTCACATGGGGGACTTTTAAATCTCTTGGTGGGTTGACACCCCAAATTGATGAGAAATAGGTATCAGTGTTTTAAAAAATTTTTATTAATTGATTGATGTATGTTTGTGTGTGTGTGAAGTTTATATGTGGGCACATGTGTCAGAGGTCAGAGTACAGCTTTGTGGAGCCAGCATGTCTTCACATGCTTTCCAGGGATTGAACTCAGGCCATTAGGCTTGCAAGACAAGGGCCTTTAACCATTGAGCCACCTGTCAGCTCTCACGGTATTTATCTTTAAAGATCCTCATACAACTCTATTGCATAGCAAAGTTTGGAAATGATTTCTCTACTTTGATTTTCACAAGTACCCAAAGCACCATGGAAAGATATGTAGAGAAACAGTATTTTTAAAAAATGGGAGAAGTGTTAAAGTTGTCTGGGAAACAAAGGGGCTGACTTGAGAGACAGGGAGACTGGGAAGGGTACCGGTGTGACCATACTCAAGATACATTATGTGCTGGCATGAAAATAGCCATGTGTAACCTTGGGTGATGAAATAACAAACAAAAAACAAAAGGAAAAAGAGAATTCCTTTTAAAAAGATGACTAATTATCTCACGGTGCGTGACTGAAAAAAAAAAAGAAAAGCAACAGGGAAGAAAGGAAGCCTGGCATAGTATTTCCAGCTACTCGAGAGGCTGAGGCAGGAAGATGACTTGAGGCCAGGAGTTCAAATCCATCCTGGGCAACGTGTCATCTACTAAAATAAAAATAAAACAAAGCGACTGAACCAAAACCAAAATACTTGAAAGAAAAGAATCAGGAAGGAAGGAGGAAGGTGATGGGAGGAGAATCACGTGAAGCAAATGCTGTGAGCTGCTGAGCTGTTGCAATGCTGTGCCAGAGGATTGCCTCTGAGCCGGTGCCCAAACCAAAAGAAGCCCGAACAACTGTGTGGAATCGTAGGGTAGGATCTGGGCGCAGAAGGACATCTCCTCTGAGGCGCTTTCTTCATCAAGGGGGCGTGTTATGTTGGGCTGCGGGCAGCGCTTTCAACAGTGCCCTTATGATCACATGAACCGTTTGCTAAGCCGTCCCTGCATGTCGGCTGCACTCAAGGCCAGAATTTGCTGAGCAGATCTAATAATGCAGCAAGATTTAATGGGCTTTTGAGGTCTCCATGTTTGCCTGTAGCTAATTTAAAAATTCTCCCAACCTTCCTCCTGATTTACCCTAATGAATCTGAGTTATTGGCCTACAGCTGGAGTGTTTGTTTTGTCTTTTTTTTTTTTTTTTAAGTCACTTCTTATTCATGTTAATCAACATGTCATTTCCTTCATCATGCCAGGGCCTCAGGGCCCTGATTTGGGCTCACTATTGTGGTGCTTGCTCCTTAGTGCTAGGTCATCCGTTGTGGCCTGTGCTCTGAAAGTTGGGTTGTCTGGGCTGAGCCACAGGGGCCACGTGCTGGCATGTTGGTACTCCCTGGACTTGCCCATTGACCCAAGAGGGGCTATTTTGGATGGCTGCACAGAAAGAAAGACTCTGACCCTTTCCCCTCTCTCTCCCATGCTCAGGCAGTTGAGAAAGGCTGATCCAACCAGTCTGGTCTCTGTCTTGGAGTCAGGGCCCAGTGAACCCGCTGGCCTCCGCCCCCACAGAGTTAGCTCTATTTGGCAAGCAGTCCAAAATGGGGCATCAGTCAGGTCAGGATGTGAACTAGCTTGACAGGGAGCCATCAGGGCGGCCCCAGGGCGGTGTGAGTGGGTGAGTGGCTGCCGGGACTGTCCCAGCACGCATTCTCCACTTTCCTGCTTGGTCCTGGAGTGGTGACACTGTGTGTGCCTGGCTGCTGGCAAGAGGGGTCCATGGCTGGGTGTATGGGGGGCTTTTATGTCCTCTCCTCTGTGCTCTGCTCTTTTTCTTAGTGTTGGGTTTTAGGATGCAGGTACTTTTGAGGCTGGGCCGCAATGTGACCTTTATATACGGCTTGCTTGTGTGTGACTGCTAATGTGTGTTGGAGACACGTACACACACAAACTGTTTCTCGGCAATAGGACTGCCTGGGGTGTGGAGGGAACTCATGTGGCAGATAGCAATCCAGCTGCCCAAGAGGGCTCTGGGCTTGGGAGTGTATCTGTGGGGTTTCTTCCTTCACCTGCTCTCTCAGGTGCTTGGGGCTCCTCTGCTTTGCTTCTTTGGGCTTCTCCACATGCTCTCTGTGTGTGCCCAGCATGGGGCCCAGGCTGTGTTTACAGCTGCTTATTCTGTGGCCCACAGGGCCCATGTCTGTGGGGCTTATGTCTTCCTTCAGGGGAGTGCTTGGTTTGCTCAGCTGGTAGGGAGTTGCGTGGCCTTGCCCATACGGCTCTTTGGTGCCGTGCTAGAGACTCTGACACGCATCCCATTAATCCTGCTGTGTGAGCAGGCTGCTAGGTGGCTGGTACAGTCAGGTGTGTGGGCAACGAGAGGCCTGGCTCGGGTATGGGGCATGGCGATGTTCGCCCAGCTGTGTGCCCATTCATTCCTCATTGGTTTGGGCCTGTGTATGCACATCTGCTTTTCCACCATCAGCTCCAAGATCCACGTGAGAGTGCATATACCCTTCTGTTTCTCACTGCCTGTGAGAATCCATGTTCCCTTGAACTTGGGCATCAGGATGGGGCTACAGGGCAGGAGGCCCGAGACTCCAGAGGTGGGGGTGGGTACACCTCTGGGGGAGACTGGGAGGGAACAGAAGCCCCCCAGGACCAGAAACCTCAAGCCTGCAAGGAGAAGGGAGGTATCACGGAGCAGGAGCAGGAGTGAGCCCAGACCAGGTGGGTAAGCGCAGGGGCCAGTCCCCGCCACTGGAACCTGTCCCCAGCCTTGGGGACAGCAGCTCCTCTGGTCTGCAGGCTAAGGCTTAGGGCTGTTTCTTTTCCCATCCCAGTCAGTCCCCTCTGTAGCTGCTGCTCTCTTTCCCTCTGGGGAGAAGGTGGTCCTTAGGGAAGGTCCAGGCAGGAAGGCACAGGCAGCTTCTAACTTTTATTTATTTTTTGCCGTTTATCCAAGGACAATACGGTCACTGAAGGCAGCACTAGGCGGAGGTCCTTCTCCACATCACTGGCCTCTCTTACACACCTGTCTACCAGTCCTGTGTGCCCTTGGCTCTTGGGGCAGCCCCTCTCCACTTCCTTCCTGTTTATCTTCCCTGGTGGGGTCTTTTTCTCTTCCAGTTAATTTCTCAGGTTATTCACTTCCTCAAGGCCACCTTGAGGGCGGTCGTTTCCTCTTGGGCTTTTTCCATCGGGCAGTCTCTTCCCTCAGCGCCCGTGCCCGATTTTCCCAGGTGTGCTGGGTTCCACTGACTCCGTGCTCTCCCTGCAGTGGTCCCCAGTGCTGCAACTCTCATCATTGTGGTCTGTGTGGGCTTTCTGGTGCTTATGGTGGTCCTCGGCCTTGTGCGGATCCATTCCCTTCACCGCCGCGTCTCGGGGACTGGTGGAGCCTCGGGAGCTTCCACTGACCCGAAAGACCCTGACCTCTTCTGGGATGACTCTGCTCTCACCATTATTGTGAACCCCATGGAGGTGAGTGGCCTGGAGGAATGCCGAGGGGGGGGCACATTTATAGCAAATATCCTTGAGGAGGACCCACGCCCCAGGTGAAAGCTCTTGGTACAGTGGCTGAGAGCGTGGAGGAGGAAGGATGAGCCTGGAGAGGTAAAGAGCCATGGTGCATGCGTGCCTGCGTGTGTCCTCTAGGAGCGGTTCTGATTGTGGCTAGGCTGTTGAGCTCTCGCTCTCTGCTTTTGTCCTCTCCAGTCCTACCAGAACCAGCAGGCCTGCGTAGCAGGGGCTGCTGGTGGCCAGCCAGAAGATGAGGACAGCAGTGACTCCGAGGCAGCCGACTCCCCCAGCAGTGACGAGAGGCGCATCATTGAGAGCTCCCCACACCGCTACTGAGGCTCCAACCCTGCCAAGAGAGAGGCCTGGCCTGGGGAGACCGACACCCAGCAAAGAAAGGGAGAAAGGCATTCCGAGAGAAGAGACACCAAGGGGGACAAAGAGCTCTGAACAGGAGTGGTCCTGCGATCTTGGAACCCCTGGCAGGCCTCACACGGTTGCCCTCCTCCTCCAGCCTGCCCCTGCCTTGGGCTGCCCTTCCCCTGCCATGAGGACGCCATGAGGCGTCTGCCCCAGATGGCTGCGCTGGGAGAGTGGCCGAATGGCCTTGGCTGCCCTGTAGCCCACCCGTGCTGGCATACCCCCGCCAGCCACGCGCTGTACTGGGGAGGGTACTCAACGGGATTGGTGGGAGCCTGCTGCTGGGCCCTTCCCCACTCTATCCTGTCCGAGGAGGCCTTCCTTCTGTCCAGCCTCCCTGCTTCCCTTAGGATTCCCTCACCTCTGTTTCCACTTCACTCTGAGGATCCCCGATCCTCCCTCTTCTCGGTCTCCTCCCTCTCTTGTCCTCCTTTCCCCGCCTGCCTGAGCAGTCCGAAGGTCCTACAGTCCCCGTTCCTTTCTCCACGGCCTGCTTGTGCCTAGGTTGTGGGGAAGGCGGAGGGGTGGGCGCCCCGGGTGTATTATATATAGTGTATATTTTTTCAATGTTGTCGTGAGCGCAGCTCCTGTGTTTCTGTGTGCAGCTCACAGCCTTGTATGTGTGTGTGTGTGTGGCATTGTCATGTCTTGGGGTGAGGGTAGGGGATGGGTGTGGGAAAGGAGGGACACACCCTAGGGGTTTTCAAATAAAACAACCAGAAAAAAGCTGTAGCCTGCTGTCTGTCTGGACGGTCTGAGCATGCTGAGGTGACAAGGCAGGACTGGCTCTGGCTGTCAGGCCCTGGGGGATGTAAGATGGGGGCAGATGACTCACACTGTCTTCTTCTCTCTGCATCCTGGAAAAGAATGACGTAACTGCATGGGCAGATGCCCGGTGTTGTCTGGGGACACTGTCAGCCCCTCCTCATCACTTTGAAAAGTCTCACCCAGAGCACGTCAACTCCCAGCTGGAAAGTTCGAGGGAGGATGCTGGCGGTCCTGCTCTTTACAACAAAGGGATCAGGAGCTCTTTTTGCTGACCAGTCTATGGCTCGGACCCAAGGGACCTCCGCTTTGCCACATCCCCTGCTGTGGCTGCTGAGCGGCCTTCGCTGTCCCCACACTAAAGTGGTGGCATGGCAGATTCTGGTCTGTCCTCAGCCTTTTGGGCCATTGGTTCTCTGGCTTTGGTCTTCTCTAGGCTCCAGGTGATAAAGAAGAGAACTAAATGGACCTAGTGAAGCAGCAATTGCTGCTGTGTAGACGCTGTCCTTCTGTATTGTCCCTATCCTGGGCCACACCTGGAAACCATACCTGAGATCCTTTCTGAAGAGCAGATGATTCAGAGTGTCAGGCTTTCCCTAGTTCTGTGTGGTCCTTCCTAGCATCACAGGGTGGAGCTGGGGCTTTCCAGTTACCAGGTGACGCTCCATTCACCTGCCTTCCCGCTTCCAGCAGGTGCTCCGGACCTAGCTCACGGTTCCAGCTGTATGTTGATGGCTCCACTTGTACGTCTCTCACTCAGCTCGTTCTCCTTTCTGACACTCCCGCCTATCTATTGGTATGAACGTCCGGGCATCCTATGCCTCAGACTTAGCCTTTGCCCAAAGTCTGCAGTCACGGTTACCTCTCCCTGTGTTTCCCACGCAATGTCCTAATCCAGAAAGCTGGCAGCTCCTTTTCCTCACCCATACCCATGTCCAAAGGGTGACTAAACCTTGTCGTTGCTTCTTTGGGTTTCTCAGACATGCCGTGCTGCTGCTGTTGTCATCCTGATTTGCACGCCTCACCTTTAACCTGGTCTGCCCTGAGAGCCTCCTACCTGCCCCCAACTCCTCTGTCTTGGTCCACTCCAGTCCATCTTCAACTCTGGGTCTCAGCAGCCTTTCTAGTGCACCATTCCACCCATGTCACTCTCTTGTTTGGAATCTTCCTTCCTGTCACTGGTTTGGTCAATCCCAGATACCCTCGCAGCCTCTTAGCTCCTCTCTCTGTGTGGCTTCTTTGCCATCACTGTCCTTGAACACCTGAAAGCAGGGCACAAAACCCACTGGTATTTTCTAGAGATACCCTTATTTTTCTTGCCCCTGTGTCCTTGCATGGGTGTTTTTTTTCTTCCTGTCACGTTTAACAGTCGTACTCATTGTGGTAAACTCCATTCAGATGTTGTAGTCTTCCGAGTTCAGATGCCCCATGGTCACATCTCCATGGCAACATGTCCCATGAGGCTAGCACGTGTATATCTATCAAACAGCTTCTCTGTATCCTCTGCAACTTGTGTAGGGCCAGGCACACACCAGGGGCTCAGAAAATGATGCGTGAAGTGGTGGGTAATCCTCGGACTCACAGAAGACTTTCTGGCGAGAGACCGGAGAGCTGCTTTGGTGACCTGGGAGTCCAGGGGGCGGAAGGTGGTCCAGAAGATGCCCTGTAGTGTGTTCCTATAACCGTCTGCTTGGATGTCAGCTGTTGTCAATATCTGTGACAACACCACATGGAAACAGCCTCCCAGCTGCTCCTGCAAGACCTTCAGGATCCCAGGTCAGAGGCTCGAGACAATGGAAAGCTGTAACTCCCAAAAGAGTAAGAAAGTTTGAAGTCTGCGGCTCTGTCTTCCAGTCCATCCAACCTTTCTCTCCTCTCTCTTGTCAACCTCTGGGTCCTTACTCACCTTGGATCTCGGAGACTGAGGCTTCCTATGCAGAAGAGCAGAAGCCAGGGCCTGCCATTATTCTTACTTGCTTTGGAGCCCTTTATTCTGTGAGTGAAGCTAGGGCCTTGGAGTCTTCATCCACCTTCAGTTCATCCTTTGTAACCTCTGTACCATCACATGCCTTGAATTTCTGCCTCTGATCTCTTGATTGCCCTCTTACCTGGCCTCTCTTAGTTTCTCTGTTTCTGTTTCTATGTCTCTCTATTTTGCCCTAGCATGCCTGCATGTGTTATGCGTGTGTGTGTGTGAGCACATAGAAAGACAATACAGAATTAGGTAGGGTGTCAGCTTCAATGATCTAGGGAAAGGGCAGCAGACAAGAGCCCAAGTGAGTTTTCATTTTCTTGCTCAAGATCTCCTGGAGCATTCCCCAACTCCCCTGATGGAATCTGGCAAAGCCCCAGGATCTCAGGTTTGGCTGTGTTTCAAGCTCCACCTATCCCCAATTTAATTAGAAATAGCAAACACATTTCCCTCGGCTCCACTCAGTTTTTCCTTCTGCAGTGGGAGGCTCTTTCCCTCTGAAGTCCAGTCTTGGCTGTGAAAACCAATCAGCTTAATCCGAGATGAAGATCTGAGCTCTTGAGAAGCCACGCTGCAGAGGCAGATGTGTCAACGACAGTTCAAGAACAAACTGCATCTTTCTTCGTGTTACCAGACCAGGGCCCTGGAAACCTGCCTTTGCGTCATCAGGAAGGGTGGATGGAAGCTCAGTGGAGCTGTGTGTATATCCAGCTTTCGGCTTTCGAGCTGACCAGTAACACTTAGAATTATCCACTCACCAGTCAGCCCTCACCTCAGGGGGCTTTGTTGGGAAGGGTCAAGAACATGTCCACTCCTGTTCTTGAGGAGCTGTGGAAGGGCTTAGATTCAGATTTCAGCCTTTCAGGGACTCTCCCAAGTGGATACACTAAGACCCCAAGACCAGTCACACTGTGGGGTTCCTCTGGGATGTGTGGGGATCCCTTAGGTCCTTCAAACCTGTGAGTGTTTTCTGGGGATGTCTGTAAGCAGATGGTGTGAGGATGGACTGGGGCCCCGCACAGTTCCGCTTTACACTGTGGCTACCAGTTTCCTGAATCCACTTCACTCAGCGGCATGTAGAGAGACTCCCAGCTCTCTCCCTCCAGCTGCCTCCTGAGAAGGAAGAAGTCTTGGGAGAGGGAGGCAGGCGTGAGGGTGATGGGTAAGCCCCTGGCAGGCAGAAGGGGGTGGGGGGAGCTGTTTTATCTACCTCTACCATGCTGGAGCTACCACCTCTCTTGCGACATCATCCTGAGAGTACTTAAAATATACTCATCCTACAAGAAAAGGACAGAGGCAGCTCTAAATTTAGAGCCGGTGGGTAGAAGGAGGGGGATGGAGACTCGGGGGTATTCTGGAACTGGCTCCTTCAGAGAAAGAATAAGCAGCCTTCTGGCTGTGGCTTCCAGTCCACAAGGATAAGGGAGCCTCTGTTTCAATTTTCAGGCTCTGAGACATGACGCCAGTTCCTCCAGCCCCTTCTCATCAGATGGTATTTTTCTCCTTTTTCTGTGGGTTGCAGTGTGGCTGGCTCTGGAGGAAGAGGCTGGGCACAGATGCACAGCCAATCAGAGGCTACCTCTCATTTGTTGCTAGGTCACCGCAAAGCTTCTCTTTTTCGTAGCACTATGGAGAGGGAAAGTAACTCCAACTTTCAGACAACAGCAGGACTACAGTGGCAGAGTAGCAGGCTCAAGGTGGATGGGCTGTCCATGCCACCTGTCCCTTTGGAGCTGGTTTCTGCATAAACTTCTGGCCCAATGACCCTTGCCTACTAAGCTTCCTTGGCCCCGCCTTGTCTGCTAAAGTAGACCTCTCAAACATTTGCTAAGGCAATGGAGAGTTGACAAAGAGGCTGTTAGCAGGTCAATAGAGTCTGGCGTGGACAAGCAAAATGCCAAGGGCGTACGGAACCTATTGTGTGAGGGAAGTTTGCTGAGCTCTACAGAGTGTAATATCAGCCCACGTACCTAAGACAGGATAGGGCATTGTGCAAAAGATGCCCAGCTGATGTGAGTCCTGAAGTACTGTCAAAGGGGATTATGGGCCCCTGACCCCTTCCTTTTCCTGTTTTGTTTTCTGGCCATGAGGTGGGCAGTTTGCTTTGCCATGTGTTCCCTGTCATTGCCAGCTGGCATGACAACAGTGGCCTAAAAACATTGGTTCTTTCTAGTTGTGTTTTGGAAGCAAAAAAAAAAAAAAAAATCTCTTTATAATTATCTCAGATATTAGATCGATAGAAAGTTCACTCCGTTTGGGCTGTTATAGCAGAGCACTGTGCACTGAGCGGCTTAGACAATAAGCATTATTTGTCACAATTTTGAAGGCTAGGGTGTATACCATCTAGATTCCAGCAGATCCAGTGTCTGGAGAGGGCTCTCTTCCTGGTTTGTAGGTGGCTTGTTCATTTCTCTGTTCTCACGTGGAAGGAAGCTGTGAGACTCCAGGGCAAGAGGTCATATCTCCTCCTGGAGGTTTAGTTCCTTTTCCTATTGCTTCGATGAAACACCCTGACAGAAGCAGCTCAGAGAGAAACTGTTGCTTTGCTCACAGTCCTTCTTGGCGGGTAGATACAGCAGCAGGAGCTCTCGGGAGCTGGATTCCTTGTTCTCACAGTCAAGGGCAAAGAGCAATGCACTATTGCTTAACGTTAGCGCTCAGTTTGCTATTTCCACTTATACATTCTAGAAACCCCTAACTGGGGAACGGTCCTGTCTGGGTCTTTTCACCTCAATTAGTGTAATAAAGACAATTCCCCACAACGCTGTCTAGAGGCCGGTCCTCCAGTAGATTCTGGGTTTTTTCTAAGCTCACAGTTTAACACTGACCGGTCATTCACATTAATCCCATTGATTGAGTCTCAACACTAGGACCTAAATCCCTTCCCCAAGGCTGCAGCCGTTTATATCGCCAGACTGGACTTTCGGTGTGCGGATGGGTAGACACCACGTTTTGTTCATTACGGACACTTTGTTTTTACTTCTTTGTGGTGCTAGAGATCAAACGCAGGGCCTTGTGCAAGCTGGACAAGTACTCTGCCACTGAACTCCAGGCTCCTCAGTCTTCTCCTCTTCTAACTTTTAAACCAAATAACTTGAACTTCCCTTGAACGTCACTGCTTAGTGGGACAAATGAATTAAAACCCTGAGAAGGCATAGAATTTAGTACAGAGACAGTGAGGAAAAATCAGAGCATCTCGATATTAATTTGAAAATAAGTTTAAAAAGTCTAAATTTAGACTATATATAAACTATATATATAGTTTAATTTAAACTATAAAAGTTTAATTTTAATTAAAATAGAATTATATCACTTTCCCTTTTCTCTTTCCCTCCTCTAACCCTTCCCATGTCCCCTCTCTAACTGATGGTTCCTTTTTATTACTATTTCTACACACACACACACACACACACACACACACACACCACGCACATTCATACACAGCTATACATACAAATATACACAAATAAAATCTGTGAGGTCTATTTAGTGTTGCTTGTGTATGTACGATTTCTTGGTATTGGATAACCTGTGAAAAACCCTCTCAGCATTTATTTGTTGCTTGTAGATCTTTGTCCAGAAGTGAGGCCCCTGAGATCTCACCCTAGCACATTGATTGGCTTTGTCATTGCTCATGTTTTATTTAGGCAGCCTCACTATTGAGTTATTATGGGTTTGCTTCCCCGTCATTTCTAGGAGACACAGTCTCAGAGCACAGAGACTGTCTTTCTGGTTCTCTGGCTCTTATAAGCCTTCTTCTCCCTCTGCCATGATGTTTCCTGAGCCCTAGGTGCAGGATTTGTATCATCGTCGTAGCTGTATCTGTTGGGGCTGGGCACTGTATGATGAGTTGCTCCCTGTACGTTGACCAGTTGTGATTTTCTGTAGTGGCTTCTGTCTGCTTTAAAAAGATGCTCCTTTGATGAGGGGTGAGTGTTACACTTATCTGCGTGTATGATGAAATCTCAAAGTTGTTTTAATTTGAGCTTACCAAATTGCTAAAGATTATGAATATTTTTGAAATATTTCTTAGGTGTGTTTTTTCTTCTTTTGAGATACCAAGCCCATTTTTAAAATTTATTATTATTATTATTATTTTTGAGATAGGGTCTCTCTGTGTAGCCTTGGCTATCCTGGACTCACTTTGTAGACCGGGCTGGCCTCGAACTCACAGATGTCTGCCTGCCTTTGTTTCCCCAAGTGCTGAGATTATAGGTATGTGCCACTGTGCCTGCCTTCAAGCCCAGTTTTTAAGTGGGTCATTTGTTTTCTTGGTTATTTGTACTTTGAGTTCTTTATATATGTTGCATGCTAATCCTATGTCAGATGTATAGCTGGCAAAGGATCTCCCGCTCTGTGTGTTTCTTCTTTACTCAATCAGTTTGCTTCCTTTGCTGTATAGTTTTAGTTTTTTAGTTTTATGAGCTTTTAGTTTTATAGCTTTTTAGTTTTATGAGGTTCCACTGGCCAATTTTGGGTCTTACTTCGTGAACAAATGTAGTCCTGTTCAGAAAGTCATTTCCTACACTCAAGTTTTCTTGTAGAAGTTTTAGTGTTTTTTTGTCTCACAATGAGGTCTTTGATCCACTTGGAGTTTTTTTGGTTGTTTGTTTTGTGCATTGACACTGCTGTAATTTTAGTCTTCTCTGTTGTGTGGACATCCAGTTTTTCAAGGACTATTTTTGAAGATGACGTCTTTCTTCAGTGTATGTTTTTGCCTCTTTGTCAAATATCACATGGGTGCAGTTACGTGTTTTCCTGTTTAGGTCTGTTATTTTGTTTCATTGGCACGCATATATCGTGGGAATATCACACTATTTTATTATTCTATAATATATCTTAAGATATGGAATGACAGTCCATCCGTTGTTGTTCTTTTGCACAGGCTCGCTTTGGCTCTCTGGGGTCTTTTACTGTTCCATATGAACTTTGGATTTTTTTCTTACTTCTGTGGGGGAGTATTATGGGTATTTTAATTAGGATTTTGTTGGATCTGAAAATTGTTTCTTTTTTTTGAGACAAGTTCTTGCCATGTAACTGTAGCTGGTCTTGAACTCACAGATATCCACCTGTCTCTGCCTCTCGAGTCTTGGGAGTCAAAGCATGCATCAGCAAGACTGAATGAGTGCTATATTTTTAACTGGAAATATGTATCATCTTTAGGTTAAATTTTAGTTAAAAGTAATATAACATTATTTAAGGTAATAAACAGTATCATAACTATGGTGGTTTGAATGATAATGGCCCTCATAGGCTCATATTTTTTAGTGGTTGGTCCCAAGTTGGTGGAACTGTTTGGGAAGGACTGGGAATGTGGCCTTGTTGGAGGAAATGTTGCCAAATCGGTAGCTTTGAGGTTTCAAAAGACTCGCATTGTTTCCAGTGTGTGCTCTCTTCCTGCTGCTAATGGATCAAGATGGGATCTCTCAGCTGTTCCTGCTGCCATCATGGATTCTAACTCTCTGAAACTGTCAGCCAAATTAAGTGCTTTCTTTTGTAATTTCCCTTGGTCCACATTTTGTAACAGTAATAGAAAAGTAACTAAGATAATAACATTTACTGAAATAAACAATCTTTCAAACATTTCTTACATTTTTATTTACACATGGTGTGTGTGTGTGCGCGCGCGCCTCTGTGTGTGTAGGTAAGCGCTGTGGTAACTGCTGTGTGAATCACTTACAGGAGTTGATTCTTTCAACCCTCCTGCGGGTTCTGGGGATGAACTCAGGTTGTCAGGTGTGGCAGCAAACACCGTTACAAAAGTTTTGCCAGTCTTGAAATCGGGAATGCTGTGGTTCACACATGAACTCTCGAAACAGGCCTAAGTGATAGACTTGGTACTTAGCTAGTGGTGCTGTTTTGGGGTCTTTCAAGGTTATATGCTTGACCTTGAGGGTTATATGCTGTCTCCACTCCCAGCCTGAGCCCTCCGCTTCCCAGTCTGCTTGAACATGACAAACTGCATCCCACTCTGGCCACCAAAGGTGAAGTCTCAGCAACATGCTCCTGTGGCCATGGACTCCTGTCGTGCTTTCTCTACCATGATGATTGTCCCCGTCTAAACCCTGGGCCAAAATAAGTTCTTCATCCCTTAGATTGCCTCTGTCAGTGCTGGTCAAAGCAATGAGAAAGGTAATGAACACTGGGCTGACTGTCAAAGGGACTCAAACCTGTTCAAATTTGGTTAAGTGGCAATTAAAGAACAAGTACAAGTGATTCTTAAAAACATGACATTTAGTACAATTATGCACAGAATACCGAGGTTTATAAGTTAAATTAAGAGGCTTAAATGAAATCAGATTTTTCTGCTTATAATTTCAATAAGTTAAATATTAATTTAAAATCTAATTAACTGGACATAGTCTTTTCCACATATAATATACACTAAAATATTCATAGTGGGGTGTGTATGTAAGTGCTGTGTCAGGTATTGCATGAGAAAATGTAAGGGATCCAGTGAGATCTAAGAGACTGGAAAGAGCTGATTCAGAGACACATCTGAGAACCAGCACATCATCTAGAGATGGTCCCTCAGAGCAGCAGCACCATTGAGTTCATGGTAGAGCAAGTGTATGCAGGCTGTGTCCTCTGGACAGGACATGGCCACATGAATCCAAGGGCTGCACTGACCAACAGGTGACCTTGGCAATGACATAAAAGACTGATACGCAAATAACCAGGTCTATGGTAATGTATTTTTCCCCTTCTAAGGTAGGTTCTTATGTAGCACAGGCAAGTTTTTATACTCAGTATTTATGGGCAGATGACCTTGAACTCTTGATTCCCTTGCTTTTATCTCCTAAATTCTGGGACTACAGGAAGGCACCACCTATTCAGCTGTCGGAGCTCTTAATGTTCTCTATCAGAAAGGAGAAAGGGTCAGAAGACACTCCCGTAGAGTCCAATCATCACTCCCAGCTGCAATAATCTAAATTGCAACCCACACTCCTGTGAGTGACTTTAGTACAGTCATTTATTCATCAAGCAGAGGTTGGTGGAATCTTTGTTATGTTCACTTCCTCCTTATTTGGAGTGAATAGCCATTTCCTTTAAGTCTCCGCAGAAATAGCAACTGGAAAGTGGAAGGTTATAAAGCCACACAGCTCCTGCTGCGGTAATCCTATCTTTGGAGTTTAATTCTACAGTCACAGTCTATTGTGTGGCTTTTCCTGGGGAGACATGAACAAATGTCCACTCACGCCAGACGGAGCAGTGGCGACAGACAGAAGAAACAATCCCACCAGAGTCTACATCTTGGTGAAGGCGTGAGTTTATTGGGCTTACTTTTAGGGGCATGGATGACCCAAAGGCAGCTGTGTTACAGGAAAGTCCCCCTCCCCCAGCATGGGGGGGATACATGAAGGCCATGGCCCTGGAGCTCTCTGCACGGCCGGCTGAGCGGCATTTCAGCTGCAGGGAGAGTTTCTTCTCCTCCCTCGGTTGTACTGCTTATATGACTTGGGGCTCAGCCTTGTGAATGTTGTAATTGTGTGAGCTTCCAGACCCTGGTAGATGAGCCAGGAAGGAATGTTTCAAGAGGAAATGGCTATAGCGTCTGAAGAGCTTGACACTGGGAGCCAGAAGAGCAGACTGCTGGAGGGACTGCCAGTGTATGTTGGGCACAGAGCTGAGCTACGTTTCTCCACCTCTGCTGCCATTCATAAGCTAGTGGGTCGTGAACATTCACCCAGCCATTCATAAGCTAGTGGGCTGTGAACATTTAGTCAGTCACTCATAAGCTAGTGGGTTGTGAACTTTCAGTTAGCCATTCATAAGCTACTAGGCTGTGAACAATCAGGCACACCAGCCTCTGAAAATGCCCTTATAGACTTTAATTGCCTAGTCAACAGCATTTCCCAACACGGAGACCAGTTTTCCCTCCATTCTTCGGAAGAGACACCTGGGTTGGCTGTGAGCTTTGGCTGTATACACATGACCTTTTACTTGCAACTTTGAACTTCACAGGACTCTGAAAACCAAAGCTAGAGATGTTTTAGGTAAACACTTCTTAAGCATGCAATTGATTTTTGATGCCAAAATTCATTTGTGGCAATGCCTTCCCCGAAACTCGGTTGAGGCTATTTGTGGTGGTTAAGACTTCACTTCAGAATAATGATCATATGTTTTGCTGAAGAAGCATTAGTGTGCTTGATTTTAGGGTGCTGCTCCAAGTCTCTCTGGGGATGATACATAACTCAGATACAGTACATACAGTGTATGACTTCATTGAAGCCCTCCAATTTCTGAATTCTAAATTACACTTGACCCCAAGGGTTTCAGATAAGGGATTTTGGGCATGAGAAAATGTAGTTTAGATAGTGGAAACACCATTGTTTGGGGTGATCACTTTTGAGTTAGAAACCCAGGCATTCTCTATCTGGTGCCTCTGTTCTCAACACAAGGCTTCCAATGGCTGCTGTGCAAGAATGGTTCATCAAATTGGGAAGGACTAGGGCTGGAGAATGGTACCCCACTAGCTGATATTAATATTATGACCATTTTAACAGCAGAGGAGGCTGGGAACTGTAGTTCAGCTGCTCGAGCACAGTGAGGAGGGGTGGGTGTTTAGCAATCAGCCAGCTGTCTTAACGGCTTGATCCCTTTAGTCAGCCCCTACCCCTTCCAGTCTGCTTGCAGCAGGGATAGGCACAGCCTCCAGGCAGGCATGGTACCCAGCTCAACCTTCAGAGTTTGTGCACCCAGAGTTCTACATAGGACTCTGCATCGTCTGTGACCTGTGGCCTAAAGACAGGTTATCTGAATGTTGTTCTCCCGCACAACCTTCGCTGTTATTTCCTTGTACGTCAGCTTCTCTTTGCCCAACCCTTCTCTTGTCAGCCTGGCAGATGTTGGCTCTGAAGCACTTGCCAACAGTGTCAGAGTGCATTTCCTAGGCTACTTGGCCTGGGAAGATAGTCTCGTGTAAGAAAAAAGACTTTAAAAATCTTCTGAGATTATTTCTTCCTTTTCATGCTACGATTCTTTCTTCATTCTAAGTTTCTTAAAAATGGTTTATTATTTTCTTATTTTTTTTCCAAAGAACCATGCTTTTGGTACACCTGCTTTCTAGTTCCCCCATCTCAGCAGCACGTTCGTCAGAAATGATGGAAACACATTGCCGTTGTTATCACCGAGGCCCGCGGTTTTCACTAGGCTTCCCTCTTGGCCTCCCCCACTCAGCGTGGTGCAGCTGAGCTACCTCAAGCCCTGTGCTTCACCCCTCTCTCTGACTCCACCCCCGGCAACTGCTGGCCTTTTCCTGTATCTGGTTTTGCTTTTTCAGAATGCCGTAGATTTAGAACCACGCTGACGTTTCTTCCTTGCCCTTCACTGCTTGATAACTCATTTCTTTCTCGCGCAGAATCATTTCCTATTGTGTGGATGAATGAGCCACACTCTGTCTACTCATCTCAGGCCTCGTGGTTGCTTTTAAACCTTGGTAATTACGGGTGCATCTATGTAGTGTTTTGTTTGTATATGACTTTCAACTCATCTGGTTAACTATAAAGAAATGTGCTCTCTGTGTAGTAAGAGTATGCTTAACTTTTTATGGAGTAGCCAGACTCTTCCAGGGTGGCTACGCCATCTTGCATTCTTGCCAGCGTTGACTGACAATAGTCCGTTTTGACCCACATCCATGCTGGCATTTGATAAGAGTCAGATTTTGGATGCCGACCATCCTGATAGGTGCATAGTGGTCTCCCGCTGTTGCTTTAGCTTATGATTTCCTAAGCGTACGGTATGAATGAGCATCTTTTCATTTCTCTATTTGTCATCTGTGTGTCAGGTGAGGCATCCACTCCTCTGTCGTAGATGAGAAAATTAGATGAAAGTCAGAACGGTTACTGCAACCCATGAGTCAATGCAACTAACTTGTTGGAGAATTGTGAATCGAACTCTTTTTGCTAAAGCTCAGTCCAAAAGACAATGACATGATTTTGCGTCAACAGTCAAGCGTATTTTAGAACACTCAAGGCTATTGTTTTCAGCAATATTTTGCTTGCGTCATTCTTCTTTCATTCTGTTCCAAGGTTCCCTCTTTTGTTCTCATTTTATTTATAGAACTTTGCTTAGCCATTCATCTACACTAACTCTGCTGGGGACAAACTATTTCTCTTCATTGAGAATGTCCTCACTTTCTCTTGTTTTTCTCTGTTGCTTTGTGTTTTTCTCTTGTTCTTAGTTTTTTGAAACTTTGATAATATGTGCCTTGGTATGGGTGTCTTCTGTTTGGATTTTGTTTAACATCTTTTCTTCTGTATTCTGGAGCTCTTGTCAAACTTGGGGCAATCTGGTTGCTACAGTACCTTCTCAGCCATCCTCCTCCCCCAGCACTCTGAAGAAGCAGGTGCTGAATCTTGTGTTATGGACCCCACATGTGCTGGCTCTGTTTATTTGATTTTTTTCCAGTCTATTCTCCCATGCCGTTCAGCTTGAATAATTTCTAATGTCCCCTCCCTCGGGTGACCGATTCTTTCCTCTGTCCCATTCATTCTACCGGTGAACCTTTCAAAGTTGATTATTGTTTATTTCAGTCCTAAACCTTCCATTTCGTTTTGTAACCGTGGGAAAACCCCACGTGGTGGACTCTTTAGCTTGCTTGTTTTTAGTTGGTAGCTAATTTTGAAGGTTGTACACCTGACCAATATATTATTATCTTCTCACTGGCTTTGTGGTGCACAACCTTTGAGGGTATGAGGGTATGATGATAACAATTGTCCAGATTAGTCTTCAGGGATCTGAGGTGCTTCAGCCGAAAGCACTGACTTTTCACATGGGAATACAGATGACTCAGGATGACTAAGACGGGATGAATCGAGCTTGGTGTTGCTGCCTCTGCATCGTATCAATGTCCTCCTCTGCTGTCTTAACCTTTGGGTCAGATTTCTGCTCAGCTGTATTAACCACTTCAGAAATGTCTTCTCTGGAACTAGATTAAATTGACCTAAACCTGCCTAAGCTCTTTGTTCCCCTCCAGGGATGGTGATGCCGAGAAAAAGGCAATGAAGAAAACATCCTATTCCAGGTCAGTGGAGCTTTGTCTAAAAGCCTCTCATCCCCCATTCTTTCTTGCCTGTTATGCCAGCCCCCTCTCCCCCCCCCCCCCCCCATTGCCTGCAAAACTGGGTAACACACCTTAGCTCTCCAGAGAGCGTCTTTGGTCATACCACCCATCTTTGGGTTTGATGGCTTTTAAGTAAATCTTTTTCTGCCCTTGAGTCCCTGGCTGTTGTTTTGAGTGGTGAGGTAACAGACATGGTTGGGAGCAGTCTGCTCCTTTGCTGGGGCTCTGTAAATTTTGCTGCTTGAAGTGAACTTGGGGCCTCACACCCATTAGGCAAGTAAGGTGAGCCGAGCTAAGGCTGAGCTGTATTCCCAACCTGGCTCTGTGTGTTTTGTTTGATTCAGATAGGTTTATAAATGTGTAATGAAACAGTTTAAATCATTTGATTAGCATATAAAGAGGCCAGTGTCACTGTGATATTTTTGTACATACGTCATTATATTTTGTTCTTATTTGGCACTGCTCTTCCCCATTTCCACACTTCCCTTCTTGCTGATTTCTTTTCCCCACCTAAGTAATTCCCCTTTGTGCTAATGAGGTTTTTTTTTTTTTAAAAAAAAAACTGTAAGTGCCTTAAAATAATGCTAAAGTCTCTGTCATCTTGGACCTGGGTGTTCATGTTCATCTCATCCCAGCTTGAGATGTTCTAGGTTCTTGGTTTGTTGAGGGAGTTTTGATTGATACTTGAACAATTTTGAAGTATGCTATAGACTTTGAGTCTTATCCAAGTCTTCTACCTTAACTAAATAAAAAAAAAAAGATACCATTTGGACAGGAAAAGAGATGTTTGCAAGGAAGCCTCTCACTGCTCTCAGATGAGGCAAGCCTCTGTATGTGCTGGGGAGCCTCATGACTGGCTGGTGGGGAGGAAAGCCCTGGACCTCTGCACAGCTCTCTCTGGGTACTGGCCCAGGGTCAACTGGGATTTTAGAATGTCTTCCAGATGCATGAGGGTCCACGGTTTTTATTTGATGTTTGGCCTGCCAGAGTGGTTGTTGTGTGGAAGTTTCTGTCTTGTAGGTTAGTTGTTTGGCTAGAAAAAAGACAACAGTTTTTTAACTTGTGCTTTTTTTTTTTTTTCCCGGTCGATGTACATTGGTTTTTCTGGGTTGGTGGCTTTTGTTAGCATCAAGCCGGGGAAATGTTAGGTAAGAAGAAACCATTATTCTGTTTCCTAGGATCCTGTGGTCCTTGGTCTGCCTATTTGTTTATTTATCTTCCAGAGTTTTCTTACATTTTTTTAAAAAAATACTTGTACAAGTATGTCAGCTATATTTAACAGAAGGAGTAGAGCAAAGTATGCTTACTTCATTCTCTCCAAAGCAGAAGCCTCCCAAACATATGTTTCTAGACACATGTACACACATGCACACATACACACACAACTTGTTTGTGCATGCTACAGAGATTTGTTGGAAGAAATCCTGAAAAGGGTATAAAACCACTTACTGGTATAAAACCACTTAATGGCATAAAACCACTTGTTTGGGGGAAATAATCTCAAGCAAGAAACTTCCATTTCCTTCTTTCTATTCACAGTACTTTCCAGTCAGCTCCATTCTTAAAGCTCTTTCCTGTCACAATTGCCATACTGGGGACAAGCTGCCAACACATGCTCCACTGAGTGGGTGGAGATGGGAGGGGGGCACATTCAGATCACATGCAAACCACAGCAGCTTGCATCCTCCATAATTCAGAAGCCAAAACCCAACCCCAAGGCTGATGGTACTAGACGATGGAGTCTGAGAAGTGAGGAGGTTGTGAGGCCTCTCCATCATGAACAGGGCTTAGGACCTGTGGAAGGAGATCCCAGAGTCAGTCTCTTATTTCTGTGGGATTCAGGGACAAGGTGTTATGAGGAGGCAAGGACCTCAGCAAACGCTGAATCTGCCGATGCTTTGATCTTGCCTTAAGTCACCCAGTCTGGGTGTTTAAGATACAGGGGTTAAGGGCCATGCAGGACATCCTTCCCTGGTGGACTGACAGGGGGTAGAATCCAAACCTGGGTGTGTAGTGGTAGATATTCTGGGAATTTTTACATATTACTACTTTGAACAATTAAAGCAGACTGAGATTTGCCCAGCCTTGGGGATGGCTGCATCTTATCACACATACAACTTTCTCCCATTGTCTTATTGCCTCAGTCGGTGATGACTTGTAGCCAATAGACCCTTCCAAATGTGCCTGGGTAAAGACTGGAAATTGGTTTGCAATTTTCAGGGTATGAAGACTACCTGTATTACTTTGCCTCTACCTAATCAAAATACTGAAGAAACAGAACTAGGGGTAGCTAAGGGGAGAGCAATTGCATAGCAACCTTAGGGGGGCTGGATCTGTAAAGGTATCTTTTATTCGCTTGATGTAATTGTCATCTCCGAGGCTTATTGTCTGTCTGCTAAACTAGGCCTAGTCCTGGAAGCTTCTAGCCCCTGTACCATCTAATCTAGACCTAGAATGCTTTCAGCCTCTGAGACTCACTGCTGAATAAGGTCACCCTTTCTAGTTTTTTGAACTCTGGCTGGTTTGTTCGACTCAGCTGTTCTGGCTCACAGCCCTCCCCAAGCTGACTGATTCAAACTGGCTTCTCTCAGTTTCTCACTGAGTAGCTCTGCTTGGCCTCAAATTAACTCTAGCAATATGTTCTAATCTTCTGGCTCCTTCTAATTCTCTGGCTTGTTCTGTCTTTACCTGTGTCTAGCTTGTTTTCTCTTCAACCTCTGTAAAACTCTCCCAGTAAAAACTGCCTCTGAATTCCACGATCTGAACTGCTACAAACTCAACTCCACAGCACTTCCTCTCAACTCACTGACTCAACCAAACTGCCTGAACAGACCTGCCTAGAACTCAGAGATCTGCATGTTTCTGTCTCCCAAGTGCTGGGATTAAAGGCGTGTACCATCAGGCCTGGACCTAAGCTTTTCTTTACCTGAAACTTGTTCTTTACTAGGCTGGTCTTGAACTCAAAGATCTGTTTGCCTCTGACTCTTGGGATTAAAGGCATTCCAGCTGGATCGCACAGACCTAGAAGGTCATTGGATGTAATTTCTTGTAGAGCAGCCATGTTCTGAACTGAAAGTCCACACATGGGTGTAATCTCAGCACTCAGAAGGTAGAAATAGGGCCAGGAATTCAAGGCCAGCCTGGGCTACATGAGAATGATCATAATGCCCCTCCCCACCAAAGCCAGACATGGGCTCATGCTCATGATCTAAGCACACAAGGCACTGAGGCTGGAGGACCGCAGCGAGTTTGAGGTGGGCTTGGGCTACACAGTGAAACACTGTTAACAAAGACAAAACAAGAAAGCATAGTATAGCCGAGGCTTAGAGTGTGGACTCCGCAATCAGACTATCTAGGTCAGAGATCAAGAAAGCAAGGCTTGGCTTTCCCCCTCTCTTTGTAGGGTCTAAAAGCTAAGTATGTGGATTTTGGTTGTTGTTGACATTTTAAAGTGATTGAAGTAAAGTCAAAAGAATGGTATGTTGGGAGAATCATATGAAACTGTCTTCAGAGTGAAGAAGCACTTTGAATGGAACACAGTCATGCCTACCCCACGGCTCTATTGTGAAATGCCAGGGATGCCGGGACAGACTGTAGATCCAATTGCGTTCCTTGTTGGACTCTTTACAAAGGTGGATGCTACTGGCCTGCATTCAAATCCCAGCCTTAAAAATCGTAGTCCTGGGCAAGTCCCAGCATTTCTGAGTCTTAGTTTCTTCACCTGTTAAGTGGGTGTGGCTTGATCTTAATGGTTATTAAGTGGATTACGAAATCAATGTTTGAAAAGTGCTTAAGACCTCACTTGGCATGTGGTGAATGTAACGTGTGTCTGAAAGTTAGAGGATTTCCTGTTCCTTTTGAATCGGCTGAATATTAAGGAGTATATACTTCTTTTTTATAAAAAGATATTTCTTTTATGATAAAAATGATTTTAAAGTTAAACCTAGATGGAGTGTTTTCACATTTAGAACCTCAATGAGCTAAATATAATTAAGCACCCATACAACTTATTTAGCCTTTTTTCCAGCACCCCCAGGACTGTGGGGCCAGTCTCCATGAAGAAGTCTGGCTTATATCAAAGGTCTTTAGGGTCTACAAGGAAGACTTCTCCAAGTCTAAGAGGCAGGAATGTATAATAGGTCAGTGTCTGGAGTTATGCTTGCATTGATTAAAGTGTGTGCAGGGTGGTGTGTGTGTGTGTGTGTGTGTGTGTGCATGCTTGTTCATGATCTGCATGCATGCTGAAGTCAGAGGACTTCAAGGGGGTATCAGGACTTCAGCTCTCAAGGGGGTATCATTTTCTCCGCTCGTGGGACCAGGGGATTAAATTTAGGCCATCAGGCCTGTGTACAGATGCCTCTAACTGCTGAGCCATCTTGCCAGCTCTGCTTGCATTGATTCTGACTTCCTAGATGTCTGATTTTTTTGGGGGGGTGGGGTGAGTCTTACTTGTAAAATAGGGTTAGTAATATCTTTTCCATAGGAGTGTCATGGAGATCAGGATGATTCATAGTGCTAACGCTCACCAAGTGTTTAGTGCGACACCTGGGGTGTACCACCCGTTTCGTAAGCATCAGTTACTAGCATAGCCACCGTCCCAAGTTCTTGGCATAGTGAATTACGTGTGTGGTGAGCTTTGAGGGCTACAGGGAGATGTCCTCCTGCTTCCCTGGTGTTCTGAAATCTAAAACATATCCTTTCCTTAAACACTGCCTTCTCCAGAGATTCTCCCGTTTAAAGTATTCATCTTTCAAGAGGGCATCCTTTCCTCCCTGGTGTGGTTTAGTGTATTAGTTGCTAGGCTCTTTCTGTACAGTGGCATCCTGGGGACAGTGGAACAAGGGCTAGGATTTGTGGTCAAGGAGAATGGGGCTTAGGACCCTCTGGAAGCTATTGAAAATGTACTGAAGACAGAAACATTGCACAATATTCTGCCTTGTTCAACCACCGCAATTCCTGTTTTTCTAGGGATGAGTTTACACAGCCTGTGCTTCCCTAGGAAGGCTACCTTTGAAATCTTCAGGACAGCAAAGAACCAAGCCTGCCCCAGGGCGCCACCTGCTGACCATGGGCTGGGACGGGTCCTGCCTTTCTAGCAACAATTTCATTCCAGCTTTCTGAACCCCTCCCCTTCCCAGGACGTCAAGGAGTCCTTTGGTCTTGGACCTAGGTGAGATATCAAGGTTTGTTTGTCAGTGACCTTGAGGCTTGGCACCCGAGCCGGTTCTCCGGCAGATGGTGGTGCCTGAGGCTTAGTTCATATTTCCTCATCAAAGGTATTTCTTGCCACGTTTTCCCAACTTGGAACTGCGGTAATCAGGCCATCATGACCTTGACCAGTAGTGATGCTGGAAGAAGTGAGGAGTGACTCACGGCGCTCTCCTCATCCACTCCCGGCTTGAGGTCTCGGAATGCGTTGGACCCTATTTTCGTCACCAGAATTTGTCATCATCCGGCGCTATTCTCTTCATTACGCAGACACGGTAGAGGAATTGGGGGCAGGCCTCTCTCTCCTTGGAGGCCGTGACGCTGTCCTGAAGAAGCACGTGGGAAGGGGGTCAGGCCTAGGCAGCCTAAGCAGGTCATAGCTTTGACCCTCGAAATCTCCTGGGCTCTGTTTGGGCGATTTAGAGGAGGAGGAGGAGATCCAGTGAAGAGAGCTGAGCCTTGGATCCTGCAACCTTGGCGTTTCTGCAAAACCCCAGAATCCTCTCCTAGCTCCATTCCTCTTGGGTTTTCCACTAAATAAACCCCGGCGTTCTACGGACGGCAGGAGCGCTCCCCAAAACAACTGTCCAGGACTTCCCCTTTAAGGCCCTCGGCCCCGCCCACCACGCTGCGCAGACCCAAGGCCCCGCCCCTTCACCAGTTTCCGTTGAGCTGGGCCGCAGCGCGTCGGTGCAGGTCCCTTTAAGGCCGAGTCCCGCCCCCTGGCTCCCGCCCCCTCCCCTCCCCCAGCCCACCCCAGGTGCCCCGGCGGGTCGGACCGTGCGGCCCGCGGCGGTGAGCCTTGGAGCTTAGGGGGCGCGGGGTCGGGGCCGGCGAGTCCCCGCCGCTGGGGTGGCCTCGCGGGACGGGGGTGGGGCTGGAGCGGCGGGGCTGGGGGCTCGGGGTGCTGGGCGGGGACCGGCGCGGCGGAGGGGGTGGGGGGCTCAGGTGACACAGGCCGGGGGCAGGGTCCCGCAGCGCTCGCCCGACCCGGGGCGCGGGTCCCCGTGTACCGTCGGCGGCGTTCCCGCTGTCCCTCGTCCGGTTAGAGTCCCGGTCTGGTCGGGTTGATGATGCGTTAGCCGCGCTCCCCGGGGGTCTGGAGCTGCAGTTGGCGGGTGGTGTCCGAGATGCAGCGGTGACAGCTGCGGGGGAAGCCCGAGCCGAAAGCCGTGGCTTGGAGAGGGAAGGCGGGAGGGCACAGACTCCCCTCGGGCTCCGGACACAGCTAGGGGGTGGCCCCGGAGGCCGGCTCGACGTGGGACCGTCGTGGGCCCACCTGCTCTGCAGAGGGGCTGGGGCGTGCGTTGGGGAAGGAGGCTGGCCCTGGGACCACAGTTCTAATCTTCTGTCCATCAGGGAGCTGGTTGGTCACCATGGCAATGCGGGAGCTGGTGGAGGGCGAATGTGGGGGTGCCAACCCGCTCATGAAGCTGGCCACCCACTTCACCCAGGACAAGGCCCTTCGGCAGGAGGGACTGAGGCCTGGGCCCTGGCCCCCAGGAGCCTCAGCCGCGGAGACGGTGAGTGTTCTAGAGCCGGAGAGCCCATTTCTTCAGCTGCTTTCTCTGTTGCTCAAGTCGTAGCAGCCACCACTCAGCAACACTGGAGTGAGCTCTGTGCAGATTTACACAGAGGAGGATGATATTTTATAGACAAAGAAGCTGAGGCTTTGTGGAGGCTCCTGACTTGCCTCGGGCCGCCTAACCTGTAGGGTCAGAGTTGGGCTGTACTCTGCATGCGTGTGGCCTTCCTCACTTTGGGTATTACCTATTTCTTTCCTGCCTTAGGTTTCCAAGCCTTTGGGAGTAGGCTCTGAAGATGAGGTAAATATCAGAAGTTTCTTTTCTGTCTTTTTTCGGGGATGGTGGTGTTCATGGTGATTTTTTTTTTTTAACCTTTAAAAAAGATTAAAAAGTCTTCACCAGAGGACATTTGTATGTCAATGTTATCTTCTACTTTTTCTGTCTATTTTTCTGGTTTCCAAATATACGGATAAAATATATTTTTTTCTGTATTCATCTTCATTTTCTATCTGACATCAGTGGGCCCTGCCGCTGGATGAGGCCCTCTGCTCCTAATAGCTTATCTCACCATCTCTCTCTCTTAGTTGGTGGCAGAATTCCTGCAGGACCAGAATGTACCCCTTGTGTCCCGCGCTCCTCAGACTTTCAAGATGGATGACCTCCTGGCGGAGATGCAGGAGATTGAACAGTCAAACTTTCGCCAGGCTCCTCAGAGAGGTGGGTTCAGGGGCTGGGGAGAAGACAGACCAGTTTTTTTTTTCTGGGAGAGGAGGCCAGAGGCCTTCCATCCTTTGATTTTGCTGGCATCAGCAAAAAGAAATGCAGAGGAGACAGAGGCGGTGCCATCCGGGAGTGATTATGAAGGAACGAGAGGTACCTGTTTTCTTTCTTCTTAGTCTTCTCTTGTCTCATTTAAGCCCCTGGTGTGGCGGACTTGGCCTTGTCTGAGAATTGGGCCCAGGAGTTTCTTGCGGCTGGAGATGCCGTGGATGTAGCTCAGGATTATAACGAGACTGACTGGTCCCAAGAATTCATCGCTGAAGTTACAGGTGAGGCTTGTGGGAAAATGTGTACTAGTTATGAAGTGTTCAAACATTTTGTACCGATGTCCTAATTCCTTTCAGGATATAAGGTGGTTTTGGTTGATAATGACTTTTCTACCTTTGTGATTCGTTTCTGTAGGATGTTAGATGTGACTTCTTGTAGCAGTTGTAGGTCATCAAAACATATTAAAGAGAAAACTGGGTTTGAGTGGAGAGAAAAAGAGAGGAGAAGGAAAGAAAGAGAGGGTCAGTTTTGAGTCTGCCTTACCTGCTGACCACTGCAGAGAGAAGGGTCTCTGGCCAAGACTGCGGGCAGCAGTGATCCATGGGTAAGAGCACAAGTGTTGAGGAAGTAGCTTGACAACATACTGTTTAGGTTTCTCCCTAGGTGTAGTTGGCATTTGATCCGGGGACCACGCAGATAGTCTGTCCTGCCAGGCCTCTGCTTCATCCTTTTTCTTGGCTACACACTTTCTCTCAGCCCAATATGTATCTTTAAGGGCATCCTTGGCTTACTGCTTCCTGAGGAATGATTTTCTTCCCGGAGCCAGTCTGATTAGGGCAAAAGGGCGCTCTCCTCTTCCTGATTGCTCACAGAGAGAAGCATTGTTTAGTCTTTTCCATGGTAAGAAATCCAAGAATGGGAAGAGATACAAATGGAGAAAGTTACAAAAATTCTAGACAAGGCAGTCACATGGTCCTGAACGGTTGAAGGTTTTTGAGATAACGGGGCTTTATTGTTTCTCCTTGAACCGTTTCTTATTCTCCTGAAGGCAGAATTCTCCTTATTCTCCCATTCTCCTTATTCTCCTCCACACACAGGAGAAACTCCCTGGAACCCAACACCTAGAATATTGTAGGTGATTTCACCCAAATGCCCTTTCCTAAAGCAAGGTGGGTTAGCAGTGTTTAGGGTTTGCTCTTAGTGCTGAGTGCTCTCCGCTAGATTTAAAGGTTATAAGACTCGTACAGAGAATGTCAGTAGGAGACAAGATAGCCAAACTCAGGCGTCTTTGTACCTAGGTGCCATGCTTTTCAAACCATTATCCTAAACTCTCAGGTCTTCCCTGTGGAACTGCCTCAAGCCCAAATCTGAGCTGTCCAAAGATAGAACCTTTCAGGTTTCACCCAAACCTTAAGTGACACATCTTAGTGCAGAGAGACTTCTGTTGCAGTGGGAGGGTATCAGTCATTTTCCATAATTTAAAGCTAACAGACAGAAACCCCAAACCGTTCAGCTGTCCATGCAGCTAAGTACAATGTGAGAGCCAGATTTTATTATAATTAATTGCTTCCTGTGGGTGAAATCTTCCCTAACTCACAAACGAAGCAGCCTTAGGAAAACATGCTGGACCTGCCGCTCCTGTTCGGTTGTCTTTGAGCTCTTGTTTTGCATTGTTTTTGCAGCTGTGCCTGCGTCACAGGGGCCTGGATGTGGGTACCTGGGGCTGAGCTGTGTGGGCCTGCACTCTGTAAAACTGTCCTGTTGTAGCAGGGCCTCTGGTAGCGAATGAATGAGTGCATTGAAGTTTGGGAGAAAAAGCTAAAAGAAATTGATTTTCTAGGAATTCATGTTCTATCTAAAAGATTCATTTTTATTTTATGTGTGTGGGTCTTTTGCCTGTGTGTATGTCTGTGTCTCACATGTATGCATTACCTGCAGAAGAAAAGGATATAAAGACCTCCGACATTGGAGTTTGAGGCTGTTGTTAGCTGCCAAACAGGGTCTGGGAATTGAACCCAGGTCGTCTGGAAGAGCCCTTAAATAAGGCAGTCCCCCTAATCGCCAAGCCATCTCTGCAACCCTAGAATTCATGTTTTAAAAATGGCTTTTTCATAGTGTTAGTGGCCGATAATGGCAATGACATAAATTAACTTTTTTTTTTTTAATGGGTAAGTAGATTTGATACAAAATAGTATACTTTTTAAGGTCTTACTAATTAAATTTTGGCGTTTGTGAGACAAAAATCTCACTGTAGCCCTGGTGTGCGTCCAGCTCACTTTGTATAGCAGGCTGGCTTGAGTTTCTGCTGTCTCTGCTGTCTTACTATATAGCCCTGGCTGGCTTTGGACTCACAGTTCTGCCTTTGTATCTCAACTCTTGGGGTCATAGGCATGCTTTGTATATTCTTATTTTTTTAATTCCCATGTTTAATATTCTAGAATTATTCAAAAGCACTTTTGAAGCTTATCTTTATTTTAGTTTTTTTATATGTAAAATTTTACAGTCTTGGTAAGTGTGGAAAAAAAAAAGAAACCATATAGGAATGTTCCATGTTGCTATCTCACAGATTCTCCCAGTGGTGGTCAGGAGATCCGCTTTGGTACAGCCCACAGAGCTCACTGGTTTTCCCTGGTTTTACATCCATTATCTGTGTGTGAGCAGTTTGGTGCAACTTCACCAGATGTGTAGATTTGCATAAGCACCATCCCGGTTCAAGAGCTAGTGCATCAGCGTGCAAGACCCACCCCTCTTTTTTTCCTATCCTACTTCAGATAGAGCCATCTGCCGGGTTTTCTGGCCAGTCTGCATCTTGTGCTTACTCAGATCTAGAGATGAAACTCAGCCCTCAGGTGGTCTGAATTTAGACAGACCCAGTTGACATGCTGTGTTTATTACTCAGGGTTCTCTAGAGGAACAGAAACTTATAGAATGGAGAGAGGGGAGGAGGAAGATTCATTAGAGTAGCTGTGGTCCAGCTAGAACAGCAAATGGCTGTCTACCAACAGGAGATCCAAGAATCCAATGGTTGTGTAGTTCACGAGGCTGGATGTCTCAGCTGGTCTTCAGTAAATGCCAGAATCCTGAAGAAGAGGGCTCTCATGCCAGGGATACGGAGCGCAAAGAGAGAGCAAGCTTTCTTCTGCCATGTCTGGAACAGACTGACGGCTAGCCATACTGTGTCAGCTGCCAGCAGAAGGTGTGGCCCAGGTTAAAGGTGGATCTTCCCATCTCAAAAGATGTTTAAAAGTGGGTCTTCACACTTCAAATGATTTAATTAAAAAAGGTCTCTCACAGGTGTACCTAGCTGCTTGGGTTTTAGTTAATTCGGATACAGTCAAGTTGACAACCAAGAGCAGCCATCACAGTGTGTGAGGTTCACAGGCAGCTGTGCAATGCAAACTGGTACTGTTGTAGGGAGAGTTGCAGGAAGCGGAGCAGAGGGTGGTTGGTGATAGGTCTTCCGTGAATAGAGGAGGAAGAGCTGTGGGGTGATCACAGGGAGGAACAGTCTTCCTACGATGCTCTCTAGGCTCCCCACCACCCCACAGTAATGACGGCCGCTCCCTTTCGTTACTGTTTTATTGTCACAGAAACTCCTGTGCACTATCTGTTATCTGTTATAGAGAAGGAAGTGGACGCTCAGAAGTTAAAACAACTACACTGAAAAACACGGTGAATGCTGTGTGCAGTTGAGGTTGGAATGTGGTGACCCTCTGCTCCCGGTAGAACCTGCATCCTTTACCCAGAACTCACTCATCAGGGTTCGGGGTTCTGAGAGTTTGACCTTCCAACTTGTAGATGTGCTCAGACAGCACAGATACACAGTGACAGGTTGTATGATGAGATAGCTGTGTCACTGGCTCTCACTCTGCTTATTATATGTGACCTGAGACAGTCACTTTCTCTCTGAATTTAGACATACAATAAAGGCATGTCTAAATGGATTCAGTTTTTGGTAAGAATTTCTCAAAAAAGGTTGTGAAGCCTCATGTTGCTCCTTTGGTTATTTTATCTAATTCCTTTGCTGGGGCAGGTTCCCAGTGCTGGGAAATTTGGGGTCTTGAGAGCCTCAGCCAAACTGTGTTAGGTTGTTGTTGTTAGTGTTTTGAGGTGCTGGGGAGAATTCACACTCTTGTACATTCAAGGCCGAAGTTTAACACTGATGTGCACTCCTACCCCTGAATTATAGCAGGTAATGGTGACGTTACTCACCTGTGTGTCTTTCCCTCCAGATGTGTGGTGTATGTGTAGTAAAGTCACAGACTTTAGATTTTTTTTTTTTTGTATTATTTTTTTATTGTTGATGAGAACATTCTGCAGACATGGTTTGTGTCTTTGTGTGCCTCTGTGGCCTCAGGATCACTCATGGCTAGAATGAGAGAAAGGAGAAAATGGAGAGGAAGGAGGAAGGACTCATTATTTTTCAACACATCTGGACTAAGGAGCTGGAAGATGTTACTGAAATGTTTTGTTATTAATCATTTGTTTTTCAGTCTTCACTTGTAAGCCAGAGCCTAGTTAGGATAAGGGGAGAAAAATGTTACTGCAGGACCCGGAGGGCAGAGCCTGAGGTTGTTGATGACTCTTGAAATTAAGATGCAGGATCTGTAAACCCAAACAGTTGCCAGGGATACGTTTTCATTATGCTAATTATACATCGCTTATTCATAATTAGGTGTGTGTGTTCTGAGGCCCTTGGTTCCTTTTTTCTTTGAGATTATGACGTTATTTTCTCAGATTTTGAGATTGCTTTGTTGAAATTACTCAGGTCAAGTCTTAGGTGAAGTGGCGTGTGCATCAATACTAAGAGGATAGCGGTCTTCTCAGTACTAAAGCAGTGACAGTCAGACCATCCTCCAGTTGGGGACTGGGTGACCATGTCAGCATCTGGGATGTAAAGATGGCTGACAGAGTAGAAGGCACCTGGGCTGGCGCCTTCTCTGCTACCTTGGCAACACTAACCTGCTCACTGCTTGGTAGGACAAAGTTCAAGAGGTTGAGAAACAGTTCAGTGCCCTCGTTCAGTGTTTGTTCCCATGGGTATGGTGCCCTTTGTCACGCGTTTCTAAGATAACTTCAGAATTTGCCTGAAAAACATGGCCTCTTAAAATGAATCAATGTGACAAAAGGGTCAGGGGTTGTAGCTCTGGCCTGTAATCTCAGGACTTGGGAAGTGGTGACAGAAGATCTTGAGTTCAAGACCAGCTTGGCTTGCACTCTGAGACCCTGTCTTAAAAAACCCAAACACCAACAGCATAGTGACAAGGCCAGAACAGTGTTTATCTCTGGGTGTAGAGCCAGGGTCGGCACACGCTTTATGCTGTATGCAGAATTCCAGGGAGGAAGCCCGGTGCTCCCTGCTTCTTACTGAGGACTGTAGACTTCAGGAAAAAGGATTTGGAAGGATAGGGAAGAGGAAAAGAAGAAAGAGGAGGGAAAATAGGAAAATAAAGGTGTGTGTGTGTGGCCAGACATGGCGTCTCATGCCTTATATTCCAGCTAGAGGCAGGGGGATCTCTGTTAATTTGAGGCTAGCCTGGTCTATATATATGTAGTCCTGGCTGTCCCAGGACTACATCTCAACACTCCCATTTTTCTCCAAAAAAAAAAGAAAGAGGGAGATAATATGGTCAAAACTCATTATATGGACATCTGGAAATGGCATATTGAAGCTCCTTACTTTGTACAACAAATATACTTTAATAAAGATTAGAGAGAAAGTTTATCTTATGTGTATTTTTTTTCCTATGTGTGTCTATGCACTGCTTGTGTGCTTGGTGCCCTTATGGTCAGAAGAGAACACTTGGTCTCCTGGAACTGAAATTACAGTCAGTTGTGAACCACTACGTGGGTTCTGGGAATTGAACCCAAGTGCCCTAGTAGAACAGCCAGTGCTCTTAACCACTGAGCCATCTCCCTACCCTACACTCCTTTAAAGAGAAGCTCTTTTTATAGTCTTCAAATTTTGAGCCTTCTGTTTCAGCTTTGGGAGTGCTAAATTCTTCCCTGAGCCTCCTTGGTAGGTCTCCCATTCTCAGGTTTTTATAAACTTCCATTCCAGCCCCCTTGGGAATCGCTCAGGCACTGAAGAGGATGCCGAGGATTTCTTAGAATTCTCTTTTGAGGAGGGACTCTCAGGGACTCCACAGGGCTCAGTTTGTTTTGTTTTGGTTGAGTGGGTCAGCGGGTCTGTGTTACGTTCTTTTTCTCTGGTCTCACACTGAACCCTTGATGAGCTCCGTTAACTACTCTTTGCAGACCCCTTGTCTGTATCCCCGGCCCGATGGGCTGAGGAGTATCTGGAGCAGTCTGAGGAGAAGCTGTGGTTGGGAGAGCCGGAAGGAACATCTACCACCGACCGATGGTGAGTCCAGTGTCGTCCGTGGGTTGCTGTGAAGAAAGTACAGATCTGGGTAGCTTTCCCAGCTTCCTCCGTCCACATTCTCACTAGCTTGCAGTTTTTCTTTTTTCTGCTTCGTTTATTGACATATCTAGTCGTGTTGGGTAGTAATCCTGCCTGTTCCAGAGATTTGTGACTGTCTTAATGCATCCTGTTTCCTTGAGCTAGCCTCTCCTCCCTCCCTTCGGAGCTCATGGGGAAGGAAAAGTAAAATCACTTTCCCAGTTTCACCGAAGTCTTCTCCTTTAATGTGACTTGGAGCTTGGAGCTCCTCACACGGGGTGGCATTATTGCCCACCCCTGTAAGAACTGTGTGCCATAGGGCAGGTTTGCTGAAGGGGTGTGGGCACTGGGGTGGGTGACTTGGTCATCCTTGCCGTAGGTACGATGAATATCATCCCGACGAGGACCTGCAGCACACAGCCAGTGACTTTGTATCCAAGGTGGACGACCCCAAACTGGCTAACTCTGAGGTGAGCCACCTCCTGCTGCATTGCTCGGCAGAGCTGGGATTGAAGGCAGAAGCCCTCTTTCCCTCACGGTACTGTGTTGTAAGAGGAGGATGGGGCTCTAGAACTGTCTCCCTCTGGAGAACGAAGACTTTGGATCCGGCTACACCTTCCCACTACTCCCCTCATTTCTTTTTCTACTCCCCGTTGTCTTTTCTGTGCCTTCTCAGCTCTGTAGAGGCAAAAGTCCCCTGTGTCTGTTCTCCTCTTCCCCCCACCCCAGGGCCTTTAGCATTATCCTGATGCAGCTAGAGGGGTGCATAGGGAGGGAGAGTGTAGGGTCTCCTGGGGCATAGTTGAGAGCGGACACCTGGAAGTCCTGTCCCAAGGTGCCTATGTGTGTCTCTGTGCCCCAGTTCCTGAAATTCGTGCGGCAGATTGGCGAGGGGCAGGTGTCCCTGGAGTCCGCTGCAGGGTCTGGCCGAGCTCAGGCAGAACAGTGGGCAGCAGAGTTTATACAGCAGCAGGTAGGCTATTGTCCCTCCCCAGCTTGCTTCAGGCTGCTGCCAGAGGCTGGGTCAGTGTTCAGGGGGAAGGGGTTCTATTGACAGTTTGCCTGAGAGCATCTAGATCCTGAGCGGGTGGGGCAAGATTCTGAGATCATCGAGGCTGGTGGTGTTTAATGGGGTTTCAGTCCGCCTGTGTTAACGGGAAGGAAGGGGATGGAGGTGGTAGTGATCATTGTTTGTCACAGGGCACATCAGAGGCCTGGGTCGATCAGTTCACAAGACCAGGAAACAACACATCTGCTCTTGATGTGGAATTTGAACGAGCCAAGTCGGCTATAGAGGTGAGAGCAGCTGGTGTAGGCACGGGTGCTCCGGGACCACACCCTCCCGTGGAGAGTATGGCTTTATTAGTGTCAGAGGTGGTGGGCATTGGTCCAGATGTGCTGGATCATCTGGGTCGGAATTGCGTAGGTGCGGGAGGGATGCTTTTTTAAAAAAATGCAAACTCTTGGCCATCCTTCCAGATTCCTGCATCAGAATCTAGGGGTAGGCCCAGGGAATTTGCATTTTATAAAAGCTTCTCTGATGATTGCCAAACACATTAAAGTTTACAACCTGTTGCCCTAAGGACTATCCCCCGGTCTCGGAGGGTGGGTGGTTATGAAACACCTCCCTTTTCTCTGCTTTCCCTTCCTTACAGTCTGATGTCGATTTCTGGGACAAGTTGCAGGCAGAGTTGGAGGAGATGGCAAAACGGGATGCTGAGGCTCACCCCTGGCTTTCTGACTATGATGACCTCACATCCGCTTCCTATGACAAGGTAAGAGACCCTGGCTTTCCAGGTTCTAGAATTTGAAGTTTCCATGCTGAAGCAACTACTGCTTTTGAGCCTCTTCTGTGAAGAGAAGTCTGATTGATGCCTTGGCGCCTGCTGACCGATAATTGAGTGTACTATGGTCTTGAGGTTAGAAGGTTAGTAGGAATGTGTTTGTCAAGTCATACAGTGACATAGTGCCCACTAGGGAGGCTTACACACAATGTGCTAAGAGCAGATGAGTAGGTCTTCTTTGGAGGTTGCACTGGGACAGTTTATCTGTGGCTGACTTCTCTGCTGGACAGATCATTTCTCTGTCCACGCTGTGACATGTATCCTTTTTTTTTTTTTTTAAGCTCATGAGTTCAAACCCCCTTCTCCAATGCTGGGGATCAAACCAGGGTTGTTATGTGCTAGGAAGCACTGACTGTCCTGCTGAGCTACAACCCAGCTCTCATTTAAGTTCTCATCTCCTCTTGTAGGAAGCAGGCTCTTGTCCAAGTACAGGATTTCAAAGAATTACATTAAATAACTTAGACAAAGGAAAATTTCCCAGTAGTCTGTGGTGAAAGGTGGTTGGCTTTTGCTTGTAGTGCGTGCTGTTGACTTAGCTGTTAGACTATGGAAGCGTAGTCTCAGTGTTAGTAAATCTGCTTGTGGATTGGGTCCTTGGGATGTGGCTGATGATTGAGCTTCTGAGTTGAAGCAGGAAGGGAAGGAAAAGACTTGCTTGGTTTTCAGAAAGACAGAATAGGAACTGAGCAACACCTCTTTCTCAGCTCACATGTGGAGCATCCTGAGATGCGAAGCTGAGTGCTGGAGGTGGATGTTGACAGAGGGAGCTGTGCAAAGACAGGAGGATGAAGTTCAGGGGACTATAAAGAGGTTAGGGCTCAAGAGCCTCGTGAACAACCTAGTACAAGGGAAAAGTGACTGTGTGGTTTCCATTAGATCTGGGCTTGTCTGAGAATGATCTTGTGTGGTATGTTAAGGAATTTCTTGGGACCTTGCCTTGTATTTTGCCATACCATTAATTCCTCTTATAGAATAACACTTGCATTATCCTACATTAGCAACTTGATATGCTGTTAACCTGTAAGTGGAATTCCCATACATTTGATAAATGGAGACATAAGTCCTATATTCATATGGACAATATTTCCTCTTAGTGTCTATTACGCCCGTATTTATGACATGCTATGCAGAATAACTTTTTAAGTTAAAAGTTTGATTTAGTCTGTTATTCCCATATTTATGACATGTTGGGCCAAATACACCTTTAAATTAAAAGCTTAAAAGTATAACGAGGGAGCCAGGCATGGTGGCGCACACCTGTAACCCTAGTGCTTGGGAGGCTGAGGAAGGATGACTGTAAATTAGGCTAACTTAGGTTAGTGAGATAGTATTTCAAAACAAACAAAAACTGTAACTAAGGTATTAGATCCATGAACCCTTTTTGATGTCATTGATACCTTGAAATATCGTAAAACTAGGCTTAGAAACACTTGCACAAATGCTTTCCAGTGATGCTCCACTTGTTATTCACTAGTAGTGAAAAGTTAAGTCCTGGCTGTCCTTAAACTAAATCGTACTGAATTATATGGAATTATCTGAGTTCATTATTAAATAAACTCATGGGTCTTTTTGTGCTTTTAATTTTTTTGCGTGTGTCTCTGGTGTGCACGTGTGTGCTGGCAGCAGGGATTGTCATGGGCTGTCTTCCTTAATTGCTTTGCACTTTCCCCTTTGGGGCAGGGTCTCTTGCTGAACCCAGACTCCCTGACTCTGACTAGCTTGCCCGGGGAGCCCCTCTCCAAGGGGACTCCAAGCCCACTTTTATTGTGGGTGTTGGGGATCCAATCCCTGGTCCTCACGCCTTCCTGGCAAGCGCTTTTTCCACTGAGCCATCTCTGCATCCCTCTCTAAATTCTTTTTTATTGATAACCCTTAGATTTTTCAGAGGACACATACACACACACACACACACACACACACACACACACACACACCCCTACCTAAAGACACTGTAAAGTGTTATCAGAAGTGTTTCTGTAATGGAGGGACTCTGACACAGTGCTCTCTGCAGTGTGAGCTTTGTAAAGTCTCTGTAGTCAGACTTTGGAACAGCCCAAGGCAGTGGGGCCAGACACGGTGACTGGCTGGGTTAGAACTTTGGGGTTGCGCGTGATGCTCAGCTCACTGTGCGTCCTGTAGCCTGTGCCTGGTTCCTTCAGAGCAAATATTTCATCTTTGCATAGTGGAATAATATTTAATCCTGTTTGAGCAGTAATTGATGAGACCATAGGTAACAGGGTCTAGAGGAAACTCGTGTTTAAAAGATGATGACGTCCATCGATTGCTTTGTCTGCTGAAGACCCGTGAAGAAGTCTCATCACTGCTGACTGTTACTCACAGCATTGTGCCTTAAGGAAGTAGCTACAGCCACTGTTAGAGAATTCGGTTTTAAGAGTTTTAGTAAGGCTCTCAGTAGCTTTGAGACATAAATTGTATTCATTAGGAAATTATATGTTATAACATTATCTGTTTCTGACATGATGGCTCAGAGGCTGGGTTGATGATGGACAGCAGTTAAAGTTGAGTGTAAAAATATTTATGCTATTGAATTCAGATGACCTAGGGCAGAAGTGGCTGAAAGAAACCAAAAGAGTAGCTTGTTATACCTTAAGATTAAAGTCTAAATGTCAGTGTTCATGAATAAAATTTGATGGTGACAGCTATGCTCATTGCTTACATATTTCCCAGACTCCTCCTGTGGTAGAATCGAGTACTTGCAAGGTGTGGCGTATTTATTATTTGGTCATTTACTGAGAAACATGCTATCCCTGTAGTAGTGTCTTTTTCTGATTTTTTTTTTTCAATACAGGGTTTCTCTGTGTAGCCCTGGCTGTCCTGGATTCACCCTGTAGACCAGGCTGGCCTCAAACTCAAGAGATCCTCCTGCCTCTGCCTCCCGAGTACTGAGATTAAAGGTGTGCACCTGGCTGCTTTGTGACTTTTTAGTATTTCCCTGCTATACCTGTGACACATTCCCTGCATCCATCTCCAGTTATGCGTCCCATGCCTTGAACCCCCACCTGCCCCCGTGAACTGTCCCTGCCGCTCATGACTCGTGCTTTAGAGCTTGGAGCTTCTGAGTCTTCCCTCATTTCACAGTGATACCCAAGCAGGCCGTGTTGTCTGTATTCTGAGCAGTTTAATGCCAAGTTCTCTGTACTATGTTTGAAGTTGTGTTCACCAAACTGTCTGGTGCCCTGCAAACGGTTTTCCTCCCCAGAAGGAATATTGTATTTGTCCAAAGCCATGTGCCTCACCAGCACCTTTGGCCTTGCCTTGTTATCTCCTACTTCATGTCAAATGCCAGTTGGCAAAGCTTGTTCGATGACATTGTAGCTTTCTCAGCTGGGAAGTCCCCAGCCAGAAGAGAATAATGTCTTACATAGACATCCTCTGTCATCAGATTTGGGGGTCCAAGTCTCATTTAAAAGTTAGAAGCCCAGTGTGGTGGCTTGTGTCTGTGATGGCAGCACTTGGGAGGTGAGACAAAAGAAGAGCTGTGAGTTTGAGGCCAGTCTCGGCCACACAACATGCTATGTAAAAGTCAAACAAATGGACAAAAACAGAAGAAAGGAGGAAACAAGCTTAGCTGTGGGGGATAAACCAAGCATTTCTGATGTTACTCAGTCAGTTCATGCAGCCCCCTGAGTTAGGTAAACCTTCCCGCAGAGGCAGGGCCTCTGCCTCACACCATACTTCCCTCATATATCAGGACATTTTTGGAGGGCAAAATCTATACAGGAGTTAGGAACCGAGGCAAGCCTTCCCTGTGACGAGCTGGTGAGAGGCGTGCTCGGTGGGGAGATGGCAGTAGCTGCCTTGTGAAGACTTCCAAAGTGATGACACTTGCAGGCTCACCCCCTTCTTAGCTACTATAAAGAGGAGATGGCAGCTGAGTTGGTGCTCAGCTTTGCTTTGTCAGGGACGAGCTTCATAATGGCAGAGAATGTGCTACTCCTGAGCGGAAGGAAGCCTTCACCTCCTCCACCTGTCATGGCTGCTGTTCTCCCAGCTCTGCTGCCCTGGCTGTCCATATTCCCTCTCAGGAGTCCCCTCCCCTCACTTTCCTTTTTTCTAGGGGTACCAGTTTGAGGAGGAGAATCCCCTGCGCGACCACCCTCAGCCTTTTGAAGAAGGGCTGCGTCGCCTTGAGGAGGGAGACCTGCCCAATGCTGTGCTGCTCTTTGAGGCTGCTGTGCAGCAGGACCCCAAGCACATGGAAGTGAGTGGGGCCTTGTTCCCACGGCTTCTTCCAGTTTCGTGGGAGGCGGGCAGATGGGTTGTGGTCTCCTCTGGGGTAGTGTGATGGTGAGTGTGGAAAGCCATTGGAGGAGCGGATACAGTCAGTGATGGAACTGCCAATTCCTTCTAGGCTTGGCAGTACCTGGGCACCACCCAGGCTGAGAATGAGCAAGAGCTCCTGGCTATCAGTGCCCTGCGGAGGTGAGTGTGCCACGGTGACAGTGGGTAGATGGAGGCAGCTGCAAGTAGCCCAAAGCCCGATAGGTACCCAGAACCAGGTCTTTGTCTTTTTTTCCCCCGGCCACTAGCACACAGATAAACCTGTGGGATTGTTCAAGTTGCCATGGCTCAGCAGTGGCTAGAGGAGTGGGTGGGAAAGGCTTGATTTTTATCTGTGGGATCCTGGTTGGTCTTTGGCTGCCGAAACTTTGCCCATTTCAGATGTTTTTTTTTTTTGTTTTTTTTTTTTCGAGACAGAGTTTCTTTGTGTATCCTGGACTCACTTTGTAAACAAGGTTGGCCTCGAACTCCATTCAAGCCCCATGTCTCTGCCTCCTTGAGTGCAGATTAAAGGATTAAATTAAGGGATTAAAGGCGTGCCTGACTTCAGATTGGGATCAATAATATGAACTCAAATACCAGAGGGTTCTTCTCTATGTTATGCTGAGAAGGCAGAAGTGAGGCCTCCGTGACTGCATTGCAAAGCCTGGCTCTGGATGCCTGGTGCTGAGGCCTGCTGCTGTCATTTGCAGATCCTGAGTCTGCGCCTCTTTGCCTCATCAGGTGTCTGGAGCTAAAGCCAGATAACCGGACGGCCCTGATGGCGCTGGCTGTAAGCTTCACCAATGAGTCCCTGCAGCGACAGGCCTGTGAGACCCTTCGAGACTGGCTGCGCTACTCACCGGCCTACGCCCATCTGGTGGCTCCTGGCGAAGAAGGGGCTAGTGGGGCAGGACTGGGTCCCAGCAAGCGCGTCTTGGGATCTCTGTTGTCTGAGTGAGTGAGTGTGTGGGATTCCTGGGATGAGGCCAGTAATGCGAATGCCAGTCAGAACATGACCTTGATTTTGGGAAGTTGGGGTCTGCTGAGATCCAGCAGCCTAGACTGTAACGGATTACTCGGAGTCAGGCTGAAAGGGTTGGCATTCTGCCGTGCAGTGCTGTGCCGGGACAGAGCAGGCTGTAAGCTGGAATGAGATAACTCCTAGGAATACAGTTGACTCTTTCTTCTCCTGCTTAGCTCCCTGTTTCTGGAAGTGAAGGAACTCTTCCTGGCAGCTGTGCGCCTGGACCCCACATCCATTGACCCTGATGTGCAGTGCGGCCTGGGGGTCCTCTTCAACCTGAGCGGGGAGTACGACAAGGCTGTGGACTGTTTCACGGCTGCCCTCAGCGTTCGTCCTAATGTGAGCCTCAGGGAAGAAGGTGGAAGAGTCATTTGCACATGGGAGATTGCATTCCAGTGTCCACACAGAGAAAGCTTTAGGGAAAGAAAGGGGGGCGGGGAGAACAGGAGCATGCGGACACAGGGGAGTCTGTACGGGACGACCTGGTGACCACTCTGGGAGCTGCTGTGGCGAAGAGGGTGGGCTAGGCACTATGTTAACTGAGCAGTAGCGAAGCAGGTCCAAGCCTAGCTCATGTTCCCAGACCTCTCCGTCCCTTTCCTAGGACTATTTGCTCTGGAACAAGCTTGGGGCCACCCTGGCCAACGGGAACCAGAGTGAAGAAGCAGTGGCCGCATACCGCAGAGCCCTGGAGCTACAGCCCGGCTATATCCGGTCTCGCTATAACCTCGGCATCAGCTGCATCAACCTTGGGGCTCACCGGTACGGATTCCGTCCGCAGCAGATGAACCTTGTCTTCTCGGCTTTGGTTTCTCATGAGCTGGTCCTCCCTCCTCACGCCCCTCTTGCCTCCCCATTGCCGTTCTGTTCACCAGCTCTCATTTCTCTTCCCTACAGTGAGGCTGTAGAACACTTTCTGGAGGCCCTGAACATGCAGAGGAAGAGCCGGGGCCCTCGGGGCGAGGGCGGCGCCATGTCAGAGAACATCTGGAGTACCCTGCGATTGGCGTTATCTATGTTAGGCCAGAGTGATGCCTATGGGGCAGCCGATGCTCGGGATCTGTCTGCCCTGCTAGCTATGTTTGGCTTACCCCAGTGACAGTGGGATGGGCTGCCCTGTGAGTGTCTGCCTGGAGGGGTCGGCGCTCTGGGTGTGACTCCCTCTCCTCCAATGGGCCTACCAAAGGGGTGGGCTGATGACCACAAGCGGTACGACCTCTCAGGAGCTGCCTCAGTGTAGGGGGGCATAGCTGTGTCCTAGGTCCCACATGATTGTAGGGAATGAGCTGTCTCTGTCCCTTGGTAATTCAAGGGCTGTATATCCAGCTACAGATCTCTTTCTGCTCATCATGCCCTTTCTTGGTGCTGCTTCTTGGGTAGGACCCAATGACATAGGGAAATTGTCATCAGCTGCCATTTCCGATAGGGTCTGCCACATTTGTAAGTCTCTCCTTGCCCTACTCTTCCTGGGAATTGGTAACAGTCCAGCTTCCTTGGGCAGTCGAATGTAAGAGGTCCTCCTGAGCATCTGCGCGATGCTGTCTGGGGTGGGCGTTAGGAGGTGGGCTGTTAACTGACAGGTTGATACGGCTCCACAGCTGAGCTTGGGACAGGTGCTCATGGTTCTGCCACTCACGGGTGAGCTTGGATTCTCTGGGGGTGGTCACCAGAGTGTCCTCAGGGCCAGGGCTTGTCACTGCAGGTGGCATGGCCTATGAGGGAGGGCGGTTCATTTGTGGAATGAGCCCAGAATCTGAGGTGGGACTGTAGGGGGTGTGGTTAGTTCTGCAGTCCCCTCTTCTTTTTGGGATACGTGTGAGTAGGAGCTGAACAAACTCTTGTAGCAAACTGGTTCAGAAGATGCATTCTTGCCAAATTCCCAGCAGAGGGAGGTTCAGTGTTACCATAAGCCTTCTTGAAACATTTACAGGGGATGTCACTGGGAAATCCCCTCCCCCTCATATTACCTCCAGAGGGTGAAGATCAAGGGATGGTGAGGGAGCAGCTGGATTCTTCTCCACTGTTTTCTGTGTGGGGAGATGTACAAACCACACAAATGACTGCTAAGCCTCTTGCCTTGTCTTCAGTAGCTAATGATCAGAGGTTTTTTGTTTTTGTTTTTTTTTTAAACTGCCATGGTCCCAAGGTTCCATACTGAAATTTATTTTTCTTTGTATGCATATGTGTAAATGATTTAAAAATAAAACTGTAAAATATTTGTATGAAGAATAAATTGGACTGCTGTGGGTGGGATTCTGCTGCTGTCTGAAGATGGAATGGTGGGAGGTTGGTAGACTGAGGTTCAACTTTTCCCTTGTGTGTCTTCTAAGTTCTCACTGGCGCAGGGATTACTTGGCCCTCTCTCCAGAACTACTGGGCAGGATAGCTCTGTGGGTAAAGATACTTGTCGTATAAACCAGATGAGATGATTTGATCCCTGAAAGCCATGTGAAGATAGAGGTCAACTGACTCCACAGTCCTCTTACCTCAACATAAAAGAACACGTAGAACCCTGCCACTCATTCTTCGAAGTTACCAGTACCCTGATACCAAAACCTGATAAAGGCACAAGAGAAAAGGAAAAAAAATAGTCTAGATCAATTTCCTTGGTGAACATTGATACAAGATCACTCAGTAGAATACTTGCAAACTAAATTGAGTAACAGATTAAGATCGTGCACCAGTACTAAGTTGGTTTCATTCCAGGGATTTGAAGGTGTTCTAGTTAATTTTTTGTCTGGGATGCAAGTAATAGTTATCTGGGAAGAGGAATCGCAATTAAGAAAACGCCTCCGTCAGATAGCCTGTGGGAGGACCTGGCTCACTGTACCGTCTGGGTAGCTAGTGAGTAAGCAGCACTCGTCCGTGTCCTCTGCTTCACCCCCTGCCTCCAGGTTCTGGCCTTTCATTCCTTTCTTGGCTTCTCTCCCCAAGTGGTTTTTGGTCAGTGTTTTATCACAGCAATAGAAAGCAAAATAGAACAGGCGATACCCTCCATATATGCAAATCAACATTATAGGCCAGCACATAAATAGACTCAGGAACAGAAATCACAACACCATCTCAGTAGATGCAGAAAAGACCTCTGACAAAATTCAACATTCCTTCATGAAAAAAGCATGGAAGACATAGGAACAGAGGGCAGTACTTATCAGAGTACTGTATCATAGCCAACACCTGGGAGGGAGAAAATCTGAAAGTATTTCCTTTAAATTCAGGAATGAGACAGACATACCTCTCCTTTGCTCTTATTCAGTATAGTGCTTGAATGTTATTACCTGGGCAATAAAACAAAAGATACAAATAGGAAAAAAAAAGCTCAAATTATCCCTTTTTGTATACGATGTTATCCTGTACTTAAAGATACCACCAGAAAACACCTGATTAACACTTTCAGCAAGTAACAGGGTGAAAGAAACGTAAAAACCACATTCATAGTACTTAGAAAACAAAGTCAAGGAATAAACCTAACCAGAGAGGTAAAAGACCTTTAAAAATGACAACTTTTTAAGACAATGAAGAAAAGTCCCAATGATACTCTTTACATAGTTAGAAAAAATCCTAAAATTTACATGGAAGCAGAAAAGACTGAATAACCAAAGCAAAAGAACAGAATGAACAATATACCTGTTCTCAAATTATGCTATAAAACCATAGTGACAAAAACAGCACTGTACTGGAAAAAAAAATTCGTATCAATGGAAAGCAAACTTTCGCTGGTAAACACTTTCAGCAAGTAGCAAGGTGAAAGTAAACATAGAGACCCCATTCATAATACTTAAAAAACAAAGCCAAGGAATAAACCTAGCCAGGCAAAAGACCTCTAAAATGAAAACTCTGGAAGTGAATGAAGAACCCAGACATGAATAATACAGCTATGACCACCTAATTTTTGACAAAGGTATCAAAAACATACATTGAGAAAAAGCCCCTTCAGTTAGTGGATCTAGGAAAATTGAATTTCCACACATGGGACACCGAGACCAGATCTGTATCTTCCACCTGCACAATGAGTTAAAAATGGACCAAGAAGAGACCTGAAACTTTGAAGCTGCAAGAGGAAAACCTATATAAGACACTTCAAAATGCAGGCACTGGCAAGGGATTTCTTAAGATGATGCAGATAGCACAAAATAATTCTAAGTGTTGACAAATTGTATTGCATGTAGTTAGTAAAACATCTGCCCAACAAAGGAAGGAACCATCTGGAAGAGACTGCCTACAGAGTAGATGTTCTCTGCCAACTACGTATCAGAGGATTAATATGTCGAACATACAAAACGTCTAAGAAAAGCTCAGCACCAGGCATGGAAAAACTCATTTTGGGTGTTGGTCAGAAAGTTCAAGACAGTTCCAAAACAAAGCAGGCTTTTGCTGTTGCCCTGGGCTGCTTCCAGAGGTTGTAATTCAGAAGGAGGACTTGGAAGATTCAAGCTGATCTGACCTGAACACCTCTTCTGTAAGGACCAGCATTTTAGTAACAGAAGGTGCTCTGTAAGCCATCAAGAAAAGGAAGCAATGAACAATCCAGACATGATACTTAGGAACCACAACAATGATCAATATGGCAAGATATCTCTAAGGTTAATAGTGTAATAATGGTGATAACCAACAGCTATCTAATTGGACTAAAGGTCTGTTTAACAGGATGGAAATCATGCCTACTATTGGAAACTTACCCAACTACCCAGGGCTAGTGAGGTCATGGATTTTAGAAGAGAACCTCTGTAGAAGAATTTTAATTCAGAACATGTATGCTCTGGCAAAAGACCTTCTGGGTTGGTGCGATCCAGGAGACAGAGGCAAGCAGATTTGGATTCAGCCTGATATAGAGCAGGTTTCAGGTAAAGAAAAGCTTAGGTTCAGGTGCGCTAGTACACGTCTTTAATGCCAAACAATGACAGTAAAGTTAATTTGTAGAAGGAAGTACCCATGTTTGAAAGTGATGTTTAATTGAGTGGCAGAAAAAGTGATGAATCAGAGAAAGATTTTACAGAATAGAATATGCTCGGCTCTCATGAGAACAGAGAGGAAAGGGAAGCTACTTAAGGGAGTAACACAGAGAATGAGAAAAAGAGGCAGTTTTACTGGGATGGTTTTACAGAGAAGGTTGAATGAGAGAACCAAGAGAACGCAGGTGAAGACTGAATGAACCAGAGAATGAGAAGAAGCCAGGAGACTAGAGCAGATTGCTGGAATTAGTTTGAGGCCAATCAGAGCAATTCAGGGACCAAGACAGAAGCCAGACTGATTAAGTCAGCTGGGAGAGGAGTTTGAACCAGAACAGCTGAGTTGAACCAGCCAGCCCAGAGCTCAGAAAGAACAGGAAAGACTTAGCAGTAAGTCTCAGAAGCTGCAAACATTCCAGGCTTATGGTAGATTACATGGAGACTAGAAGTTTCCAGGACTAGGCCTAGGAAAGCAGAAGGAGGCAGTAAGCCTCCCAAACAACATATGAAACAGTTGAATGGAAGTTCCCTTTCCAAACCTCCTTCCACTTTACCAAACCATCACAGTTTCTGTGCTCTAAATACGTCTCCTTATACCCACAGATCTGTGTGGCTCTCTTCATCAAGAAGCTTCTCTTACGGCAGGTGGAGGCCATCACAGAAACCCACAGCTGGTCAATACAAAGAACAGCTGGTCAGGAGATGCCAGCCCCAGCGGGTAAATCTAAAACATATTTCTAGCACCTAAGGCTCAGGGAACATGGAGGAAGAAGAGGTGGGAGGATTGTAAGAGCCAGAGGACCGGGAAGTCTGATGGGAGATGGTGTCTCCTAGTGATAGCACAACAGTATGGACACCTACTCAGGACTGAAAGAATGGTAAGACCAAAGGACAAGCTAACATGGAAGAGGCAACTCTCAAGAGGCTCTCCCACCGCCCCTCCCCCCAGACAAGGAACTAATGACTGCTCAGAGAGGGAGAATTTCTCTTCCCCAGGGGTGAGGCCTTAATTGGTTACATAGCACCTAAGTGATCTGCCCTGAACTCGTGTACATACGGACAACGCTAAACAGACCAAGCAGGTTGTATCTTTATATTTATGCACGCCTGCACGCATGTGCTCACACGCATAACAATAAAAGGGGTCACGGGTTTGAGAGGGAATGGGGGTGGGAAGGAGAAATGACATGATTATATTGTAACTAAAACAAACAAAAACAAAAACATAAAGAAGGACAGCAACTAAACTAAAGCAAATTATCTAGTCAATGTGTATGCTAAAGAACCGAATGGACGATTCTCCAAAGAAGTATGATGGCCAGTGAGTTCTGTAAAGTGTTTGACATCCTTAGCTGTGAGGAATATGCAAATTCAACCGCTTTGACAATGTTTTTGGGATTTTTTTTTTTCTACAAGCACAGACAGTCATGCCACATAGACAAACGCCTTTGCATTTCGTCCTGTTGAATCGGGCATCCATCACTCTCTTCTGGTCACCGTGTCCTCTCTGGACTCCAGCATGAAGTCCAACACCCGAGTCTGTTCTTGCGTGTACACAATAGTCCTTCTTAGTCGTTACATGTTTGAATGGCATTTGCCGAATCTTTTTTTTTTTTTTTCTTTCTGTAAAGTCTCTTTTATCAGCATATAGAAGCAGGTGTTTCCCTCATTTCACAAAAGCTTTCTTTTGAAAAATAATCACGGCTGTTACATTAAAAAAAAAAACAAAACAGGTGTGGATTTTTTTTTTCTTTACAAAGCTTCAGGTAAACTGGGACAAAGAACTGATTGTTTTAGTATTGAGTCTAAAGTCATCTTGAGGTTTTTAGAAATAATATTGAAGTGAGTACCAATAAGCAGCAAATTATTGCAAATAATCCAAATCCCGGTTTATCAGAGAGATTTGGCATCTTAAAGTTTTAATCAAATTGCGTAGTTAGTTAAACTGGTAGTTTATATTTGTATTAATGATTTAAAGTTAAGGAAAACATTTTAGGATGGCATTAATGATTTGAATGTTAAATTTCGAGTCTAATTATTTAGACATGTGTTGTTGACACACACACGTATGGCAAAGTTAATAACAACTTACCTTATCTCTAAAAATTAATTACTATATATGTTTTATCACTACACTTTCTATTCTGTGTTTTAAGACCTGAGGGCAAAAGTTTTAAGATAAATAACTCTCTATTTGTAACAATGTATTTGAAGAGGATTTAGATCTAGAGCCTTTTGTGTTTATTGCCTATTGTGCGCTTACATTTATTATTTATTATCTTTTTTCTTATAGTACAGCAGAGGCCCTGAGATCATGAAAGAACACACCACAGCAAGATTTCCTTTATTCTTGGCTAAACTCCTTAAAAGCAGATAAAGCATTCTATTAACATATAAGGGTGTTTAATTTTAAAAATTAGTTGTGTGTGTATATGTGTAAACTTGGGGTGTTGGCCATTGTTTGAGACAAGATAAAATTTCTCCACCAAGTTTTAGTCTGATAGAATCTGTTTTTGTTGTTCTAATGAAGAATTCAAACAAGCCAAGATTCTTCAGGCTGAGCTTGAAGATTTTACTAAAGTACAGAAAGCCAGAGGCTTAGGGACAGTGACTTGTTTCAGGATGATGAAAGCCAGACTCCTTTGTACAAAGAGGAGGTTGATTCTAGACACAGAATGTTCAAGACCCCCTCTCCCCTCCATCAGTAGTTCACAAGAGCAAGCAGAGTCTAGACTGTTGAAGGTACTGTCAGTTTACCAGGGACCTTCTCAGAAAAACCAACTCCCTAACCTTCACCAGGAAGAGTATAACTGTGGCTCTCACTGTGTAGAATCTGCAGCTTGCACGTACTCTGCTCTGTATCCGAGACTCTCAGGCTGGTCATCAAGAAACGCACTGGTGTCAGTGATGACACGGTGGCAGAAGCAGCTGTTTGACACAGTGCCGGCTGCTGGAGCACCATTGCCCTGGAGAAAACATCTCTGGATTACCAGTCCACAAATGGCATTGATTTGTCCTATATGTCTGCCTGCTTTGTGTCTTACTGTGACTCCAATTTTTTTCTTCTAATTCAACCCTAGTCAATGCAGCTGGCAAGATTTCTAGGGGTGCTGGGAGATAGGGAAATGGTCCAGATACAACCACGACAGAGGAAGCTTTCCTCCTGGCTGCAAAGGCAGTGAACCCTGAATTATCTGAACAAGAAACTGAATCCATAGAGGCCTTTTGTGCTAATTGTTCCCTGAAAAACTTCAATCAGTTCATGGATATTAAACTATATTAGGAACTGTTTTGAGTTTCCACACTCAGCCCCCAGATTGCTGCAGTCAGAAAGGAATTAGACCCCAGAGAAGCTACTGGACTCACACTAACTTCCTTTTCTAGAAAGACTTTGTCACATGGACATGACTCCTTGGGATAAGATAAGGAGATTACAGGAGGTTTGTATAGTTTATAAGGCTAGAGACCCTCTGAAAGATCACTCCTATCATAAAAGATGTTTAGACAGAGCTCAGAAAGAACTTGCTCAGCTACAAACAGCAGCTGAGAGTTAAGAATAGTCTAGTTTGTTTATTACCTCTTTGTTCTTATGCCATTTATTATAACCGCAAAATTTTGTCCAGATGACCTATGATGAGGAGGTTTGTCTGAGAAAAGCACTGAGCCAATGACTAACTATGCTTACTTTCTTGCAGTGTGATCACTGTACTGTGAGTGTAGAGTACAGCTTGCTGTATTCTGTTCTGGGAGTTCTCGGGTACAATCAGTGTACCATGTATGTAGAGTACAGATTGCTTATTCTCATTTGTGGGTCTTTGGAGCCAAGCCAATATTCTGGGGAAAGACAAAAAGGTTTTGATCATGTAGGAAAAAATGTATAAGGAAATGATTTAACAATAAAAGACTGGGATTGACTCTCTGCTCCCAGGAGAGAAGATAGAGAGCAGAAAAAAAGAGAGCAGATAGCAGAGAGCCTGCCTCTCGAAAACGGTCTCTTGAAATGAGTCATCCATTACTTTGAACCTGTGTGTGAAGTGATTTTCTTTCACACTGATCCACTCCTTCAAATCTTGAGACCCACAGTTGGCTGAGGCTGGTGCCCGGCACACCAGGAAAGAAAAAGCCATCAGAAGGAGAGCAGAGGCAAAGCTGGTGAAATGGACTTAACCAGTACAGGAACATCCGAAGGAAGAAGAAGAAGAAGAAGAAGAAGAAGAAGAAGAAGAAGAAGAAGAAGCAGCTTGAAACAAGCTACAGGAAGGAACAGAAAAGCTTAAGAGCTGGAAAGAGGAACAATGAACGAACGAACAATGAACAAACATGAAGACCTGTCCTCTAAGAAGTATGACCTTTAGTGCAGAACAGAGAAAAAGAAACAAAAGGGGGTGGAGGCAGCCTAGCTCTGGATTTGAAGCTCTTTAGTTGAAGCACTTAAGTTGGTTATGCCAAGATTAAATTAAAAAAAAAAACAAAAAAACAAACCAAAGTGAGGGCTTAGTTCTATGTGTTGTGCTCATGTCACTTTTCCTATGTGGGCAGGCACTAGAGCGTTTAACAGAGTGAACAAACTTGCTTTCCAGCATGGAAATCAAGCTTCCTCGTTTTCCAAAAGTGCTCTAGGCTTTCCCTTGTGAGCGCAGCTCCACTGCCATTCATCAGTTTGCTGTGACGGTGGAATTATTTTCCCTTGGAAGGTCTCTTATTTAAAGTTGGAGGACTGGCAGACTTAGCAGGATCTATTTCTTGGTTGGGGTTTGCTTGCATTCCCAGTCACATATTTTATGCTCGCTCTTTTCTCTGTGAGCAACTTTGTCGGATCTAACGGGCAGTGTATTTTTGAGGTCGGAAGGTGAAATAGATACTGCTGATAACCTCGCCGTACGTGTAGCTTTAAAAACAGAATACCTGTTCTGATATTTTCATTCATGTAAACAATACCTCTTGGTCACATCCACTCCCAACTCTCCCCTCCTACTGCCCCTGAGAACCCTAACTCCTTCCTCCTACTTCCCCAGGGTACCGTTCACACGTCCCCTCTGCCCCTCTCATGCCCCCTCTTTTCTGTTAATAACCCACGGAGTCCAGTCGGTGCTGCCCATCAGGATGCTGACTGGCCTGGTTGACTTGGTTCCTGTGCGTGACTAGCTGTAGTGAACTCATGTCTGCAATAGACTTGTCGTGTCCCCCAAGACAGCATTTTGAGTACTCTTGCACACTTTTCAGCCCTTGGATTTTTTTTTTTTTTTCCTGCTCCCCTTCCAGATGTTCCCTGAGCCTTAGGGGTGGGGATGGACACAGATCTTCCACTTAGGGCTGAGCATCTCAGTAGCCACTTATTCTCAGCACTTTGAACATGTATGAGTTCTCCACAGCGGAGAGAGAGGCTTCTCTGGCCGAGGGCAGAGGGTAACACTGACCTATGGCCGTGAGCACAGACATTCAGGAGGTGTTTGACAACGTGTGTGTTTAGCAAAACAACTGTAGTAGATCTGTGACCTCCAGACTCGTGGGCCTTGGCCGTGCTTACAGTACCAGCCTGAATTCCCTCCTGAGGAATGGACTTCAAAAACAACCTCAAAGATCGTGGGTTGCCACCACAGTCTCCGTGCCCACGAATGTCCCAGTGTATACATCCAGCAGGTTGGCCCTGTGGCATGCAGCAATTGCTGCAGAGATATCACTTCACCACCCCCTTCCTGAGTGGCCCGCACAGCATTGTCCAGCCCCGTTACATACATTTTTGGAATTTGCATTGCATTTTCACACCAAACAGCTTATATTCTGGAAATGCTTATAATTTTTAGTTAAAAAAAATCATCTTGGGCGCTAGACATGATAGGAAGCCTTGCATTTTAAAGAAAAAGAAAAAAAAAAAAAAAAAGAAATCAGAGAACAATCCCACAACCCCTGCGTAGTGTCAGGATGAAACCCCTGAACAGCTAGGATTTCTGGTGGCCCACAGCATATGTTCTGCTCTGACCTATGCTCCGGCTGACGGGTGCTGTGGCATCTGGAGACCGAATTCCCAAGCTGGGAACAGGAATTCTGGATCTGTCCTGAATAACTAGAAAATGTCACAAATAACCTTTTTGTCTTAAGTTAACACTTCTCTTGGACTTGATAGAAGTGTTCAAGTGGGGGAGGGGCACACAAGACTCTATTAAGAGCGACTAGAAGCTAATGCTGGCTGGGGGAGAGGGAGACATTATTTTTTTTTTCCAGTGGTACCTGCCTCAACTCTAGAGTGCCACAACCACAAAGTGCACTTTTTGATGATTCATGAAGTCATGGTATCCTAACTTGTTTGGGCTGTGTGAGAAGCAAGAACGATGCCAGACAACCTCCAGATCTCAAAGCAAGGTGAGCGTCTGGGAGCCAGAGCGGCGCATTTATTGGAGGTTGCATCCTTCTCCCCATCATCAACAATCATTGCGCTGTCACCATCATCAGTCATAATCGTCATTGTCCACTTCCCACTCCTCATCTTAATTAGCAAATCCCAGTCACATTTTAGCGTAAATGAGGATAATCTCACTTTCTCTGAGAATTATCTCCCAGCAGAGTAGAAAACATTTATGTTGCGGTAAGAGGAAAGAAAAGCCGTCGGTACAGAGGCCAACCAAACCTCCATCAACAGCAGATGGCACCAAAGGACCTCGGGAGCTAGTAAGGGACTTGGTGTCCTCGTTATTCCAACCCACTTTCTGCTTTTATCTCCCAGAGATTTTTCTGGGATGAGTTCTGGTTAAAAACACTGATGCAGGCATGTAGCTGGGCATAGAGCATGATTAATTCCTAACTTCGAGGTTATTGTGAATGGAGTATGTTCAACCATCTCTTTCTCAGCTTGTTGTTGCTATCTGGAAGGGCAAAGTTCTTCTTCTAAGTTGGTTTGGTTGGTCATTTCTAGAAGTGTTCTGGTGATATTTGGGGTTTCTTATGTACGGAATATCATCTGTAATTTGATCTCTTCTCCTATCTGTGTCCCTTTAGTGTCTGATATCAAGCGATGCTCTGGCCTAGGTTTCTGTGCTGCTCCTGGGCTTTCTGTGTTCACCCCCTTGGCTTTAGTGCAGATGGGTTTCACATAACACCATGTGCTATCAGCTATTTGGGGGAAGGATGGTGTCTGCTAATCTGTGTGTGTCTTTAGAGCATCCGTCTTCACTGATGGAAAAAGTCAGCTCTTGAGTTATCGGGTCTGACAGTCTATGACTTGTAACAGAACTTTTAATTTTAATTATAGGCTCATGGGGTAGTGAAAAAAAATAGTACAAAGAGTACTTTATAAGAGTCCCAGTATGTAGCTGGGACATTACCCAAACTTAAGGAGGTAGCTCTGGCCTGTCACTATTATTATTATTATTATTATTATTATTATTATTATTATTATTTATTACACTTTATTCACTTTGTATCCCCCATAAGTCCCTCCCTCCTCCCCTCCCCATTCCACCCTCCCTCCCCCTTCTTCACGAATGTCCCTCCCCAATGCCCCTCCCCAAGTCCACTGATAGGGGAGGTCTTCTTCTCCTTCCTTCTGATCTTAGTTTATCAGATCACATCAGGAGTGGCTGCATTGTCATCTTCTGTGGCCTGGTAAGGCTGCTCCCCCCCTCAGGGGGAGGTGATCAAAGTGCATGGCCTGTCACTGTTAACGAAACTACTGACCTAATACCATTTTCATTTAAAACAGCCTTTGTCTTTGTGTGCTTATATATGCTTATGCACATATCACTGTTGGCTTGCTTTAGCTCCCATCTGAATCTAGATTCAGAAGGAAGCACCACAGGAGAAATACCACTCCTTTTAAAAGTATTATCAGTTATTAGAATTTATTCAATTTGTATCCTGGCTGTGGCCACCTTCCAATCCATCCTCCCTCCTTCCTCTCCCCCTATGCCCCTCCCCCAGTCCACTGATAGGGAAGGTCCTATTTGACCCTAGCCTATCATGTCTCATGAGGACTGGTTGCATTGTCTTCTTCTGTGGACTGGCAAGGCTGCACCCTCCAGGGGGAGGTGATCAGAGAGCCTGCCACTGAGTTCATGCCAGAGAAAGTCCCTGCTCCCCTTGCTAGGGACCCCAGTTGGAGACTGGGCCTATGGGTTACAGTCTTTCAGAGGCCGTCTGTGGTAGGCTCCTGTCCTGTTCCCTGTCTTCTCTTGCTCTGATGTCTGTCATGTTTATCCTTCTGAATGAGGATTGAGCATCTTCCCTAGGGTCTTCTTTGTTGTTTAGCTTTTTTAGGAGTATAGATTTTAGTATGTTTATCCTATATTATATGGCTAATATCCACTTATGAGTAAGTATATACCATGTGTGTCTTTCTGCTTCTGGGTTACCTCACTCAAGATGATCTTTTCTAATTCCCACCATTTGCCTGCAAATTTCATGATTTCCTTGTTTTTAATAGCTGAAGAGTATTGTGTAAATGTACCACAATTTCTGTATCCATTTCTCCATTGAGAGGCATCTAGGTTGTTTCCAGCTTCTGGCTATTACAAATAGAGCTGCTATGAACATGGTTGAGCAAATGTCCTTGTTGTATAGTTGAGCAATATATGCCTAGGAGTGGTATAGCTGGATCCTGAGGTAGCACTATTCCTAGTTGTCTGAGAAAGCGCCAGATTGATTTCCAAAGTGGTTGTACAAGTTGACATTCCCACCAGCAGTGGAGGATGGTTCTCCTTTCTCCACAACCTCTCCAGCATGTGTTGTCACTTGAGTTTTTGAACTTAGCCATTCTGATAGGTGCAAGGTGAAATTTCAGGGTCATTTTGATTTACATCTCCATGATGACTAAGCATATTGAACATTTCTTTAAGTGTTTCTCTGTCATTCGACATTCCTCTATTGGGAATTCTCTGTTTAGCTCTGTAGCCCATTTTTTAATTGGATTGCTTGGTTTGCTGGTTTTTAACTTAAGTTCTTTATATATTCTGGATATTAGCCCTCCGTCAGATACAGGGTTGGTGAAGAGCCTTTCCCAATCTGTAGGCTACCGTTTTGTTCTGACGTCAGTGTCTGCTTTACAGAAGCTTTTCAGTTTCATGAGGTCCCATTTATTGATTGTTGTTCTTAGAGCCTGTGCTGTTGGTGTTCTGTTCAGGAAGTTGTCCTGTGCTAATGAGTTCAAGGCTCTGCCCCACTTTTTCTTCTAACAGATTTAGTGTGCCTGGTTTTAGGTTGAGGTCTTTGATTCACTTAGACTTTAGTTTTGATAAATATGGATCTATTTGCATTTTTCACTTAGACTTTAGTTTTGATAAATATGGATCTATTTGCATTTTTCTACATGTAGACATCCAATCAGACCAGCACCATTTGTTGAAGATGTCTTTTTTTCATTGTATTGTTTTGGCTTCTTTGTCAAAAATCAAGTATCCGTAGGTGTGTGGGTTTATTTTTGGGTCTTCTATTTGATTCCATTGATCCACCATTCTGTTTCTATGCTAGTACTATGCAGTTTTTATTACTGTTGCTCTATAGTGCAGCTTGAGATCGGGATGGAGATTTCTTTATTGGTTCTAATTCTGTTTTCATGTCTTGCACCATTTCCTTCATCTGTTTGAATGTGGATCCCTGTCTTTCCACGATGGCATGTATTTTTTAATTTGTTTCCTCTTCATGTGTGGCTATTTCTTTGAGAGTTTTTTCGTTTCCTCTTTATGTGTGCCTCTAATAACTCGATTACAGAGCTTTAAAATCATCTTCCTGTGTTTCTGGTGAATTAAAATATCCATTGATTTTGGTGATTCTGGTGAAGCCATGATGTCCTAATTTTTGTTGGATGTGTTCTTACGCCTGCCTCTAGCCAGCTGATGGTCAGTAGCCTTTGCTGTTTGTTCCTGGAGACTGTACTGCAGACTGGGTCCTTCTGTCTCTGGAGTCTGGACTCTTCTTCAGGAAGATGAGAGAGGCCCACCTGTTTGAGAGTGGGTGTTGGTGTTTTCAGATGCAGCTAAGGGAGGAAGGTCGAAGGCGCAAGTGCACAAGCGCAGGAGTGTGCGTGGAGGTGTGCCTGCCAGGAAGGGTGGTGTGTGAAGGAGAAGTGCAAAGTGCAGGTTGTGGTGCAGGTAGGCAGTTTGCAAGGGTGCAATGTGCATGCTCGGGTGCCCTGACTGGCTCAGCGGCCCACAGGCCTGTTTCTGTACTGTGCTCCAAGCGCTGAGTTCTGCCTGACTTGCACCATCTCGGTTCCAGGAATTGTTTGGCTGAACTCCATTGGGAGACCCACAGAACAGGGGCTTCAATATTGAGAATGTTATCCCAGAGATCCCTATGTTGCCCACAGCGGGGGTGTGGATGGGAGGGACCTGATGTCTGGCTGCCATGGTAGAGGGACCCGGATCTGAGGATCTGTATGCACTCACTCGCAGAAGCACTCACTTGCAGGCGTGTGTGGGAAATGCAGATGACCCACAAGTACTCGCTAGCAGGTGGGTGTGCAAAGTGCAGAGGGCCCAGAACTCACTCGCAGGCAGCCCATCGTTTTCTACTCTCAGATTTGGGTCCCCTTTCTGGCCGTTAGAGTAAGGAGGTGCTCCATACCTGGGGTTATGAGCTCCCGCTGCTGCGTTCCCCTGCCACTGAGGTGCAGCAGATAGTTCGCCACTCTCAGACACTCCCCCCCCCCCCCCACCCCCCCCCCCCCCCGCCCCGGGTCAGTGGGGTGGTGGTGGAGCTGGATCCAATCTGTCCCAGCTCATGGGTTGTCCCTTCTAGCCTGGGAAGCCTCAAGGTCGATGCTCTGGCTTTGGTGGCCCATCCATTCACCAGTTTTGGAGTTTCGGATTTTCTGCCCTTCAGAAATGATGCGAACTGGTCGCTGCCATCTTGGAGAGCCAGAAATACCACTCTTTTGTATTCATTCCCATCCCCCTACTCTACCCCAGCCCTCTCCCCTGTCACCTGCAACTGAAAACTCATTCTCCACTCCATAGTGTTGCTGTCCCGAGGAGAATGTTATGTAAATGGTATAAACACAATATGCAGTCTTTCAAAGTACACTTTGTTTTTGTTGTTGTTGTTAAACATAAAACTCTTGAGGTTGGTCCAGATTCTTGTAAGTATCAGTAGTTATTCTTTTTATTTCTGGGTAGGACTCTGTTGTATGAAACAATTGTTACAAGTGTCTGTGTAAAGGTGTTTTATGAATGTTCTCTTCCCACACTCCCTGCCATTTCCTCTTACGCTACAAAATTTAGAAGAAGACAGGGCTCCCTGTATTTCCCTGAGGAGTTTCTGATCACCTCTTGACTCCCGTGGCATGAAGGTTTCTGTGTGGTTTTGGTCTACCCTCAGTCTGTCTGGTAAGCTCCCAGGAGAGTCCAGAAGATGACATTATGAGTGGCTGTGATGTCCCCTGGGTGTGAAGATCTCAGCTCTTCCGTATCTGTAGGATTTCAATGGAAGTTCATCCTAGGGGCTGGCTTTTGTGGGGGCCTCCTCTGTGATGTCTTGGGAATTGAGCTGGAGGCATGGGATAAAAGAGGAAGGTGTGACTTTGGAGCTTGTCCATCTCCTAAGGCACCAGCTGAGGAACAGGGGACAAGCAAATGCTCATTGCTTCTGAGATGGGAGAGGAAGCAGAGAAGCCTGACTCTTGCTTCCCAGATACAAGCAAAGGCCCATTTTTTCCACCTCTAGTCTAGGTGCAAGAGGTTATCCTAAACTTAGGAACCAACGCTAGTACCAAGCAAAGTCTTCAGACCACACAGAAGCAAAAAACCAGCCGTGGGGATCAACCACAGACATTTCAGAGGCTGGCAGCCTTGAAAAGAAATGCAGTTTCTGCAGAGTCCAGTGCTGTCCACAGTTTTAGGCATCTTTGGGGGGGGGGGTCTTGGACCTGTGTACAAGTGGGGAAATTGTGTTTTCCGCTACAGGGAGATAAAGTTAGAAATCAGAACCAGAGGTCTGAGTCGTGGAAATGAAATAAGACACTCTGAAATGATGGAGCCGAATCAACTAGATGTTAAATTATGAACGACTCAGATTAGTGCAAATGCAACCACAGCAAATGAAAGCTTGTGGGGTAGGATGAAAGCAGGGCTGAGAGGGATTTCAGCTATTCATGTGTGCATTAAGAACCCTGAGAAACCTCGGACCAAGTTGTTACTTCAGGTTTTAGGTGACTACCTATTGGAGAGCCAAATAGCACAGAGACAGAAATAATAGCACAGAGAGCAAAGATAAAGAATATGAGTAGAAGCCAGGCAATGGTGGCACACGCCTGTAAACCCAGCACTTGGGGAGGTAGAGGTAGGCGGGTCTCTGTGAGTTAGAGGCCAGCCTGGTCTACAAAGTGAGTCCAGGGCAGCCAAGGCTATACAGAGAAACCCTGTCTCATAAAACAAACAAAAGGAAACAACCACAAAAACCACCACCTAAAACAAAACAAAACAAAACAAAACACCAAAAAACAAAACAAGAAAATCCAAAAAGAATATGAGTAGAGAATACAGAAGTTATATGGAAAAAGAAACAAAGCTTTTTTTTTTTTTTTTAAGAGTCTGAAAAATTGATAGCTCTCTAGCTACATGGATGTGATGGCTACTTTTCACTGTCACTCTGACTGGGTTTGGAATCACTGAGGAGACACATTTATGGGTGTGCTATGGAGGTGTTTCTAGAGAGATTTAAGACACCGTGAACATGAGCAGAACCTCTCCATGTGCTGGAGTCCCAGAACAAATGAACCGGAAATAGAAAGGCAGCCGGTACCAATATCCAGTACCCTTCATTTACTGGTCTCCTAAAGTACTAAGCACACGCTGCCACGATGCCCATCAACTGCTGTGATGTCTTTTTAAAAAAATTCTTTCCCTTCACTTTTCTGGTAAACGGATATCCCAAACTATTTGTTCTTCAATGATATCCACTCAACTTAAGACCGGGAGGGGGCAGGAGCTCCAAAAGGAGACACAAACAAACAAACAAACAAACAAACAAACAAACAACTGGGCCCTGGGGGCCCTGCAGAGACTGATACCCCAACCAAGGACCATGCATGGAGAGGACCTAATACCCCTGCACTGAAGTAGCCCATAGACTCAGTATCCAAGTGGGTTCCCTAATAAGGGGAGCAGGGACTGTCTCTGACATGAACTCAGTGGCTGGCTCCCCTCTCTCTGGGGGGAACAGCCTTGCCAGGCCATAAAGGAAGACAATGCAGGCAGTCCTGATGAGACCTGATAGGCTAGGGTCAGATGGAAGGGGAGAAGGACCTCCCCTATCGGTGGACGTGGACAGGAGCATGGGAGGAGGGGGGGCAGGATTAGGAGGAGATGAGGGAGGGGGCCACAGCGGGGATACAAAGTGAATAATAAATAATGAATAATTTTTTTTTAAATGTTCAACACTTTGGTAATGCTTGTACTTCCTTGCTGTGAGTATGAACATAGCAAACAGACTAGATTGCTGGCACCTATTTTGGAGGCACAGGACAGGTGTTGAGACAAATTGAGGAGATAAAGAGCTTGGCCCTGGTTACCTCTTTGCTTTTTCTCTCTGTGGCCTCTAGCCAGGCCAAAGCCCTTTATCAGTCTCCGCCCCACTTTCTGCCACACACTGAGTCCATTGGGGCTCCAGTCAACTTCAAGAATGGGTTCACACTCACAGGGGTACAGTCAGTTTCTTGGATGCTCACAACTATCTCTTCACAGTTGAGTTTGGTTCTGGCAAGTGTTTACTGTTTTGGTGGGAACAGGGAACTGTGGCTTAGAAAGCAAACTACCCCAGTTAGAAAGGCATGTTTTGAGAACACAATACATGAAGTCAATTTCTTTTTTGTTTGCTTTTTTTTTTTTTTTGAGACAGGGTCTCATTGTGTAGCACTGGCTGGCCTGAAAGTTACTAGGTGGACCAGGCTGGATTGGAACTCATACTCACCTGCCTCTGCCTCTCAGTGCCAGGATTAAAGGTGTGCACCACCATGCCCAGCTGTAGTCATTTTTGAGTTCCTGTATGAGAGATGTAATTATGAAGACATGCAACTGAAAATTCCTACATCCAGTGCCCCTTTACCTCCGTGATGGGTCAGTGGTAAGCCCATTAACTTAGGAAATTCTGCAGACATTACATTTTTCAGAGGAATCTAGGATTACACGTCACACCCACCCTGCCAAGTGGGGATCAGCATGGTCTCCTCTCCACCGTGCTTATCAGAGAGAACCAATGATGCTGTTTTCCTGCACATCGGAACTGCCATTTTTCACTTAGAACCGCTGTGGTTTGTGAGAGGAAGGAAATGCTGGCTACACCCAAAGCGGACAGCAGTTGCCTTTGCTTCAGGAAAAGGCGCCACCTCTGTGGCAGTTGGTGCTGACACTGTACTGGGTCACAGGAGGCCAGCCAATGCCTAATTACTGGGGTTTGGATTATATTCTCTTGGTAAGTTAGCTGTGAACAGGTTTCTGTTCTGAGCTGCAAACTCTGCTGCTTATGTGCAGAAATTCTGCCCATTGTTCTGGTTCTGCTGAGAGCTTGGCAGTGCTTGCTGGAGCAAAGTCCAGGCTCGACTCCAATAGTCGGAATGCACAGACCCTGTTTAGTGAGGTCAGCTGGAGAATGAGATACCTCAGATATGACAATCAAGGAGAAATATTGGCCAGTCAGTGACTGGAGAAGGTGTAAGATTGGGAGTAGGACAAATTTCTACTTTGCCTCTGTGGGAGGAAGGGCTTCATTGGCGACCCTCTGGCCACCTCTGTTTATCTGTGACAGGAAAGTCAGCTGAACAAGACTGGCAGAGAAATCTTTTCGAACCTTGTGAAAGGAAATAATAATAATAATAATAATAAAAGCTGAGGAAAGGCTGTTATCTAAAGACTGTGCTCCAGGTGGTGGCCACAGGCTGAGATGAGAAGGGCACAAAGAAATTCTGCCTGGTGAAGACAGTGGCGTAGTGAGTGAGGCTAAGCTTGCTAACATTTACATGACTTCCTCTGGCTGTGCTTCCCCTTACTTCCCTCTTCAATGCCAACATCAGAAAACGTGGCTGCAAAGGATAGCTTTTACATTTAATATTTTGGAGGAGGAGGAAGCAGTGAAATGTCCTCATGTTAGGCAAAGCGAAGCAGAGTGAGGTTGGGAGGCAACGGTGTGTGTAGGGGGCGGTAGACAATAGAGTTCAGGTGAACACAGAGGAATCGGTACTTTGTAGAAAAAGTATGGAGAGTGCTGGGAAAATAGTCTGCAAGGAGCTTTCAGAAAACCTGAGGACTTGAGTCCAGAACCCAGTACTCATGCACACATGCATGAGCTTTCCAGACGATTTCTCCACCTTTCTGTTTCTATTCTGTCTCTCAGACATTTTTCTAATTTCTATCACATCTTCACCCATTTCCATGTGAAACAAGTTTTTGGAAAGCACCCAATAAAAGATGCTACATGTAAGAGCAGAGTACATGTTTTGGCATATTCGAGTGACTTACTTTGAACTCCTCTGGACCCAACATCTCCCTCCATCTGAGCACAAGCCACTCAGCGGGGTTTCACTTGAGAGAAGTGAGGACAAAGATGAGTCCCGACTGCATTACCAGTGCTTCGAAATCCTATCTCTAGCTTGCTCACAAAGAGTTTCAATTACCTGTTGAGTAGGACCAAAGTTTTTATTTATTTTTATTTTTTTATTGGAGAGCTTGTGTAAAAGCGGGGCATGATGCATTCCAGTCCTGTCGGGGTACCACTGTAGTGGTCTCTGAACCTCTAGCCTGGACCGTAGTGTGGCTTGTTTCAGTACAGGTACTCCGATTCTTCCAGTGAGATCCTAGATTCTTTGAACTCGGCAACCTCAATTTTGGTCTCCTCTTCCTCCTGCAGGAGTTTCATTTTTCCCTGGGTATCGTCCTCTGAGTCGCATGAAAAACAACCAGAAATAGCAAATTTAGGGCCTCATTCTATTTAATAAGACCAAGCTGCCAGAGAGTCTCATGGAGCCACGAGAATCATGGGCAAGGTAAAAAGAAGCATGCCGAGGCAATCCAGCTGGTATCTACAAATCATTATCAGCACATTAAACAGGAAATACAAACTACACTTAAAGGTGCCCACGTCGCAGGGAATATTCCAGATCCACCTTGAAAATCGTAATAATTTAGGAACAAGGGATAGCACATTCCCGCTTCCATCAGGGGACTGTAAATTATGTAAGCAGGCCTGCTTTGGATCTTAAAGAACGATAGAGTGATCTCCTCACCCCAAAGCCTGCTTCATGAAAACCCACACTTCTCAGAGCACTCACTCCTACTCAAACTTTGAGCCGGTCAGTACCAGTGGTGTCTTTTAAACTGTATTTCTCATTTTGTTATTCTCTCATCCTGAAGTAGGCCCAAATGTTTTTCATTATCCATGTGACTGTTGTGACTGGGGATCCCAAACTTCAGTGTTTTTACATCCTTTCCCAAGTCACCCAGAAATAACAGATGATGGGGGAAGGTCATCTTGGTTGAAACAGGAAGTGATGAACCCACTCAAATAGTGTCTTCAAAGGAAGGACTGCCACAGAGTAGCTCAAAAGTTATCTTCCCAGTAGTAGGAATGGGAATGAGTAATAAATAGTAGGCCATTGCTGGAGACTAACCTCCCATTTACTCTTTGGGTTATGGAAGCCTAAGGGGGAAAAAAGAAGAGCTTCTTGTTCAAAAATTTGTATTTTCAACACAGTGACTGTGGAGCCCAGGCGTGGGTGGCCACTGAGTCCCATTCCTTTGATAGCAACCTTGGGTGTGCCTAGATCATCCACAGGCATGAAACTCTGGAATAACTGTAGGCTTCGCAAACCCTTCATTTCTGTAAATGGACTCTAGGCCATTGGTCTTCTGTCCACTAAGAGTAGACAAGGGTCCTAGGTTAAGTAGCAAGAAGATGGGGTAGACCTGTTCTTAGGACTCAGGGTAGGGTCATTGTGAAGGTAACAGTGACTTCTGTGGCCTCAAGGGAGTTCTGTGTTATCTGCTTTATGGGCTGTGCAAACCCTACGGTCCCTTCAAACGCAGACCACGCCAGAGCCTCTACTTGATAGCATTCTAGGTAAGAGTTGAGTGTATTAACCTCAAAATCTCATTATGCTACCCACACCCACTCTAAAAAATATTCAGCAGGTGCCAATGTTTCAGCGAAAGACTATTTTGCCATTGAGCGCTACCTTTTAGTTTTTCACCTTTTTTTTTTTTTTTTTTTTTTTTTTTTTTAAATATTTTGTTTTTTTTTTATATTTTTTTTATATTTTTTTAATTTTAAAG
>NW_026590905.1:242831-264356 GCF_907164565.1 Psammomys obesus | reverse complement strand
TTTTTTTTTTTTTTTTTTTTTTTTTTGTCAAAGCAGATGCTGTAGCTTGAGAAATACTGTCACAATATCTAAATCTCAACAGATCCCTGAAAGGGTTAGAGCAGTTGTGGACAGGAGTGGCAAGGGTTTCACACAGCGTCAGAGTGAAAAAGCTGACTATGAAGTAGATAAACTGTCATTCTATTTCCTCCAGAATAGTCCCCCAAGCCTAGACCTTTCTCAGAACACAGTTTCTCAGAGTTTCATTTCCTTGGCTTCTCTTCCGTACAAAGCCACGTCCCTCTGTCACTTCTGTTCCCAAGGGCAGATTGTTTTCTGCACTGGGTAGGACATTGCTTGGTGGACAGTGGCAGCTGGTGACAGAGCCATCTGCCAGGAATGGAGCATTCTTAGAGATGGACATGAACAGTGATACACACAGACACAGACACACACACAGACACACACACACACACACACGCAGGCAGGCACGTGCAGAAGAGATAAGCACCAGAGCAGAAACTCAGCCTTGACATTTGTCCTTTCTTAAAGGACAAATAAAGTAAAGGTGCCATGTCTCCTGAGTCTCCCCAAGAGTTAGCATCTTCACACCATGGAAGTAGCTGAAGCGGGACTCAGGAGTGATGAAAACCCCCGAGGATGATCACAGATGACAGGAAATGCCGAGGAGGGTGAGGGACTTCCACCCCATCCCTGCTCCTTCTCATTCTTCTCTCGTGGCCACCCTGGGTAACATCCATACGCGCTCATGTGGACACGAGTTGAGTGAGGAAAATCAGTACTCTGAGACATCCTTACCTAGATCTTCCCCTGCTGTCTCTCACATAACCAGACCCTTTCATGTGGATACCCCCAAATCCTGGCCCAATCTTAGCCTCAGGTCAGTCCTCATCTAACTCAGTTCTTTGCTCTGTGACCCCGTTAACCTTATTGTTGTCATAAACAACACCATGGTTCCTTGGTGCTTCTAACTCAGAGTCATGCAGCCCGAGAGTTTGGGGGAACAGGTGTTATCATCCAGAAAATGCAGTGAGGACGGGATGTGGATTCAATATCCCAAACAGGTGGCACCTCCCACCAGCTGCCCACAGCCTTTGGCATTCCAGACTCCTGGTGTTGTCTAGAGCTACCTTGGAGCTTTGGTTTCTTTCTGCATTGATGGATCATCAGGAGAAGGAGAAAAAGGAGGAAGCAAGGTCCCAGGCTGAAACCAAGGATACTTGCCACAAAGAAGATCCCAGGCCTAGGGTTTGAATGGACGTCTGGAAGGAACATATTTTGAATATGGGAATAGTAAGTGGAGGCTGTCCCACTGATGAGGCCTGTGGCTGTTCAGATGATGAAGTCACAGCTTCAGGCACAATGGGACATTGTGAGAGCCTGGGAGCCTCCTTGGAGAAAATAGGTCTCTGGGCCTTGGAAGGATGAATTGGTTTCTGGCCCCTTCTCTCTCTGTGTTGCCTTGGTAACCATGAGACAAGCAGCTTTCCTAAGCCACGCCCCCATGCATGTTTCTGCCTTGCCACAAACATAAACACAATGAGGTCAGCTGACCATGAGCTGAAGCTCTTGAGTCCATGAGCCCAGACAGACCTTTCTTCTCCTAAGTTGCTCACCCCAGGTACTTAACCACGCTCATGAGTCCACGCTCTGATTTCATCCGGTATCAAAATATGTTTGCTTCATGTAAGTATTTCTGAAGGGGTATCCTTGCACTTCGCTCATACATAGGTCTGCCAAAACAAATCACAAAGGGCCACCAGAGAACCATTTTCTCTCACAGTTAAAAAAAAGGTTAAAAGGGCTGATGAGATGGCTCAGTGGATAAGAGCGTTTTCTTTGCAAACACGAAGACCTGAGTTCTAATCCCTAGAATCCACTTAACGAGCTAACATGGCGGCTAATGCCTGAGACCCTGGTGTTGGGAGGCAAGAATGGATAGATTCTGAAAGTTTGCTGGCTGAAATGATGAGCGTTTGGTTAAGTGGCAGAGCCTGTCTCAAGGCAATAGGACAGAGAATGACGGAACCTTGCCACCTTGCTCTGGCTTCCATATGTAGGTACAAAGAAGCAACAGTTGTATACTTACAAGCATGTATCATGATTATGCCACACACACAGACACACACACACACACAAACACAGACATACAGACACATAGACACACACACACACACACAGACACACAGACGCAGACAGACAGACAGACAGACAGACAGACAGACAGACACATGCACGAGTCCAGAATCAAAGTGTCAGTAGGCTACATCCCCTCTTGACGTCTAGAGAAATATTCTGCCAGCCTCTTCCCAGCTTCCAGTGTTGTCCAGCAATTCTGGGTTAATTTTGGCTTGTGGAAGCATTATCCTGTTTCTGTCCACTTTTGCACGGTCTCTTCCTTGTGCAGAACTTGTCTCCACACAGTGTTCCTCTCTCTGTCTGTGCTCAAGTCTTCTCCCCTTGTAAGACTGTAATTCATTGGACAATGGGTCTACCCTTGTCCATTATGACCTCACTTACTGCCTCTCTGAAGATGCTTTTTCCAAATGAGGACACAACCTGTAGTTCCAGATAACAAGGATTTTCTGGGGCACACTATCAAGCCTAATACACATTACATCTTTGAACTGCTGACAAGTAATTCTCACAGAGCTTCGGTCCTTACGCCTGGTGTCTCCACTAAGCAGACTGTTTTACTCTAGCACCCTCTTCACCCTGATTGTCCCACATGATGACAACGCAGGACTGCAGAGTGGGCCCCTTGCCAAGTGGCTCAACCTTCCCCAACTAGATGCTTTCATCTGCAAGACAGACTCATCTTCCTCAGATAGCCAGAGTGGAAACATACACAAGGAGAGAAAGTACAGAACACAAGGCACATACTTAGTCATCCATAAATTTTCATAAATACATAAATCTTTGAAGCATCATACGTTTTAATCTTATATAACCTAAGTGAAAAAAATATATATATATATATTTCATATATATATATTCCCAGGACAGTTGGTACAAGGATCCTTGGATCTGCAGCAACTCATACTTAGTTAGAGTGTTTTCAGAAAGCCGTAACTGAGGTATATGGACTCATCCTGAATGTGGGGAGTACTATCTCGTGGGACAGAGACCCAGATTTAATAAAAAGTAAAAAAAGTAGAAGGCTGGCTTAGCATGAGCATTTTTCCCTTCTCTGCTTTCTGGCTACACTGTAGACAAAGCTGTTCCTTCTGTGACGTCTTCCTCACCACGATAGACTGTATTCCTCTAAACTGTGAGCCACAATAAACTGCTCCTCTCTAAGGTTGTTCCTTTGTCAGGTGTTTGGCGACTGGGATGAGAAAGAAGCTAAATACATACTCACTGCTGCATAAAAAGAACAAAGGCTGAGAACCAATATTTTGAGTAGAGTCACTGGATTTTTTTTTTTTTTTTTTTTTTTTTTTTTCTGTGACAGAAACAGCTGTTTCCCAGGAAGCAGGCTCCAGGTGGAGATTTGGGAGCAGACAGTTGACTGAGGAATGCTTGCTCAGGAACTGAAGGAGACAGATTAGACAGAGGATGAGAGGAACCTAAATGCAGTCTAGCAAGGGCTCCTTTGATCCCAAGGCACTTCATAGCTGCACAAATGGAGGCAATAGTCCTTTATATCCATGTTGGAAAGCGTCATCAGACAAGGATTGTCCCAAGCACATCCACACCCACCATTGCTTATGGCATTAGGGTGTCTGTGTCACTGCATTGTCCTCTGATTTGCTTGCTTTGTGATTTAAATATGCATTCCCTATTAAACTCTTGGAGCTCATTTTTTTTTATTGGATATCTGCATGCTCCTTCGTGGAGAGAAAACTTCCGATAGACGTGTTAACAGAGCAGGCTGCAGGCACAAACCTACACTTGGCTCTTGGCTGCACAATCCTCGCTCACTCCTTGCCTGCTCCATCCCCTTTTGTGTTTCCCTCACACTGTGTGAGCATCCCTGCTGTTTAAAGTGGTCCATCTGGTGGGGTGACTCAGCTTCTGAAACACTGGCCACCACACGAACTTCTCAGGCTGCAGGAACTGGTTATTTGTTAACAAGATGAGGGAAGGGAGGGCCACAAGATAGTTACAGAAGGGAGAAAGTTACAGAGAGGAGAAAGGATGTGGGCCAAAGATAAACAAAACAAAACAACAAACAAACAAAAAATATAACTAATTTACAAAGACGTAAGATGAAAAAAAATTCTTCAAGTGAGTTAGAAAAACTCATTGGAAACCATGGAGATCAGAAGTAGCTGGCACAAACACTCCCTGAGTGTTAAAAAGAGTAGACCTGATAATTCAGAACATGGGGAAATTATCTTTTTGATATACAGAGTAAATAGAGACATCCTCTGATGAGGGGAAACAGCAGAGTTGTGGTTAGCAGGCCTGCCCTGACAGAGGCTGAATGAAGTTATACAAATGGAAGGAGATGGAGAAGAAGGACACTGGGATCATTTGTAATGAAGGAAGAGAAATGGCATCGGGCAACACAGAGGTATGTAGAACAGACTGTCATTGTTCTCTTGAGTTTAAAAAAATTATGCTTGCTAGTTGAAGGCAAGATAAAATGTTATTTGGTGTGGTTCTCAGTCTACATAGGGGAATATTTAAACAACTATTTAATACCAGCCCGTACTGAGGCTCCTACAACAGGAGGAGGCTTATGTAGTCCTATGCCCTGACATAGCAATCTTCCAGGAGCCAGGTGAAACTCTGTTCAATGTAGCCATGACCAAGAGGTCAATTTTCAGGCAGGACCACATAATGATGGATTTGATGGTGGAGGTGGTCATGGTGGTGATGACACAGGCACATGTGAATGTAGTGAAAACCGATATTGTTACCCCCGAAATAAGCCTCCCAATTCGAAACTACAATTACATCCAAACGATTTCTTACCTTCAGCCTGAGCCTGACGTTGAGTTTTTGTCTTCTTTTACTGCCCCAGGTACCCACACTCATTTCTTTTTAGCTGTAGTCTTTTTTTCTAGCCTTGGCTTCCCACAAAACATTGTCTTCTTGCTTATGTTTCTGCCTTCCTACCTCCAAGGAATCTGGTCCTTAAATCCCCCTGGTAAGAAACTGATACAGATGTAGGTGCTTATGGATGGAGAGATGTTAGCACTGAGAGAGACTCGGCTATAAGCATACACTTGGAGTAGCAGTTACCAACCTGTGGGTCATCGCCCTCTGGGGGTCACATCTCAGATACCCTGAATATCAGATACTCACATTACGATTCATAACAGTAGCAAAATTACAGTTATGGAACAGCAACAGAATAATTTTATGGTTGGGGGTCACCATAACACGAGGAACTGTGTCAAAGGGTCGCAGCATTGGGAAGGTTGAGAACCACTGCCCTAGAGAGGTCAATACCCATCTCTCCTGATCAAAATTTATCTTCCCTGTGGGAGACTTGAACTCTTCTGTGACATCCCACTGAAGCAGCTGCTTGGAAGAACAATGTTCTGGTGAGCGTCTTCTTGGTCACTTCCTGACCTTGTGTGAAATCTGGTTTCCACTGCACTTGGTTCAGTGGAGTTAGAACGCCCATGATTGAGCTCTTGAGGTGCGAATTGTGTGGCTTTGTGCCTGGAGACCTGCTCCTGTCCGTGTGGGCATTGAGTCTGGATGCTGTATGGTGTTTCTCGTCTCCCTCCCTTTATCTTCTCTGCCCCCATTCCCCATTTCAAGCGCTTCCAGTCAACATCCCTGGCCCTCCTCTCTGGGAAATTTCACCTTCTGAGAAGAAGAAACAATTTTGCTCTTCACTCTCTTATTACATGTCTTGGGACATCAGGGTGTCAGCAGGGTTGGCTTACAAACCAGCATGCTGCAATCCTTTCCCAGGCTTTCTTTGTAGAGGTATAGACTCTCACAGTTACCTTATGGTGGCATTGGTCTCTCCAGGGAATGGGTTTCTTTATTAGGTTAATTTTTTTTTCCTCACAGAGAACTTTTTCTCAGATCGCATCAGAGCATGTTAAAGTTCTCAGCACACGAGTTTATATGCGTATGAGCGTTCCTGCCTGCCTGTACATCTGTATGTATGTCAGCATTTATGTTTGCACGCGTGTTGGCTTGGGCCTCCTGCCTGGGTCTGCAGCTTCTGCTGAGTTGTGAGGTTCTCTGAACACTGGTTGACTTAACCCGGGTTATATCAGGTTCCCATCCTGGGCTCATCGCTTCCTCTGTGGGCTGTGGGACTCCTTGTGTCTGTTGGCCTCTGGGACCGCTGAACCCTCCTCCCTGGGTTTGCAGTTCCTGTCACTTTGGTTGTGGAATTCCCTGTGTGTCTATGAACCTTACCCTACGTGTCTCCTGACACATCAGACTTCTGCAATTCTGTGTTTTGTGGATTTTTTTTTCTGTCCAGAATTTGCCTCCCTTAATTTTCAATCAGTTGTTTTTAAACAAAAACAAAACAAAACCCACACCATTTATCAGTTCAATAAAATAAGCTGGGTTGGCTCTGGTTCTGCAGACCTATAATCCTAACTACTCAGGAGGCTGAGGCAGGAGGGCCACAAGTTCAAGGCCTGCCCAGGCCAGCTTAGCCATAACCTGTCTCCAAACGCAAAAGTAAAAACAAAGAGCTAACCCTGTATCATCATGACATTACTCAGCAAGGAGGATACATCCATCTTACTGGTTTGCAGCATAAAATGGAAACACTCTGCATTTCAGAAAATAATGTCTTTGTGCTTTTGCTACTTTTTTGATGTTTTAATTTTAATTTTTCTTTCTTTATATTAATTACAGTTTATTCACTTTGTATCCCAGCTGTAGCCCCCTCCCTCATTCCCTCCTTATCTCACCCTCCCTTCCTTATCTCCTCCCATGCCCCTCTCCAAGTCCACTGGTAGGGGAGGTCCTCCACCCCTTCCATCTGACCCTAACCTATCAGGTCTCATCAGGACTGGCTGCATTGTCATCTTCTGTGGCCTGGTAAGGCTGCTCCCCCCTCAGGGGGAGGTGATTAAAGAGCTAGCCACTGAGTTCATGTCAGAGACAGTTACTATTTCCCTTACTAGGATACTGAGCTGCCATGGGCTACATCTGTGCAAGGGTTCTAGGTTATTTCCATGCATGGTCGTTGATTGGAATATCAGTCTCAGAAAAGACCCCTGTGCTCAGATGTTTTGGTTCTGTTGCTCTCCTTGTGGAGTTCCTGTCCCCTCCAGGTCTTTCTATTTCTCCCTTCTTTCATAAGGTTCCCTGCACTCTGCCCAAAGTTTGGTTATGAGCCTCAGCATCTGCTTCGATGCACTGTTGGGTAGAGTCGTCCAGAGGCCCTTTGTGGTAGGCTCCTGTCCTGTTTCCTGTCTTCTCCCTCTTCTGATTTCTGTCCTGTTTGCCTTTCTGAGTGAGGATTGTTCATATTACCCAGGGTCCTCCTTCTTGTGTAATTTCTTTAGGTGTACAGATTTTAGTATGATTATCCTATATTATATGTCTAATATCAACTTATAAGTGAGTATATACCGTGTGTGTCTTTCTGCTTCTGGGATACCTCACTCAGGATGATCTTTTCTAGTTCCCACCATTTGCCTGCAAATTTTATGATTTCCTTGTTTTTAATTGCTGAGTAGTATTCCATTGTGTAAATGTACCGCAATTTCTGTATCCATTCCTCAGTTGAGGGCCATCTGGCTTGTTTCCAGGTTTTTGCTATTATGAGTAAAGCTGCTACAAACATGTTTGAGCAAATGTTCTTGTTGTGTACTTGAGCATATTTTGGATATATACCTAGGAGGGGAATAGCCGGATATTGAGGAAGCACTGTTCCTAATAGTCTGAGAAAGCACCAGATTGATTTCCAAAGTGGTTTACAAGTTTACATTCCCACCAGCAATGAAGAAGGGTTCCCCTTTCTCCACATCCTCTCCAGCATGTGTTGTCACTTGAGTTTTTGAACTCAGCCATTCTGATGGGTGTAAGGTGAAATCTCAGGGTTGTTTTGATTTGCATTTCCCTGATGACTAAGGATGTTGAACATTTCTTTAAGTATTTCTCTGCCATTCGATATTCCTCTACAGAGAATTCTGTTTAGCTTTGTACTTGATTTGTTGCTTTTTAACTTCTTGAGTTCTTTATATATTCTGAATATTAGCTCTCTGTCAGATATAGGGTTGGTGAGGATCCTTTCCCAATATGTAGGCTGTCGTTTTGTTCTGACAACAGTGTCTTTTGGTTTATGCTTCTGCTACCTTTTAAAATAACGGCTGCATCGAGTGTTTGCTATCTGCCTCATGCTATCATAACTCTATTTCTAGAAATGGCTAAACCGAGAATTCATTCTTCCCTTGTTCTTTATATGGCCCGAGTTATGGACAGGTGGAAATAATACTCATTCCTGTTAACCTCAACAAAGCATCCAGAGCCTTATTTTGTTTAGTTATCAAGTGATCTTTAAGACAAGAGTTCATTGAAAAGCACAGTCTTCTGAAAACACACACACACACACACACACACACACACACACACACACACACAGCCTTTAAAAATCTTTAAAAACTTTTTATTGATTTTATGTACTCTAGTTCCACTCATCTCACTATCCTCATATCCATCCTTTGCCCTTGCTTGCGCGTATGTGTGTGTGCGCGCGCGCGCGCACACACACACACACACAGGCACACACACACAGACAGCATAGAAACATCTCATTGTGGAAGCTGTAGTATGTCATGGCGTGTTTCACAGTGTATCCCTCTGTCCACACGTCTTCACTTCCAAATGTTCATTGCAATGAGTCATTGGTCTGGTTCAGGACCTCTGGCTTCTGTGACACCATCAATATTGGGTCCGCACTGGGACTCTGCCTGGTTATCTGTTGTTGCCCTGTGTCATGGAGACCCTGTAGCTTTCAATCATCAGGACTGGCCCTTTTGCTCACCCCAACTGACTGCAGATGATGTAGATTGTGGCATGGGCTTGGGTGGTAGCTGAGCTGGTCAGAGTGCCTGCTCTCCCTTATTTGCACCACCTGGGTGAGCTCTCTAGCACTGCTCTGGTTGGGCCACCCAGTACTGCCATTAGCAGGAGGCAGGGTCTGGCCTCCTGCTCTCATGCCCTAGGGGTGGGCTCACCTGCACCCACACCTCCGGACCCAGCTCCACTGTGCTGCTGAATCAAGGTTCGGGGCCCTCTTCTAAGTGCAGCAGCTGGGAAGGGAAGGACAGGTCACCCATTCTTGTGTCCCCCGGGGCCAGCTCTCCTGACTGCCACAGGTGGTGAGGGGTGAGTTGAGGGAGGGCATCATTGCCACACCCCTACGTTCAGGCTGCTCACCCACACCCCTGCCACCAGGACCAGCTCCATTGTGTTGTCTGGGGTGAGGCACAGAGCCAGCTCTCCCTAATGCTGATGGAACCAGCTCTCCAGAGTGCTGCAGCCAGTGAGGGGTGAGGCCAGTTCTGCACAGACTCTGGACTTCCTGTAGTCTCTGGCAGCTGCCCCAACCAGGGATATCCCCATGTTCTCCAGTGGTAATAGAATTCACAGACGTTGACACCAACCCCTGCTGTCGCATAGCCACGGACCCTGGTATGGGTCTCAGCAGCAGCCCAGGTGGCAGGGCTGGCCACTCACAGCAGGCTACTCTTCTCCACCCCTGAGTCTTCAGTTCCACCTCTCTTCACATGCTTAAGCTCCTCCGCTTCTTTCTCTCCCATCAATTCACCATATATTCACACGTTGCCATGGCTCCCACTGCAGGCTGCCAGGCTCCTGGGTGACATCCTCCTTCTGTGCTTCGAGACAAGGCAGCAAGTGGGTGTCTACAGCAAGCTTGTGGGTGGCCTCTCGGCCTCCAGGTCTCTGTCTTACTCCTCCTTTGATGCACTGATTGGTGGTTGGTGGGGGTCTACGTGTCTCCGACCTACCCATGCCATAGGGCAGAGGGCGGGTCTGTGGGCATCTTTTTCCACCTGTACCTCATGGCATGGCAGACTGCCGGTCTCTGATTTCCTCCCCCTGTGCTGCGCTGCCTGGATTTGATTTGATTTTTGTGTGACCTAGGCGTAAAACAGCTTTGACCACCAAGCCAGGCTTTAAGCCAGAATGGGCAAAGGCCTGCCGTTTGCTCCGCCTCTGACTGATGAAAGAACACTGCTACCACCAACAAGGTGTGTCTCTTTGCCCATTTCCAGGGAGCTTAAAAATATTTTCACGTGTCCCGTGAAAAGAAAGAAAATGTCTCAGATTTCCCAGATAGTCATAATTCCCTGGACCACATCTAAAGTTTAATGTTTGGTAGTTGCTCTAATCACACTGCTCTAATCTAACCTCTCTTCGTGAGGCATTAAAACTGAAAAGAAATGAAACCCGAGGTTTAACTGGGTTCCCACTCTTTTTTTTTTTTTATTATTATTAGTTACATTTTGTTAACTCTGTATCCCAGCTGTATCCTGTTCCCTTATTCCCTCCCAATCCCACCCTCCCTCCCTCCCAGCTCCTCCCCGCCCCTTTCCAAGTCCACAGATTGGGGAGGACCTCTTCCTTTTTTGTCTGGCCCTGTTTTATCAGGTATCTTCAGGACTGGCTGCAAAGTCCTCCTCTGTGGCCTAGCAGGACTACTCCTCCCTTGGTGGGTGGGGAGGTCAAAGAGCCTGCCATTGAGTTCCTGTCAGAAATAGTCCCTGTTCCCCTTACTATGGGAAACCAATTGGTTATTGAGCTACCACGAGCTTTGTCTGAGCAAAGGTTCTAGGTTATATCCATACGTGGTCCTTGGTTGGAGAAACAGTTTCAGAAAAAAAACCCTGTGCACAGATATATTTGGTCCTTGTGGAGCTCCTATCCTTTCCACATCATACTAACTCCCCTTCTGCCGAAGGTTTGGTTATGAGGGTTTTCCCACTCTTAATGGCAGCATCGAAAGAGCAGTCATTTCATTTAGTTTGCAAAGATTCTTTTACTCCAAACGGTTTGGAAAGATAACTGGATCACCCTCTGAGGGAAAGCTTTGGTGCCTGACGTAGCTCCGCACCATCCATTGACCCAGCTAGCTCTCTGCACCCATCAGGCAGGCAACGGGGAAGCAGACATTTGCACTCAAATAGAAACCTAAGAATACAACATACAAGTCCAAAGTAATAACTAAAGCAGAGAAAATAAAAGGGAGATTGGCAAACTTGAAATCTGTGTACATCATCCCGATTCTAAAGTGCCAATCGAGAATAGACACATATAAAAATAAGTGCCTCAAGCTTGTGCAAGAGGCTGTGGATGTTAAAGGACAAGTCAAGTCTAAGGGAGGAAGAGCCACCAAAGGGTCCTCAAATGGAGAATTAATTTTGGGTGTTTATTGATGACAATATTATTTGTGAGTTCTTGGAAGGGAAGAACGTCATCAAACAGGATCCCACACTGATCAGGCTGCTGGGTTGGGCTGTCTTTTATTTTCAGCCTTGGCTACCCCCAATCCTGCTCATCTTTCTTTAGGACCCAGGACTGTATTTCTAGGTATTTCTTTGGCTTGCTCGGCTGCCCCAAACACCACCTGCCTCTTGAAGGAACCTACACCAACCAAATTGCCAGGGATAGCCCTCTCCTTTTGTCTCTACAGGCAGAACACCATCTCTCTTACACCTCTGGTGCTCTAACTTGCTCTGCAGTCAAGCACGACCCTGAACTTCGACCTTCCTACTTTTATCTCTCAACTGCAGAGATTACAAGCATATACTATGATGCTCAAATAAAACTTCAAGCCTTTTACACATTGAAGTCTATAGTAAGTAGATAGAGAAGTTTCACAGATATGAGAATGAAGATTACAATGTACGCACTAAAACATTATGGGGGGGGGGAGCTGGGGTGGGATGGCTCAGTGGATAAAGCGCTGCTGCCCAAGTGTGAGGATGTGAGTTCAAGTCTCCAGAAGCCACGTAAAAACTGGGCAAGTGTGGCCGCCACGTATGATCTTAACATTCAGAAGACAGAGAGTGCTAGCCCAGCTAGACTTGGCAAACTCTGGGTTCAGCAAGAGACCTTACATTAACAAAGTGGAGCGTGATCAAGGAGGACACCCAGTGTCGACTCCTGGCCCTCGCACGCCTGTGTGCACACACACACAGGTATCCGCTCACCCGCCCACATGAAAACATCCGTTCATGCGTGCAACCCTGTACACACACGCACATGCAAAATGAATGTCACAGAGCCAATCTCTTCTGTAAATACTTCCCAGGTCACCGGCATCCGTTAGCCTGCCTTGTCACTCTGTTTCTGTTTTCTGTTGTGCAGCTGAGGCCCCGGGATGACGAGGAGGAAGAGAAGGGCTCTAAGAGCAGAGCAAAAGATTCCAGGTAGAGAGATGTCAGGGACATGGGACCGAACTGAAGTGGTGCCAGAGGGGGCAAAAATGGCCGTGAGTCTTTAAAAGTGTCATCAGCTCAGGTGAGCTTAAGAGCTCAGGTCCTAAGAACTGGACTTAGGCCCCATGTGGGTCCTCTAGTAAGGGAAGTGGGGACCACATCAGACACAGACTCACTTGCTAGCTTTTCAATCATTTTCCCCTGGTGGGACTGTTTTGCCAGGACACAGGGGAAGAGGGCAAGCTCAGCTCTGCTGGGCTAGATGGGAAAGGGAGCTCCCTTTTTCTGCGGAAAAGGGAAAGGGGGAGGAAGGGTGGGAATGAGTGGGGAGGAGGGATGGGACTACAAGAAGGAGATAAAGTGAAAAAACAAAACAAAACAAAAAAAGCTCAGGTCTTCTCCTGAATCCTCAGGACATGAGTTCACTGGATCAGGTACAATGGGCACCTGAGGCAGCAGCTGAGCTGTGTGAATTATTTTCTGGGTCTGGTTCTAGTGCATTTCTTTCAACCTCATGCTACATCTTCAAAGGCTCATGGCTACTCTCATTATTACACCTACTTGTAATTTTGTCAGAAATGTGTAGAATCCATAGTACAGGTCTCTGAACATTTGGGAACATTTGTTCTCTATCACAAGACCTGGAGCGGAGATCACTTACTGTGCAGTGCAGGAGAAGCTGCTGTCCTTTAAGTCAGAGGGAAGAAGAGAGAGGGTGGGGGGGGGGAGAGGAAAAGGGACAGAGAAGGGAAGAGAAATGATGTCACTCTGCTTCGTTGCCCTGAAGAGTCAGAGCTGCTGTTACAGCATGATTTTCTTCCAGATGCCAGGAGGTCAGAGCACTAACTATCCAGAACCAGAGAACAGGGCAGAACTGTAGCTGGGTGGTTGGGACACAACATACCCTTTCAGTCCTCTACCTTGCTGGCATCACTCTTTACACCTCACGCCCTGCTCTTCTCACGCTCTGCCCCCAGAGTGCCCCTGCACAGCCCCATAGGAGGGCTCGGTGCTGGGGCACCGCGCCCTGTCCGGCCAGATGCTTCCACTTTCCGGAACATACGAGGCCTTTCCTGGGTGGCTGTGTCCGGTGAGGAGCTGCAGCCCAGTTGCTGACAACCTCATCTCAGACCCTGCCAGGTCCCGGAAATCACGGCCCACCGTGCCCCAGGTGCCTTTGTATCAAGCCTTCGCGTGCCCTGAACACTTGGTGTTCTCTCTTCTGGGATGGAGGGTCTTTTCTGAGGGGGCAGCAGCACATCTTGACACTAGCACGGCGGGAGGGAAACAGCCCTGGGAACTCATGGTATGCGGTACTCGGGCTTATGGTACTTGTCAGGGTGGCAGAGGGACATTTCTAGTCTTGTTCCCGAAGGAGCACAGTGGAGAGGTGCTGGGTCTGGGGCAGCTGAGGGTGGTCCTGCTTCAGACTGACTCTAAGATTGTGAGATGGATGGAGAGAGACGTGGTCTCAATTACTTGACAAGCTAGGCACCCACTGGAGCCCATTCCTTCTCAGTAGCTGGAATTACACTATCAGTTTCCGTTGTCCACATTTTCAGATCTAACACAGTGCATATATGTACACACACACACACACACACACACACACACACACACACACGTGCACACACACATAAGCTCCACTAAGGAGGTGGACCTTGGCTGTCTCGTTCATTCTCTTGCTGTAGTCCGGAGCTGCCTGACTGTTGTCTCTTCAGCAACCTCGTGTAGAGACCTTGCTACTATGAACAGGGTCTTGATGTGTATTGACTGGCTGGATGAACCAAACCTGCTAAAAAGATCTTTAAGCTTTTGCTAACCACTAGAATAGTAAACGATTTTTAAATTAATACCTATGATTTGTGGTGATAAATATTCAGCATTAAAATATAATTAGTGAACGACCACATAAGAAAACAGTATTCAATGTAGTTTAAGATTATAACTTAGACTTTCAAAATTTTATTTTATTAAAAAAATTTGTATGTCCAAGTGTTTTGCCTGTATGTATAAGGCTGGAGTTATATGAGCTACCATGTGAATGGTAGAAACGGAACCCAGGTCCTCTGCAAGAGCAGAAAGTGCTCTTAACTGCTGAGTCATCTCTCCAGACCCTAAACTTAACCTTTAACGGAAAATTATAAAACAGCTTAACAAGAACTATTCATAACCTATAAAAGGAATTGAATAGCCAGAGTTCAGAGAACAACAGATGACTGGGCATGACTTAGCAGACAAGATGGAAATATCTGCATACAATTTTAATACAAGAGGAAAAAAATAACACATAACAGGTACAGAGTAATACAGAATTCAGGAAATACATAAGTGAATTGAAACTCAGAGTATTTCAAGTGAATAAAAGGAACATAGAGGAACCAGATACAGTCACCATTCTGAAATGCCAGAGCTGGCGTACAATTTTCATGTGATCCCATTTACCCTTCTACCCAGCGCAGGTAGGAGAGGGCAGAAGGGCTGCGGTGGGCTGGTTGCTCTTTGGGCTAGAGACCCCGATTTTATCAGCGTATTCTTACATGTTTCAGCTCCCTCAGGAAAGTGAAAAGGAAGGTGGTGAAAGGGACAAAGAAGGGAGTATGCAGTTGCCCTGTAAAGGGCTCATATTAGGCAGCCCCGAGCATCTCATCGGAGGTAAGCCTAGGTAAAGAATGAGGGCCTGCTTATGGCCTCACCTCATTTCTAGTTCCTCTTTTGATTTCTCCACAGTTGGAGATGTTATCTCTGTTTCCGGCTCTGTGTGTGCTGCCTTCCCTCCCCTGCCGGTATGAACCATAAGCTAAAGTGTCACAGTGTTTTCCTACAGCAACAAAAGCAGCAAACACAGTGGGCATCTTGTGGTTTAATCTTTGGGCTAGCACAGGGTGGACTGAGATCCCACAGGACAGAGGCTAGTTTCCCATGCCTGGCTCTCACAATCTCCCATTGTGCTTGAAGCAGTGACTTCACCACCCAAGGTACCCTACGGGTACCAATAAGGGCCAGGGCAGCGCTTGTCCTTCTCACACTCAAGGCATGTTCTTTCCAGAGATGAACTCAAATTCTGACCCAGGGATCTTTTTCACGACCAGTGTCCTTGGTTTCATCATAGGACATTGCGTTTTCTTTTTTCTCATTATCCTGACGATTTGTCAATGCCGGAAGAGAAGAACATTCAAAGGTAGAGCAGCAGGATCCCGCTGAGAGTTCTAGGTAGTGGGTGGGGAGAACCAGTTGATTTGGGAGACCGCATCTGTGTCCTGCCTTCCCCAAATTTTCTGGACAATGACATTTGCGCTCCAAACTCTCAAACTCAGTGACTTTGGGTTAGAAGTGGTGTGATGGAAAAGTATATTCAGGGCCAGGAGTAGAACACGAGGTCAGGAATGAGGCTATGACTGGGGCAGGGATTTTAGGGTTGTCCAGGTTCTTGCAGAGAATGAGGATCTGATCATCTGAAAGCAGGCTAGAGGGCTCCGGGGGAGTCTGTGTCAAGGCATTTCAGGATGTGATTTTTCTCATTCAGCCTTTGCTCTAGTCATGGCCACATATGAATATTATCATCATCTATCCACAAATAAGGATGACCTTGATGGCCAAGAGACAGAGAAGAGCAAGTGTTGTGGGTCAGGTGGTGGTGCCTTGACCTCCCTAGTGTGTCCTTCTGTCTCCTCCGTCGTGTGTGTGTGTGTGTGTGTGATTCTCAGTGTGTACACAGTATCTGCCCATGTCATCTCCAGTCCCACCTCAGAGCTGTGTCCATATTCTGAAAATGTCAAGAGCTCTCTATGGTCCCAGAGGACAACAAGTCCTCTCTGTTTTCTAGAAGAAAACATTTCAAGGCTGAGTTTCTGCCACGAGCCTTGTCAAGTACTCACATATGTGAACGTCCATGCTCGTGGCTGTCCTTGGAATGCTTCTTGTTTGACGAGTCAGTGACTAAGCTGTGACTGTGCATGGAGCAGTATGATGGCAATGGTGGTCTGGATATGTGCTAGGAAGTGTGGGGAAACGGCTCTCAAGACAGGTGTAGCTGGAGGTGGAGGAAACACTGAAGGGAATGCAGCTTTGGAAAGCTACAGTTTCAGTCCTAGGAGAGGGATGGTGCTGCTCTGGGGAGATGATTATCCAAGAAGAATGACCTTTCATCCACTGGTTCCAACTCTGCTTTTTGTCCTGACACCTCTGTGACAGCCTTGTGAGCCGTATCTATAGCTGATCTTGCAGGTTCAGATAAGAATTTGTATCTAGCTAATGTGACCAATGTATCACGTTGGAGGAAAAAAAATGTAATACTAAAGGGTAGCAGACATTAAAAAATATCATTTTTTTTGAAAGATAGGATCTAATGAAGACTTTATTTGAAGGAGATAATGCATTCAAATGTTGAAGCTGGTATGTCTAACAATTATCCACAATGCCTTCAGCTACAAAACCTGGGATTGTCAGTACTTGAAGACACCACCGGCCATACATAGGCAAATACCTCTATTCACATAAAGTAACTGAAAGTAGGTGACACACACACAAAATCGTCAATGTTAGATGCAGAATGGCCCAATTTTGATTCCCATGGAAAAGCCCATCACATCTCCACATTCACCACCCTGGTCTTCTGTTAGAGGAGATGAGACTATTTGCAGAAATAAAGGGTCTGCTGGGCCTGAAATTCCTCCTGAGTGTCATGTCTGTGACTCTGATAAGCTGCACATCCCCAGGACTACTGCCATGGCAGTGGGAGCCAAGTGGCAGCACAGGGCGCTTAGCCTCCTTTCTAGGCATCTTTAGGATTTACATTTATAATCCATCCTTTCTACCAAAATTGTCAAGAATATATAAATGTACTAATCCATTGATGAAATCAGGGCACTCATGATCCATTCATATGTCCTCTGAACAGTGCACTGGGGAAATAAGCCTCCAGCAAATGAACTTTGTGGAGCTATTTAAAAGCCCACATCTTGACATGCAAATTAAGGACTTCTGGGGAAAGCTAGGGTTATCTCTGTGAGTTGGTGGGAAGTTGAGGTCTGTCAGATGTCCTTATAGATTACAGCTACAGATACATACTTTTATGTCACCAATTTCCTGAGATTTTGCCATGGGAAAGCAAGATATTTCTAGTTGTGTTCTCGGATCCCATGTCCCTGTCTGTGTGAACAGGCTGAGAACAGCTCTTTAGAGTTTCTTAGTTACCACCAATCTCCCATGCTCCTTTGCTGCTCTCCTGTGGTTCAGACACCTCTAGAAAGTTCCTATTGTCTTTGGGTCATAACTAACACAAGACCCTAAACTTATGAATAATAAACTTATGAATAATAACTTTGTTTTTCATTATTGCCCAGAGGAAGAACTGATGGAGAGACTCCTGAATGAGGAAGAGGAGGCTGGAAGTGTGGTTTCTGAGTTCAGAGATGCTGGGTAAGCACCAAAGGACCAGTGTGCCTGTACTGAAACCATCTGCTCGATGGTCCAGGCTAGGGTTTCAGAGAACAGCAGAGTGGTGGCCAGATACATTGATGATGCATCGTGCCCTTTTTGCATAAACTACCCCCAATAAACATTTGTCTCCTGCTCACCAGTCTCTGTAATTGGGACATCTTTGTGACCATCTAGTGACCACAGCTCAGACCGACTCGTAAAGCAACCCCTTGACTCACGTGTGTACTTCCTCCTTTCATGTGACTTTCTGGTTGGCAAGACACCAGGCCCAGCACCAGAGCTGAGGTTTCCCTCCCAACAGACCACCTCACAGTGAGGATGACTGGACAGTCTAGAGGTGGCCTATGATGATCACAGCATGGTTTCTCCCAGAATTTTGGCTTCTCTCAGTGACCACATAAGGCATGTTTAGGTGTGACAAGTTTCTGAGAAAAATACTAAGTAAAGCCAAAACACCTGAAATATGAAAACTCAAGACATTCTTGGTACAGGGAGATACAGAAGTTGACTGGAAGCAGAATGTTTTCAAACTCTTAATTTTTAAATTTTGGCCTTGGGGAAATTATTAGACTTCAGCTTACTTCTAGGCTTAATTAAATCTTTTAATGGTTGAGTGACCAGGACACAGCACCTCAGAGGCTCTCATCTGGATAAAAAGCACAGTGCATTTATTTCATTTTGTTGACAAATTAACGTAGTTTTGCTGTCCTGATAATTGAACTTAGGGTCTCACACATAGCATGAAATCACTGTACTTACTTCCGAATGACACTCTTCTAGCCTCACGGTGATGTGTTTTGTTTTGTCTTTTTTTTTTTCTCAAGGTATGGGCATTTATTTGATACTCTTAAAGACTTATTTTTGACTGGACTCAGACTTAGCGGTAGAAGCTCTTACCTAGGAGCTTCTCTTGGCAATCTGTTCTTGGTGCTTTTGACTTCCTTCATTCTCTCAGCCAAAAGTTTAGAGTGTTCTGCAGCCTCCTCCTTTTTTTTTCTTAGTATGCTGTTTCTTTGGAGCAATTGGTTGGTGTTTGTGTTTCAGGACTCGTGGAGTGACAAGATGCTGCACCTTGGGTGCTTTGGTCCTGGGCTTCTTATCTTGTTTCTTTAAGGGCTTTCAACATTGGTGGACATCACCTTCTTTAGAGAGAGCTTTTGGATTCTACTAGCTCTTTTAGGTCTTTTAGCTTTTTTTAGGTACTGTGCCATGAGGCACAATAGTGTCTGTCAATCCAGAAATATCCTTCTCTCTCTCTCTCTCTCTTTCTCTCTTTTAGAATAACCAAGTTGAGAAAACTCAGATTGGCATCTACAATGCATCCACGAACAGACTTGCATTTCCTGTCTCCAGTTCTCCTTGGTCTATAGCAAGAACGCTCCTTACTCACCAGCAGGCACACCCTGCCATGGGTCAAAACACCTTGCTTCATGAGAAAACCTTGTTTGTCATTCTCATCACTGATCCGGACCACATAACCCTTCCACTCTTCATCTAGGGCGCCAGCAGCTACTTCCATAGCCATGTGCTTCTCATAGAACACAGGAAAGTTGTGCTTATCTCCCAGTTCACTGAGTTTCTGACAGCCCGGTGTCAGGGAAGGAGATGTTCAGCTTCATCTTGACACAGCTGACGGCCTAGAAGGTGCCACAAAAAAGAGCTACAGTGATGTTTTAAAATGCGGTTAAAGCACATGGTTCTTTTGGTTGGAAAAAACAACTTTAGGTTACAGGTTCTTACTTCATCTGTCTATAAGAGAAGATCAGAAACTCCCCCTCCGTTGGTGGGCAAGAGCAGCACTTGACATGGGCCACAGTCTACTGCTAGGCTCATCTACAAGGGTGCAGAGTACTTCTGTTCAAAAGTATGTTTTGAACCAATCATAGTTTGTTCAAAACGTTATAGCTGTGATGAAGGTAGGACAGCCGCATTGGCTTTTCGCCTTAGAGATACTCATTTACAACATCTTGGGAAAGAGTTGGAAATGATTCTGTGTGAAGTGCTCTCCATTTTCACCGTTGCTGGTCTCCACAGTCTTGGAATTACTTGTTTGAAGAGATGAAGTGCTTTTCTTGACGGGGAATAAAGGAAAGACAAATGACAATGGGTAGGCACAAAAGCCTCGGCTTGTGTCTCCACATCCTGCCCCAATGTGTCCATCGGTGGGAGAGGAGGAAAACAAGGTGGCTCCTTTTCTGTGTGTGATGTGGTCAGTGGTATCATACACTGAACAGAGGAAGATCAGTCTTGCTCTGAACTCCGTGAGAGAGATCATTAGAGTTTGCATATCAAATAGGCATGGATGCAGTTTCTATAGACAGCATGGCCAAATTCTCTGGGCCTTCCAGAAACAAGGAGTGGCTGAATCACTGGCCATATATATTTTCTACACAGTTTCTTAGGGCTTGTGGGTGTGCCTGGAGGATCACTCACACAATATTTCTGGGCGATTCTATTGAATTCTCAGTCTTTTTTTTTTTTTTTTTTTTTTGTCTATGCTTCTCCCACTGCTTTCCATCTTCTCTCTATTTCATTTCATCTAGTATGTGGACAGTTTTACAGTTTTCTTCTTCTGCCCCTAGGGACTTGTGTCACCTAATCAATAGTCTGGTCCTATTTTGTGTTAAAGGCAAGGTAGGACAGGTTAGAACCTGTCCTGTACCACAGCTGTTCTCTCCCAACCCTTCCACAGGAAAGACTTCTCTTTGTGCCTCTTCCATCTTGCCCCATGGCTCTCTACCTGCCCATTCTAACCTTTTTTTTTTTTAATCAATTGAGAGGTTTTTATTTCTGTCTTCTACAATCAAATCTTCCCATCCCAGGAACAGAGAGGTGGCGGGCAGGAGAGGAAGCCAATGAAGTGGTCCCTCCCACAGAGACAAAGTAGAACTTTGTCCACCTCAGATGGTCTGTTTGCTTCATGGTCAGGGAACCAGAGGAGTTTTGTGCTTTCCTACAGTCTCTGTTTGGCTACTCTGTGCTGGCTTGGCTCAGCTCAGGCATTAGCTGACCCCACCAAACAGGATCTGTTTGTTCCGCCTGTTAAGGATCTAGGTCACTCTGTGTTTTGGTTCTAAGGGCAATGCCCAAATTTCAGGATAGAATTCTTAACATAATTTTTTTTAAACAAGAACAGTTTACTTTGGATTGTAGCTGCAAATAGGAACCTTGTCCACTGCACAGCCTTACTGCTAGGAGTATAAACCCAGTAATAATAACTGGGCATGTGCCAAACTTTTGAAGCATGCCATGGAGAACATCTACTCTTGCTTCTGTTGCATAGAGCCCATACACGGTTCTTCCTTGGATGCAAAGCAAGTGTTGTGTTTTAAATTTTTATATAATAGGTTTTCCTTCCTGCTGCAAACCACTGCGGATACAGATATAAATGGGCTTATTGATGAAAAGGAAAAAAATACTCCGAACCTTTGGTGATATTTGGTAAACAGTAACCAAAAGGCCTTTGCTGATCCTCACTTGACATAAGGTGTTGGGGTGCTCTGCGTATCTTAGGTTGCTTTGGAAGATCTGCAGTGGATGCAGAATTTCTCTAATCAGAATGATCACCATTGATCCATCACAGAAATGAAGGGACATTTCAATTTAAAATTTGAAACCAATATATTCATTGGTAATATCTAATGAAGTTTGGGTCCAAAATGATAACTGCTTTTTACTGTCTTCCTTCCTTCCTTCCTTCCTTCCTTCCTTCCTTCCTTCCTTCCTTCCTTCCTTC
>NW_026590905.1:112406-242821 GCF_907164565.1 Psammomys obesus | reverse complement strand
TTCCTTCCTTCCTTCCTTCCTTCCTTCCTTCCTTCCTTCCTTCCTTCTTTCCTTCCTTCCTTCTTCCTTCTTCCTTCCTTCCTTAATTCAGTTTACATCTCAGTCATAGGCCCCTCCTCTCCTCCCATTTCCACTCTTTTCCACATCTCCTTTCTCCTATTCCTCAGAATAGGGGAGCCCCGTACCCAGACACCCCAACTCATCTATTTACATGAGGACTGAGTTCATCTTCCTCCCCTGTAGCCTGGTAGGGAAGTCCGTTTAGGAGGATGTGATAAAAAAGCAGGCCACATAGCCCATGTCAGAGATATCCCCCACTCCCCCCACTAGTGGGCCCACATGAAGCCCAAGATGCCCATCAGGCTTACCTTCTTGGGGTCTGTGCATTTTAGTATGCCTATCTTGTACTATATGACTAAAATCCGCTTATAAGTGAGTACATACCTTGTGTGTCTTTCTGGGTCTGTGTTAACCTCATCAGGATAATCTTTTCTAGTTCCATCCATTTGCCTGCAAATTTCATGATTTCTTTGTTTTTAATAGCTGAGTAGTATTCCATTGTATAAACGTCCTACAATCTCTTTATTCATTCTTCAGTTGAGGGACATTTAGGTTGTTTCCAGTTTCTGGTTATTACGAATAAAGCTGCTATGAACATAGTTGAGCAAACATCCTTGTTGAATGGTGGAGCATCTTTCTGGTATATGCCCAGGAGTAGTGTAGCTGGGTCTTGAGGTATGGCTATTTCCAGTTTTTTGAGAAAGTACCAGATTGATTTCCAAAGTGGTTGTACAAGTTTGTATGTACACCAGCCATGGAGGAGGGTTCTTCTTCCTCTGCATCCTTGTCAGCATGTGTTGTCACTTGAGTTTTTGATCTTAGCTATTCTGACAGGTGTAAGATAGACTCTTAGAGTCATTTTGATTTGTATTTCCCTAATGACTAAGGACTTTGAGCATTCTTTAAGTTCTTCTTCACCATTTGAGATTCCTCTATTGAGAATTCTCTGTACCCCATTTTTAATTGGATTATTTGGTTTGTTTATGTTTAATTTCTTGAGTTCTTTATATATTCTGTATATTAACCCTTTGTTGGATGTAGGGAGTGGGGGTGTGTTGGAGTGGGGGTTGAGTAGGGTGGAGTGGAGTGTAGGTGGGTTGTAGGATAGGGAGCTTAGAAGGGAGACACCATTCTTATCTTAAAAAAGTGAAGTTTTCTCTCTCCATTGACCCATGTGGTGGAGAGGAGATATTCCTGTGCTTGGACAGGACACCCATTTCTGGTATACACCAAGGCAGGGAATGGCAAGGATTCCAGGAAAGAGCACAAAATATTCCTTGAGGAATATAAATTCTTGATTTGATTCTCAAATTTAAATGTTAATCTCTTAAGACTAACACTAGGATTGGGAAACCTAAAGCAGTGTATTGACTCTTCCTTTATGAAATATAGGTGTTCCAATGTGATAAGAGAAGTTTATGTTCGTGAGAAAAGTTCTTCCCGTGAGAACATAAGAACGTGAGTTAGGATCTCCACATCCATGTAAAAGCTGTGTGAGAGGTACGGGTCTGTCATCTTATTGTGTGTGTGTGTGTGTGTGTGTGTGTGTGTGTGTGCGCGCACACGCGTCCACACGTGAGTGTCAATCTAGCTGATATGGCTACTTTTATTGATTTTTTTTTCTCAAAAAAAAAAAAAAAAGAAAGAAAGGTGGAGAGAAATAGAGGAAGACATCTGATGTCAGTTTCTTCGCTCACACTTGTAGAAAGGGTGATCACATCTACACACACGCATACACACGCACATACCATGTGCACACACAAAAATACTAGAAAGAAAAATGTGTCATAGGAGGGAAACGACTCTTGCTCTTGTCACAGATAGAATCAAGCTTGGCCAATCTCCAATCAGATCCTCACCAAGCCCATTGTTTCTGAAGCTGTGATGTCATTGCTGTGGTCACCTAGGAGGTCAAGAAGCTGAGGCAGAGATTCTATGCCTTCCCTCCTGTACCAATGGCAGAGATTGAACCAGGAGTCAACCTGTTCCCAAATGGTGTCCCTTGGCTCTATGCGGTGTTTGCTATGCTCTTTGTATTTTTTCTTTTTGTCATGTTCTCACCATTTTTGCTTGAGATAGACCAACACATCAAGAAATGTAAGTACTATGGGGGACTTGAGACAGAGGAACTTTAGTGAGGGAATGTGTGTATGGATCTGGGGGGAGTGCCTGCGATACTGTGGGAAACAAGAATGACTGATCTCTTCTGTGCTCCAAGGTCCCTCGGCCCATGGCTCACAGCTCTTGGAAAGTGTAATCTTGTGAAAAAGCTTAGAGGGCTGAGATCTGAGCTGCGCTAAGGAATCTACGGCTTATATACTTGCAGAACAGGAGGGAGTGTCAGAAGCCTATCTGTCTTGTACAAAGGCATGGGGAGCCCCAGGGGTTCTGGACTGTGATGGAGTCTCTCCAGTGGACCCTGACTAGGGTGTTTTGCCTTAGTCTTTATTAGATGCCGATGCTCTCTGCCCAATGCTTCGCACAAGGATAAAGATAATAGTGAGATGAAGATGGACCAGCTGGGGAGGCCAAGTAAGTTCTTTGTCTTTCACCTCTGGGAACCAGTCAGACCCACAGTCTCCATGCTAATTAAGGGAAATCTATACTCAATCCTGGCCTTGGTAGAACAGCTTCTATGTTTTGAGTATACCTTCACCTTCTGCCAAGTTTGGTCTAAGGGCTCTGAGGCTTTCCTCAGATGATTTTGTTTGTTTTTAAAGCAGAGGCTTGGTTCTGAACTCTCACGTTGTTTGCAAAGTCTATTTTGTTATTTTTACTTGTGATGTTTCCTTTAATGGTATCCTTGCAAGGAAAAGGTAACTTTTCTACATAAAGTGGCAATACCTTTCCCTCCCAGACAGCAATGAGGAAAGAAGGGCTTTGCAAAGATACCCCATTGGATAGAAAGCCTTCGGAATGAAAGGTCCATCTTTTCCTGGGTGATGTCCTGATGACCTGCTGATCAAACTCATGCAAATATAAGTGCCACTTCCTTTTTGTGGTGCCAGGGATTGAACTCTGGGCTTCACCCAGGCTAAACATACAACTCATTATTGAGTTATACCCCAGCCAATGACCACAGCTCCTGCAAATTGTGTGCGTTACGGGATTTGCTTCTTCCATGAAGGTCTCCTCTGCTCTCCTTACCACTTCATAACTCTTGTGACATCACAGAGCAGAAACACACTGGATTCTAAACTTCTCTATGACCACTGTTGGTTCTTGTATATGTGCCAGTTTTCTCTGCCCAGGTTGCTGTCACATAAAATTGAATTGTCTGTGAAACGTTATTTTGCTCAGAAATAAGCAAAACAGGTTGAAAAATGTTTCCACGTACGTGAGCAAATAATTGGATTTGAATGTTTTTTTTTTTTTTTTTTTTTTGTTTTTTGTTTCTGAACTTAAGAATACTACTATTTATTTGGATTTTTCACATTCCCAAACATACCCAAAATATGTTAGGCGTAGACAGCCAGAATATCTAGCCCCAATGTGGCACTAAATTAGTCAAAACATAAGTTTGCAATGACGACATACGGTCATGGTAACTATGAATCATGTATTTGGCTAGGTTAAATGAATTAACCTCAGAGCTTGCATGAAGCCACTAACTCCCAGACACTTGTGCAAAGGCTTTTGCAGTTTTGCTCCCCAACTCTCTCTGCTAATGTTCTGGAGGTCCTTGGCTGCTCCAGAGCTCAAAACCAGAAAGTGAGTATTTTTGATCCAAGATGACTTTTGACTTTTCTGCCTGGGATTTTACTTCTTCCATGGAACAAGAAGCTCACAGAGCTTTGGGTTCTTAGGCAGTGTCATGGTGGTAGTAATCTTTTTGTGCTTTGAGTTTGCACACATTGTGAGGAAATACATTCAAAAACACAGTCCTCCTGGACAACAGTCCTTGGGGGCAGGCAGGCAGACTGTGTGGGAAGACCATCATTTGTCAACAGCTCTCTACTGGTTGCTTTTAGGGAAGGCTGAGCTGAAAACAATTAGGATTATTTTGTCCCTTGGAAAGTGGTGCTGAGACAGAGTCATCTTGTAACTGGCAATCTCTGGGAAAAGCGACTTGACGATTAAGGCAATTTCTAATATAAAGTTGTCATTAGAAGCAAAGGAAGCTTTGTCTTCCCCTGCAACAGAACCAAAAAAATCTGGGCCCAGGGGCCTTTTCTGAGATTGACACTCTAATCAAGGACCATGCATGGAGATAACCTAGAACCCCTGCACAGATGTAACCCATGGCAGCTCAGTCTTCAAGTGAGTTCCCTAGTAAGGGGAACAGGGACTGTTTCTGCCATGAACTCTGGCTGGCTCTTTGATCACATCCCCCTGAGGGGGCGGGGCAGCCTTACCAGTCCATAGAGGAAGACAATGCAGCTAGTCCTGATGAGACCTGATAGGCTAGGGTCAGATGGAAGGGGAGGAGGACCTCCCCTATCAGTGGACTAGGGAAGGGGCATAGAAGGAGAAGAGGGAAGGAGGGTGAGATTGGGAGGTGATGAGGGAGGGGGATAGAGCTGGGATACAAAGTGAATAAATTGTAATTAATTAAAATTAAATTAAAAAAATAAAAATGCAAAAAGAAAGAAAGAAAAAGAAAGAGAAAAAGAAACAAGGAAAGCTGCGGCTGGTGAGATAGCTCAGCTGGTCAAAGCACCAGAAGCACAAGCTTGACACTCTGGAGCCCATGTAAAGATAGAAAAAGAAAACCAGCTCCACAAAAATGCCCTTTGACTTTCACAAGAGTGCTGTGGCATGCATGTGCCTGTGGTACACACACACATACACACACACACACACACACACACACACACACACACACAAACACACAGAAGGAGGAAAGGGGGAGGGAGAAAGAGAAAATGAGGAAACCAAGTTGATTTAAATTCTTGGGAAAATGTTAACTGTGTTTGCATAGGAGGCAAGGAATATGCTGCAAAGCTAAGAGCAAAGCTATGCTCTTGTCCCAGGTGACATCACTTAACCCCTTGGCTCTGCTCGTTCCAACTCTGCTTTGCATGTTCTGGTGATGTGCAGAGGAGCACAGTACCTAGCATTACAGTTCAGTGCCAAAACCAGCAGAGCCCGCTATTGACACACGTGACTAAGGGGACATTACTGCGGTCAGTGGAACACACACATTTCTGGTGAGTCATCACCCAAACAGAGAATACAGGGGTTTCTGTGAAGGATGTGGAAATTCTCTTCAGGAATGGTTGCTCCTTCTGGTGTCTCTATAACTCCTGGCTCCTGTTAAGTTCAGATATTCTGGTGCTTTGGCTGTTGGGGGTTCTTCCAGAACTGAAGCTTACTGATCTAATATTTTCTTCATTGGCCAAACTGTGCATTATTAGTTCCCTTTCTGCTGCTGTGATAAAACACCGTGACGAAAATCAAGTTAAGAAAAAGAGCTTATTTTGGCTTATGGTTCCAGAAGGATGAGTCCACATCACGTCAGGGATGCATGAACAGGAAGCCAAGAGTGCTCATCTCCACCACAAGCAGGAAGTAGACAAAGCTAACAGGACACAGAGCAATACTCTAAAGGCAGAAAGCCCACTCCCTCTGACACCCTTCCCAGCAAGGCCATACCTTCTTAACCTCCCCAGAGAGCGCCACCAACTGGGGGACATTGTCATTTAAACCACTCCACCAGTGTCATTGTGAATGAAGCTGTGACTTCACCATTGGAAGTCATCAGCGAGGAGTGGCACCGGATCAGTGACAGAGCTGGGGAAAGCATTCTCAAAGCTAACAGTATCTTGCATGAGTTTAAATCGGAGGCCATTTTGCACTTACTGTGATCTGGCTAGATACATCTTACTCATAACCATCCTTTTCCTCTTTTTTTTCTCCTTGTTCACTTATGTTGGTTGGTAAAACATATGTGAAACCTAAGAGAACATAGATAGTCAATTAAAATGTAAGGGTTTTGAAAACATGCTTTTTTACTATGTGATGTTGGGAAAACTTTGCTCAATGAATTTTAAGCTCTTCTGACAACTTTTGCCAAAGGGTTCTTATAAATTACACACATGGCAGAATTGCCTGAGGAGACACAAGGCAGGACTTGGCTTGGCGGTTCATTTCTGTTGTGTGTATGGACAGTTACTCGTTTGCAGCCTGGCTGACCTGAAGCCTAGCCCAGTGTAAGGTAAGCTTGGTCAAGTTTCCTCCCATACGATCCTAGCCTATGAAAAGCTACTCTGCATTTGATCTGAGGTTGACGGAATCACTAGAATATTTTGGTTGACTACATATTTGGATTTGAGAACATAGGTGTTAACTCAAAAAAAATATAATGCTACCTAAAAAATTACGGTGGTTTTATTTGTAGACAGCCAGCGTGGTATTTCATCCCGTGGTATTACTGAATAAGTGAGAGGATACTGTAATTGGAGGGGTTAAGTGAACAACCTCAGAATTCACATGAAGTTGGAATAACTCCCAGTCAGCTGCACAAAGGCCTCTCCACGATCTCCGTTCATTCTCCATTTCCTCTTCTTGATACTGTTCTTAAGGTCCTTGTTTGCTCCCGAGCCCAAAGTCAGAAGTGTGAGGGATGGCATCAGAAGACCAAGTGAGCAGCTTTGTGTCAATTTTCTATTCCAATGACAAGGGTATGTCTGACGTGAAGCTAAAGGGACCAGTCTGATATCTATGAACGGGCTGGGTAGTTTTATGCTAACTTGACATAAGCTAAACTCATCAGAGAGGAGGAAACTTCACTGAAGAAAATGCCCTCCATAAGATCTGGCTGTAGGCAAGCCTGCATTTTGGCTTAACTAGTGATTGCTGGGAGAGGGCTTTGTCCATTGTAGGTGGTGCTATTCCTAGGCTGGTGGTCCTGAGTTCTATAAGGAAGCAGGCTGAACAAGCTATGGCAGGCAAGCCGGTAAGCAGCACCCCTCCATGGCCTCTGCATCAGCTCTTGCCTCCAGGTTCCTGCCCTGTTTGAGTTCCTGTCCTGGCATCCTTTGATGATGATGTGGAATCCTAAGCTAAATAAAAGTTTATTTTTATTTATTTATTTATTTATTTATTTATTTACTTATTTATTTATTTATTTATTTTAAAAAAAGATTTATTTATTATTTATACAATGTTGTGTCTGCATGCCAGAAGAGGGCACCAGATCTCATTATAGATGGTTGTGAGCCACCTTGTGGTTGACTGGGAATTGAATTCCTGACCTCTGGAAGAGAGAACAGGTGTTCTTAACCTCTGAGCCATCATTCCAGCCTTTACTTTTATTTTTATTTCCTTTACTCCCCAAGTTGCTTTGGTCATGGTGTTTTACCATAGCAATAGTAACCTTAACTAAGACAATGACCTGCTACAAATGAGAGAGGAAGATGAAATGGGTACAGTTGCTTTTGCCAAGAGTTCAGAAACTGAGTGGGCTTGTTTTCTCTTTTGGAAGCTGACTTTACATGTGATGAAGTCTGGAAGGATCAGTTTAGACGCTAAAATACTGGCATATTTGTGACATGTACCTGATGGCCACTGCTTTATTCTTATGATTTGCTTTATTTGGGTGTGAACATGGGTGCTCACAGAGGCCAGAAGAGGGCGTCGGATGGAGCTGGAGTTACAGGCGATTGTGAGCTGCTGAGAAGGGTGCTAGGAACCTGTGGTGATTTAATGGCTCACAGGAGTGGCACTGTTAGGAGGTGTGGCCTTGTTGGAGGAAGGGCTTTGAGGTTTTTTTTTTTTTTTTTTAATCTTTTATTTATTTTTTATTAATTACACTTTATTCATTTTGTATCCCCCTATAAGCCCCTCCCTCCTCCCCTGCCAATCCCACCCTCCCTCCCCTTTCTGCATGCATGCCACTCCCCAAGTCCACTGATAGGGGAGGTCCTCCTCTCCTTCTTTCTGATCTTAGTCTATCAGTTCTCATCAGGCTCAAGCTGACCCAAGTGGCTCACTGTTCCTTCCTGCTTCTTGCCAGTGCAGATAGAGTGCTCTTGGTTCCTTTTCTAGCCCCATGTCTGCCTGTGCACTGCCATGCTTCCTGTCATGACAATGATGGACTAAAGCTCTGAACCTGTAAGCCAGCCCCAATGAAAGGTTTCCTTTATAAAGGTTGCTGTGGTCAAAGTGCCTCTTCACAGCACTAAAAATCCTAAGAAATGAACTCTGGTCCTTTGGAAGAGCAGCAAATGCTCTTGGCCACTGAACCATCTTTCTCCAGGCCCTGCTTGTAATAAGTTAGAGTCTCCCCCTTCTCCTTAGGGGCTGAGCCTCACTATGTGGACCGGGCTGACCTTGAACTACAGAGATCTCCCTGCCTCTGCCTTATGAGTTCTGTGATTAAAGACATTCATCGTTCAGCATACCTGGCTAGAATGTTTTGTTTTTTTTGTTTTTTTTTTTAAATAAGTATGATGAATTATATCTAAGATGTGAGAGGAATATCCAGGATTTTTTATTCTCTTTATTTTCCTGCCCCCCCCCCATCTCATAAAAACACAATGTTAAGGACAACAAAAAAAAAATTTAGAAGCTCTATCTTTTTTAAGTTATCAACTTTTACAGTTTTCTTTTTCCCTTCAATAAGATGGGAGTTGGTTAGGTAGGGAATCCTTACTGCTGGATTGTAGGCTACCACTATGATTTGGGAAACAAGCTACCAAGGCTGAGATATGACCCACACAGGAACTTTGAGACACCAGAGGAGGATCTCATAGAAAAGTTTAGCCTATGTTCCTCAGTAGCTGGCCTGGAACTTTATTTGAACCTCCCCCCTCCATTTCTGGTAAAGTAATCCTATTTAAATATTTTGAAGTGAAATTCTCCATTTTCTGTCTTGGTGTCTTCTGGGTTTTGCAGAGAGTTCTATGATCACTGTATGTGGCAGTAATCTCATGTGCTGCTCACCAGACAACACAGCACTCGTAATGTGGTTTTACTTTAACGTGACTGCTTTGAGGTATACACTGATGTTTGGAAATGTTTGCGATCGGATGTATTTTTTTCTAAATGGGTTCTGTCATTTTGCTGCAGTAAACAGTGAGCTATATGTCCTTGTGTTTTAGGATGCCTTCTTCAGGCCCCTGGGAGAGAACCTTCAAGAAGAGAGGGAGCCGGGGTGAGAGAAGACAGCTCAGTTCTGGTGGAGATGGTAGGAGAAAGGACTCAGGAGGTCTGCCCAGTGACATCAGTTTGAGGGTGACCACATCTGTGAGGTGTCCTGATGTTCTGTCCCATTTCAGGAAGATGCCTCTAACATTCTCATTATTTGTATTAAAATGAAAGTGATGATAAAGATTTTGGGCATCTTGGAAAGTATTGTTATCAGTTCTTTGTTGAACTTCTACCCATCAAATCAAACTCCCAATAACACCTTTGCTGTGGAGATAAAGTCTTCTGGAACCACCTGTGTTATGTCTTCCCCCTGCCCCAAATGCTTAGTTCAAGAACACACTATTTAAAAAGAATAGGTACATTCAGTTATAGGCTGTGCTCTAAATTTTCTCTGAAGTGAGTTGCAGCTTTGTGACTGTTAACCTATGAAGTGCTAGCAGAAATAGTCACACTAGATTATGTCACCAGTGGATAGAAAAAAAAAAAACACAACACCTTCCTTTGTCCTTAGGCTTGAAATGGTTCCAAGTGAGACCAGCTTAGAAGGTCTGCTTGGGGAGAAGTATTTTTCTAGCCAGGATTCTCAGAAAGTCTTGTGGCGCGGAGGCTATGAACTTACCTATCCCACCTCTATTTGGTCCTCTGTAAGCGATCTGTACTGACTGTCTCTTCTCATCACTTTTAAAATAATCTAACATATCACCCCAAACTGCTGAGCCAGAGGTTCAGAAAAAAGACTCAGCCACAAAATCATGTACTTTTTGCATTTGAAAATTGTGTGTTGTGTGTGTGTATGCACACACATGTTCTTGTGTGTAGAGGCAAGTATGCATGCCATATCACATGTGGGGGAATGACAACCTCAGGTGCCAGTCCTTTGTTAAAATTTATTTATTGTATAGTTACATATAGTTGTATATGTATAGGCATAGGATCCCCTGGAGCTGGAGTTACAGGTAGTCGGGAGCCATTTGGTAGGAGTTCTGGGAACTGAACTGCCATCCTTTCCAAGAGCAGCAAGTGCTGTTAATAGCTGGGTTGACTCCCAAATGCCCATGTTTTAAGACAGGGTGGTTTCCTGTTCACAGCTGCATATGCTAGGCTAGTTGGCCCATGAACTTCCAAGGATTTTCATGTCTCCACCTTCTTGTAGAAGGAATGCTGGGCTTATATACATGCTCTGTCGTGTCTGGACTTCGGTGGGGTCTAGGGATTCAAACTCAGACCCACACACTTCTGTGGCAAGTGCTCTACCCACTGAGCCATATCCTCAGTCCCACTTCTTACTTTTTAAGCAGTAGTCTTATTTGGTAGTTCTAGACATCAGGTCCCTTATCTCACCTGTATTAGGTTCTCTAGAGAAACAGAACTTATAGAATATATATGAGTTTGTTGGAATATTTACAGTCTGTGGTTCAGATAGTCCAACATTGGCTGTCTACCAACAGAAGGTCCAAGAATCCAGTAGTTGTTCAATCTATGAGGCTGGATGTCTCAGCTGGTCTTCAGTATGTGCCAGAATCCTGAAGAACTAGGTTCTAATGCTAGTAAAGGAATGGGCTTGCTAGCAAGATTGAGAATAAGCAGGCAAGGAGAACAAGCTTCTGTCTTCCGTGTTCTTTATATAACACATATATAGCAGCCTATATAAAGAACATGGAAGATAGAAGTTTGTTCTCCCCTTACTCAATGACCACTGGGTCAGGGAAGAAAAAAAGGAACGAAATTAAAGACTTTGTAGTATTCAATAAAAAGGCACAACATACCCAAACTTATGGGACACAATGAAAGCAGTGCTTAGAGGAAACTCCATAGTGCTAAGTGCCTTCATAAAGAAAGTGGAGGGAGCTCATCCTAGAAACTTAACAGCTCAACTGAAAGCTCTAGAAAAAAGGGAAGCAAACACACCCATGAGGAGTCAGCATCAGGAAATAAACTCAGGGCTGAAATTAATAATAACCTAGAAACAGAACAATACAGAGAATCAACAAAATCAAGAGCTGTTTTTTTTTTTTTTTAAATCAACAAGACAACCATTAACTAAACTAACTAAAAGACACAGGGAGAGTATCCAAATTTATAAAATCACAAATGAAGGGAGATGTAACAACAGACACTGAGGCAACCCAAAGAATAATTAGGTCATACTTTAAAAACCTGTACGCCACAAAATTGGATAACCTAAATGAAATGGATGATTGTCTTGATAGATACCACTTACGGAAGTTAAATCAAGATCAGGTTAACAATTTAAATAAATCTATACCCCTTAAGGAAATAGAAGCAGTCATTAAAAGCCCCCCCAACCAAAAAGACCCCTGGGCCAGAGGATTTTAGCACAGAAATGTACCACACTTCCAAAGAAGAGCTAACACCAATACTCCTCAAACTATTCCACAAAACAGAAATAGAAGGAACATTGTCAAACTCATTCTATAAGGCCACAGTCACCCTGATACCTAAATCACACAAAGACCCATCAAAGAAAGAGAATTTCAGACCAATTTCCCTTATGAACACTGATGCAAAAATACTCAATAAAATACCTGCAAACTGAATCCAGGAACACATCAAAAATATCATCCACCATCTTCAAGTAGGCTTCACTCCAGGAATGCAGGGGTGGTTCAATATATGAAAATCCATCAACGTAATTCACCATATAAACAGACCATTTTATTTGTGTAACAATAAAACACATTATTATCTCATTAGATGCGGAAAGGCCTTTGACACAACCCAACACCCCTTCATGTTTAAAGTCTTGGGGATATCAGAGATACAAGCCACATACCTAAACAGAAGAAAGGCAATATATAGCATGTCAATAGCCAACATCAAGTTAAATGGAGAGAAACTGAAAGCATTTTTGCTATCAGGGACAAGGCTGCCCACTCTCACCATATCTCTTCAATATAGTGCTTGAAGTTCTAGCTAGAGCAATAAGACAAGAAGATCAAAGAGATACAAATTGGAGAGAAGTCAAAGTATCACCATTCACAGATGATATGATAGTATACATAAGTGACCCCCAAGATTCTACCAGAGAACTCCTATGGCTGATAAACACCTTTAGCAAAGTGTCTGGATACAAAATTAGCTCAAAAGAGTCAGTAGTCCTCCTTTATACAAGCGACAAAAGGGCTGAGAAAGAAATTAGGGAAACAACACCCTTCATAATAGCCACAAATGTAAAATATCTTGGTATAACTCAAACCAATCAAGTGGAAGACCTGTATGACAAGAACTTCAAGTCTTTGAAGAGAGAAATTGAAGAAAATTTTAGAAGATGTAAAAATCTCACATGCTCATGGATCAGTAGGATTAACATAGTAAAAATGGCCATCCTGCCAAAAGCCATCTACAGATTCAATGCAATTCCCATAAAAATTCCAACACAATTCTTTACAGACCTGGAAAAAGCAACCATTAACTTCATATGAAAAAATAAAAGACCCAGAAACTTCTGGTGGGACAACACCCCTGATTTCAAGCTATACTACAGAGCAACAGTAATAAAAACTGCATAATATTGGCATAGAAACAGACAGGTTGATCAATGGAACCAAATTGAAGACCCAGAAATAAACCCACACTCCTACATGCACTTGGTTTTCAACAAAGAATCCAAAACCATACAATGGAAAAAAATAGCATCTTTAACAAATGGTGCTGGTCTAACTGGATGTCTGCATGTAGAAAAATGCAAATAGACCAGTATTTATCACCCAGCACAAAACTAGAAACTCTAAATCTATTAAAAGACAAAGTGGGGAAAAGTTGGAATTCATTGGCATAGGAGACAACCTTCTGAATAGAACACCAACAGCACAGGTTCTGAGACCAATTAATAAATGGGATCTCATGAAACTGAGAAGCTTCTAAGTCAAAGGACACTGTCAATAAAACAAAATGGCAGCTGACAGCAGAGCATTAATAACCAAAATATACAAAAGAACTTAAGAAATTAAACATCAGCAAACCAATTAAAATTGGGGTACAGAGCTAAATTGAGAATTCACAACTGAGGAATCTTGAATGGCTGAGAAGCACTTAAAGAAATGCTCAATGTCCTTAGCCACCAGAGAAATGCAAATCAAAATGACTCTAAGATTCCATCTTACACCAGCCAGAATTGCTAAGATCAAAAACTTAAGTGACAAGGATGTGCAGAAAGGGGAACCCTCCTCCATTGCTGGTGGGGATGTAAAATTATACAACCTCTCTGGAAATCAATTTGGTACTTTCTCAGAAAATTAGAAATAGTTCTACCTCAAGACTCAGCTATACCACTCCTGGGCATATACCCAAAAGATACTCCACCATACAACAAGGATATTTACGCAACTATATTTATAGTGGCTTTATTTGTAGTCCAGTCCAACCTAGATGTCCCTCAACCAAAGAAATTGTAGCACATTTACACAATGGAATACTACTCAGCTATTAAAAACCAGGACATCATGAAATTTTTGGGCAAATGGATGGAACTAGAAAAGATTATCCTGGGCGAGGTAACCCAGACCCAGAAAAACACACATGGTATGTGCTCACTTATAAATGGATATTAGACTATAGTACAGGATAACCATACTAAAATCCACAGAACCAAAGAAGCTAAGTAACAAGGAGGGCCCAAGAGAGGGTGCTGGGATGTGACTCAGAAGGGGAAATAGGATAGACAGCAGAAGTGGATGAAGAGAGGGAACTGGGCAGGGGATGGAATGGGGAGGGAAACAAGGGTGAGGTTCAGATGTAGGGAGAAGAGGGGTGGGAGGTGAGAGGGCTGGGAACAAGAAGGGAAACTGGTGAGTGGAGCTGGGAGCTGTTTCTAACATGGACTCTGTTGCCTGCTTTTAGATTACTTCCCCCTGGTAGGGCTGCCTGGCAAGGCCTCAGGGGATGAGGGTGTGCTCACTCCTGATGTGACCTGATGCGCTGCGGAGGGTTGATATGGGGAGAGGGAGCTTCCTTATTTTCTGGGGAGAAATGGAGAGGGAGAGGAGGAAAGAGGGGGGAGGGGGACAGGGAGGCGAGAAGGTTGGGCACCCTTGGGATGTAAAGTAAATAAACTGAAAAAAAAAAAAAAGATGGAATACTGATAAGATAACCTTATCAGTAAGGAAGGATATGTGTGTGAGCACTGGATTTCCTAGGCCACAGGTCTGCATTCCACCTCACCCACCAGCGGTCCTTCTTGGCTTACACTGTAATATGGCATTTTGCATGTTTCACTCGTCAAATTGTCTGCATTTCAGACTAGGTTCTTGCTGATAAACTTGGAGACCTTTCTGAACCTCGTATCTGTTTCAGTTCCTAAAAGTGAGAATTATAATCGTGCCTACATCATAGGGTTACTGACCTTTATGCAAAGCGGAGTAGACAAAAGATTTGGGAACGGGACTGTAGCAGTTTGAATGGGAGACAGATTTGGACACCTGCTCCTCAGCTGGTGGCGCCGTTTGGGGCTGGGGGTGTTAAGAGACGTGACCCCGGTGGACGCAGTTAAGGATGGCGAGGGGTGGTGGTGGGAGGCAGGGGGCCAGGCTTTGAGAACTGAAAGTCTTACACCAACTCCCAACTCTCTCTCTTCCTGCTTCCTGCTTGTGGCTGAGGATATGAGCTCCCAGCTTCCTGTTCGGGGGCGCCTTGCCTGCTCAAGCAAACCCTTCCTTCTGTGAGCTGCCTTGGTCGTGGTGCTGGTCACAGCCACAGAGACATAGCGAATACGAGGACTTTCCACATAATAGTTAGGAAGATTTGGCACTCAGGTTAGAAGAAAGCGTGGGTTTTCTCACGAAGTGATACGGTCTAGGTCCTTGTTACTGCTTTCTTGTTTTCAAACAAAATCGTATTTCCAGACTCAATATTGTGAGAGAAAGTGTTTAGATTTTGAAGTAATCGATAGTACCAAGCGTTCCCAGCACGTCTCACGCCACTACCTCTAGTTTTAACGTTTTACAGAACCATGCTACGTTTCTCAAAGGAAAGTAGCACAGGTATAATATCATCCCAAGCTCTGGATAGGTTCTTTTCACCTCTGCTTTCCTTGGAGTCTTTATCCATTCTCAGGTGTTCTCGGTTTAAATCACCTTTCCTAGGGCTATAGATTTGTGTCATGTATATTTTGATAAAAAAAAAAAAAGCCCGATATTTAGAAGTTGAACACCAGTTGCCTAATGAATTAATAAATTGTTCTGCTAGAAACAATCACGGCACATTTGCTCATACTTAGCACGTTACACCTTCGCATAAAAATGCCAGTAGGGGTCATGCTCTGTTCTATCAGCTGCACGCTGCAGGAGGAGCTCAGGCACCTCTGACACTCCTTTAAGTTAGAAAGCTTCCAAATACCTCCCTCAAATATGTATGTTTCTGTGTCCTCAATCTTAAGATATAAATGAGCAATGGAAAACCTTAGACAGTTGCTGAGACTTGAAAGTCTTACTGTGTAATAATTTGTACCTTTTCAATAAAACAATCACGTTTGAAAGATGAAGAGTTATTTTGGCAAGTTTATAAGGTTGGGTAAAAAAAAAAAAAAATTGAGAAATGTTCGTAATTGGATGTGGCTTGTAGGGTGAGCCTTAGAGGAAGCTGGAGAATGAAGACACAGAACTTCCACATTCTACAAATCTCGAGGTCACACTAAAGTGTGTGAGTCATACACACACACACACACACACAGAGAGAGAGAGAGAGAGAGAGAGAGAGCAAGAGAGAGAGCCGATGTGCTTATTTGTAAGTGTGTTCTTAGCAGCTGGCATAGGGCATCAGAGCTGCTTCATGGATCCTGGTTAAATAAATACTTCATAACAAACTGAAGTAATTAAACACACTTTTGAAACAGTTGAGTTTTTGCTGTATTTGTTCTTAGAAAACATCTCTTTGCAGGGGAAAGATAAAGACCCTGCTTCCCAGTCGGTCCCACACCAAGCTAAAGCCGTCATAGCTTGGGGATATAGCTCATCCATAACCTTGTCTGCCTTTGCTCTTTGAACTGTTTGCTGATCTTAAAACTGCAGATCCCGGGGAAGAAGGCCCTGTTTCCCTTCTCTCTGTACTCCAGAGGCCGAGTCCTAGTGTGTCTTAGTTTGCTTCTGTTACTGTGGTAAACCCAGTGATGAAAAGCTAACTGGGGAGGAAAGGGTTTACTCCATGTTAGAACTCCCAGGTCAGAAACTATCATTTAGGGAAACCACAAAATGAGCTGGAAGCAGGAACCTGCGTGCAAGAACTGAAGCAGAGGCCGTGGAGAAAAGCTGCCTACTGGCTTGTTCTCAATGGCTTTCTCAGCTTGCTTTCTTATGTTATTACAGATGCAGGCTAACAGGTGCCTCCCACTGTTGTCAGAGCTGTGGAACCTCTTTCTGGTAGACAGCTTCCACCTTTGGCCAACACCAGGATTCCAGTCTTTTCCTTCTCTCGCTATGAGATCCCTGTGGAAATTTTGATTTCTTTAGATCCGTTGTTTAAATATTCTGAGAGCTAAGAGGAGACACACACACACACACACACACACACACACACACACACACACAGAGAGAGAGAGAGAGAGAGAGAGAGAGAGAAATACGGTGTATGTTTTTTGTCTTAATCCCAGCTGTGTAGTTAGAGGCTGCTTCACCAAACCTGACTATGATTTGCCTTGTGTTCTCACAAAGGCATGGTTTTGCCAACTGCAGATAGTTTCTGCGACTGTGTGACAACTTGGAATTCTGGGAACTTTTCAGAGGATTGTATAAATGCTGCAGCCCAAATGGATTGTTGCAGGTTGGTGTTTGGATGCTATTGGTTGCGGTTTGTCAGGTAGTTGTGTGCAAAGGAAAAACAGTAATAAGAAGAAATTAGATATCATGATGGTAAAGATCAAACTTGCCCAAACAAACAAATGCCTAAGATGGAAGCAGGCTGGTTCATCAATACATGCTGGTGAAATGTCCATATATATGGAAAATTTAAAATACACAGTGTTTGCATCAAAGATTAAACTGAAACCATGGAAAGCATTGTCTGCCACCCAAACACTCAGGAACAGTCACTGAGTTTCTCATCCAGATCTTCTTGTTTTCCTGACTTTGTGTCCTCCCAGACACCTTATCTTCACATCTTCATCCTTTCTCTGTTGGCTACTAGCCATTTTCTCTTCTTTCGGAATTCAACCTGCTTCTGCAAGCTCCAGGAATTTTTCAGTTTCTAAAACATTTCTTTGTATTTCCATTATTACTGAATAATATTTATCCTGATCTGCCATTACATGTATTTTGACCATACTACCCATCTCTCTCAAGTGGTACAGCGAAGTCAGGCCAAATCCCTTCTCATGTATATGCCAAGAGTTTTGAGGTATTATCAACTCAGAAGCCAAAACAGATCTAGTCACTAGAGGTGAGAAGACAATGACATGGAGTTAGCTGTGGCAAGAAGGGGAAGTCACCCCAAAGCTGAGGCTGTTTTTGCCTTTTTTTCTTCTTAATGGTGTTAGAATATGAATATCAGAGGATGTTAAAGAATCTTTCAGAAAAAAAAGAAAGAAATCTTACAGACCAAAGAGAAGGATGGACTGTCTTGAACTTTCAATTTATCTCCCCCAGTTTACAGTTTTGAATTTTTGTTCCATAATTTTCATCTTTTAGTAAAAGTAATTTTGTAAGACACACATTGGACCACTAGACTTTTTTTCAGTAGCAAACATGTGATAATCAGCCTCTGTTAAAGTGATCAAGGGAATAGCCCAGAAGCTTGATTTTTCTATGAAAAGTTTTGAAAATATCAAGATGGGAAAGTGCCAGCAGTGGAGAAGGGTTCCCCTTTCTCCATACCCTCTCCAGCATGTGTTGTCACTTGAGTTTTTGATCTTAGCTATTCTGATGGGTGTAAGGTGAAATCTCAGGGTTGTTTTGACTTACATTTCCCTGATGATTAAGGACATTGAGTAAGTGGAAGTGAATCTGGTGCTATCTCTGACAATTAGGAATAGTGCTACCTCAAAATCCAGCTATACCACTCCAAGGCATATATCCAAAATATGCTCAAGTATACAAGAACATTTGCTCAACCATGCTCGTAGCAGCTTTATTCGTAATAGCCAAAATCTGGAAACAACCGAGATGTTTTTCAATTGTGGAATGGATACAAAAATTGTGGTATATTTACACAATGAATACTACTCAGCAATTTAAAACAAGGAAATCATGAAATTTGCAGGCAAATGGTGGGAACTAAGAAAAGATCATCCTGAGTGAGGTATCCAAGAAGCAGAAAGACACACGGTATATACTCACTTATAAGTGAATATTAGAATATAATATAGGATAATCATACTAAAATCTGTACACCTAAAGAAGTTAAACAAGAAGGAAGACCCTGGGTAAGATGCTCAATCCTTCTCCAGAAAGGCAAACAGGATAGATATCGGAAGAGGGAGAAAACAGGAAACAGGACAGGAGCCTACCACAGAGAGACTCTGAAAGACTCTGCCCAGCAGGGCATCAAAGCAGATACTGAGACTCACAGCCAAACTTTGGGCAGAGTGCAGGGAATCTTATGAAAGAAGGGGGAGAGAGAAAGACCTGGAGGGGACAGGAGCTCTACAAGAAGAGCAACAGAACCAAAATCAAAAAGCCCAGGGGTCTTTTCTGAGACTGATACTCCAAACAAGGACCATGCATGGAGATTACCTAGAACCCCTGAACAGATGTAGCCCATAGCAGCTCAGTATCCAAGTGGGTTCCCTAGTAAGGGAAACAGGGACTGTCTCTGACATGAACTCAGTGATTGGCTATTTGACCACTCCCTCTGAGGGAGGAGCAGCCTTTCCAGGCCACAGAGGAGGACATTGCACCCAGTCCCATAAGACCTGATAGGCTAGGGTCAGATGGAAGGGGAGGAGGACCTCCTCTATCAGTGGACTAGGGAAGGGGCATAGGAGAAGAAGAGGGAAGGAGGGTGGGATTGGGAGGGGATGAAGGAGGGGATGAGGGAGAGGGCAAGGGAGGGGACTACAGCTGGGATACAAAATGAATAAATTGCAATAAATTTAAAAACAAAATGTAAAAAAATCACAAAAAAAAGTTACCCATGAGAGGGCTGAAAAGCTACAGAAATAGAAAAAAAAAAAAAAAAAAAAAAAAAAAAAAAAAAAAAAAAAAAAAAAAGAAAAGAAAAGAAAAAGAAGAAAAAGAAATAGGGTCCAGATAAGCATGTTCCATGTTTATGGCTTCCATAAGAGTCTTTGTAAATGAATGTTTAAAAATGACTTATTGTTATTTATGTGTGTGTGTGTGTGTGCAGTTTCTCATGGAAGCAAGAAGATTCCTTAGAATTGGAGTTATAGGCATATGTGGGCCATCGCATGGAGGGCTGGGAAGAACTGGCATTGTTTAAATATCCACACTGTTCCAAAGGGACTTCAGATAGCAAAAGCAGCTGGAAATGTAGCGTGGCGGTGGAAGGCTCGCTAAGCATACACAAAGCAACACACACACGAACAAGAAGAAAGTTGGCAGTCATAATCAAAGCATTACGGTGCTGTTGTGAGTCTAGAAACATTGGCCAATAGAATGGGGAATAGAACCCGAGAAAGAAAATATTTATGGCCAATCGATTTTTGACAAAGGCACCAAGAATAGACACGTGGTGGAGAGAAAAAAAATTAATTAATATTGGAAAAACTAGGCATTCGTAAACTGAAGGGTCAGGATCAAAATTTGACTCAAATGGAGAAAGAATTTAGATGTAAAATTTCAGGTCACAAAACTAAGAGAAGAAAGCAAAGCAGGAATGCCTCATGATATTGACAGAGGCAATGATTTCTTTTAAAGACTTTACTTTTAATCATATGTTTATGTGTGTGTCTATGTGTGGATACGCACATGTCTCTCTATGTGTACACACACATGTGTGTGTCCGTGTCCAGGAAGGCCAGAAGAGGCATTGGATCTACAGGATCCCCTGGAGTTTTAGTTCCAGGTACTTGTGTGATGCTCAAAGTGGGTGTTTGGAAACTGACCCTGGTCCTCTGCAAGAACAGTACTTGCTCCCAACTGCTGAGCTATCTCTCCCACCCATAGACAAAGGATGTGACTTCAAAATCATGGTCCACAAAACCAGAATAAATGAAGGGAGAATGCCAACCTACAAAGATTCTACGCAGAAAGAAAAATAACAGAACAAATATATTTGTGACAAAATAAAACTGGGAAAGTTATTTGTGAAATGCATATCTGATAATACTCGAAATACATAAGATCCTAAAAACCCCTCAATACAAGAAAATAAAAACTAATAAAAAATAAAGGTAACTTCATATAGAGTGAGCAGGTTGCATTTATGTATTTAGAAACACACATGTAACAACAAAGAAATACAGCTCATGAATTTGAGAGAGAGCAAGGAGGGCTACATGGGAAGGTTTAGAGGGAGGGTGGGGAAGAGGGAAATGATATAATTATATTTTAATTTTAAAAATAAACATATTAAAAAAAAAGCAAACAAACCAAAGGAAAACAGGTGTTGGTAAAGGTCGGGAATGACCTGTTCCGGAGAATGTAAATCAGCGCAGCTCTTATGAAGCTTCCTCAGAGCCTCCAAATGGCTCTTCTACCTCCCAATTCCCCTTCTGATTTAGTATGACAAAGGGATAGCTACACACCCATTGTCCTGGCAGCATTACAACAACCGAGATACAGAAGAAATGTAAACATTTATTGTCACCTGATTGGGTTTAAAAATAAAAGTAGTATTTATTCACAGTGCAACACAGTTCATCAGTCTTCAAAAGGAGTGGGGTCTTTTCACTTGTAACATGGATGGTTCTGAGAAAATGGCATAGTAAATGAAATAAACCTGGCAAGGAAAAACAGCACCTCAAACGCAGTCCCATGCAAATGTAGAATGCGAAAATATTGAATTCTGAATGAAGAAGAATGATGGTTACGAGGGTCTTTAAGATGTGTTAGGACATGTCCTACTTAGGGTTACTATTGCTGTGTTGAAACACCATGACTGAAAGCAAGTTGGAGAGGAAAGGGTTTGTTTGGGCTTACACTTCCACATCACTGTTCATCACTGAAATTAAGTCAGGACAGGAACTCGAACACAGCAGGAACCCGGAGGCAGGAGCTGATGCAGAGACCATGGAGGGGTGCTGCTTATTGGCTGCTTACATGGCTTGCTCAGCCTGCTTCCTTATAGGATCCAGGACCACCAGCCTAGAGACAGACCCATCTCTAATTGGTGGGGGCCTTCCTCCATCAAGCACTAATTAGGAAAATGCCCTGCAGCTGGATCTTATGGAGGCATTTTCTCAACTGAGGTTCTCTCAGATAAACTCTAGCTTGTATCAAGTTGATATAAACCTAGCCAGAACAGGCTGTTAGCAAAAAGTTACAGCATTTCAGTCAGGTAAGAGGAATAAATTCAACAAATACATTGTTTAACATGTGGCTGTGATTTGTAACAATTTATCCAGGTCTTGAAAATAGCTGAGAAGTAGGTTTTAACAGGTTCTTGCAAAGTAATGTCTACTAATTAGCCTGCTAGAGCCATCTCATTACATATGACTATTTAAAAACATATTTTCATGATAAATATATGTTTCTAATTTTAAATGTAAGTAATTTGAAAATAAGTTGCAGAAAAGACTGGAGTATTGAACAAGTTTATAGACGCTAAGCTTAATATTGAATTGAGTGACATAATGTTGTCTTTATGTTAAAATTTATCATTATATTTATGTTAATATAGTTTTCATAACATGAGTTTATTTGATTAGGTATATTTTATAGAAACCTCATTGTTTAGCATGGTTTTAGCTTCCATGATACTTTCCTGAGGACCAAATAACTAAACTACTGAATCTTTTTCTTTACCAAGCACTTTTATGCATTTCATTTCAGTGAGCAGAATTATACCAACAAAAAGGATTGGCAGTAGTTGAGCTTGCTTTACACTCTTTTTTATAGGTTACATTTTGGGACATCTCGTATTTGGAGAAGATGCATTGTGATCACATGAGTCCTCTACTGTCCTCTTGTCCCCCTCCCACTTCCTCTTCTCAACTAGTCCCCACTCCTACACTCATGTCCCTCTCCTTTCCTCCATTTTCATTCCTTTCAAATTTCTTTTTTTTTTTAATTTTATTTTTTTCTTATCAGTTACATTTTATTAACTCTGTATCCCAGCCGTGTCCCGATCCCTCATTCCCTCCCAGTCCCTCCCTCCCTCATCTCCACCGTGCCCCTTGCCAAGTCCACTGATAGGGGGGACCTCCTCCCCATTCATCTGATCCTGTTTTATCAGGTATCTTCAGGACTGGCTGCAAAGCTCTCCTCTGTGGCCTAACAGGACTGCTCCTCCCTTGGGGGGTGGGGAGGCCAAAGAGCCAGTCATTGAGTTCCTGTTAGAAATAGTCCTTGTTCCCCTCACTATGGGAAACCAATTGGTTACTGAGCTACCACAGGCTACATCTGAGCAGAGGTTCTAGGTTATATCCATACATGGTCCTTGGTTGAATGTCAGTCTCAGAAAAGACCCTGTACCCAGATATATTTTTGAAGGCCCATACATGCAGTCACAGCTGCTGTGTGATCACAATGACCATACTCCTTTATTAAAAAAATCCAAAGTGAAAATGAACTCATTTAATTTGGTTACAAGGGAATTATTACTTAAACTCAACTAAAAGAAAGTGTATACTATTTGAAAATTAGCATGCCAAATGAAAAGACATCATAGTATATTCATGAAACCCTAAAAAAAAAAGTCAGAAAAACTCAAACAGAAATTTGTAAAACCAAGACAAAAAAGGTTAAACCAGGTTCTGGTGGTACAAGTCTTTAATCCCAGCACTTGGGAAGAGTGACAAGGAGATGTCTGTGAATTCTAGGCTTGCCTGGCTTATATAACCAGCTTCAGGACAGCCAGGGCTACATAGTGAGACCCTGTCTCAAACAAGCAAACAAAAACAAACAAGTAAAGTTAAATCAGTAACAATATTGTTTATTTAATCCCCTCAAAAATCTCTCATCTTTATTAGGTGGTCACATTCACAAATACGGTTTCTGCAGGTTCAGTAGAGTACCAGGAAACAAAGGACGGTGTGAAGATGCGGTTGTGGTCATCTGTGCATGGGCTGGGCTCTTGTTCCATTTATCTGTCTGCCATGCCAAGGTTGCTTAATTGCCAACCTAACCCATAAGCAGAAAAAGGTCATTTCTATCTTTACATAGAGGAACGCATCATTATCATTCCATATATGTCCAAACACATTTGTATGAGAAAACACACTCTCCTTGCTGAGCAGAGAATTAAATGCAAATAGTTTTCAACACTGTTGTGTGTGTGAAAACTGCTTTTGTCCCATGGGGTGACAGTAAGATCAAGAAATTACATTCAAAAAGTCAGGCGCGGCGGCGCTCACCTCTCACAAGGCTGAGACCAGAGGGTTGCTCTGAATTTGAAACCAGCCTGGTCTACATAGCGAGTGTGATGCTCGCCTAGGCTACAAGCAAGACCTCCTCGCCTCAAACAAAATGAAACAAAGCAAAAACAAACCCAGCAAAGAAAAAAATGCCATTTCCACAGCGGCTGTCACACAGTGGATGCTGTCTCAGGAGGTGAGCTGTCACCTCAGGACATTAACATGTCCCCAGTGTAGTTCAAACTGTAACAATTTCTACCTATACAGAGATGCATTCAGTCCATGATGCAAACATTTTATTTAATGTTACAGATAACATGATCCATATGAGCAGAATCATGTTAACATTTGTGAGTTAAACCAGAGGCCTTCCAGCCATTGTACTGCCTGTTGACATTGACTTTATTATTTGTTTATTTATTGTCCCTTAGTGACAAACAACAATGTGAAGTAGCCTCTGACAAAGGTCTTTGCATGAGTGACTTCATCTGTGTGGACAGAACCCTCACAGGTTCATAGGGTGAGTCAAAGGACTTATGAAGCTCTTTGTTATCTTACTGTTCTCTAGAGGCCATGGTGCCTGTCCAAGCAGCAGTCATTTAGACTGTCCCTTTCTCTTAATCCTTGTCAGTACGTCTTGATGCTGTTTTAAACGTTTGTTAGTCTGATTTCTATGAAGACCTCGCTGCAAACCATAATTTGAATTCTCTAGACATACTGTTGAATTTGAACATTAAAAATTTTCTACTGATTGTGTTTATCTGTTTACTTTTTTGTCGGTCGTGGGGGCCCTTGCTAGCGTGGGTCTGTGCAGGTGGGCGGAAAGCCAAGATGGATGTCAAGTATCTCTTCTGTGTCGCTCTCCGTCCTAAAGTGTTTTGAGGCATGGTCTCTCACGGCACCTAAAGCTCAGTGATTTGGCTAGTCTGGTTAGCCAGTGAGCCTCAGGGGAATGCCTGTCTCCTCCAGCGCTGGGGTTACTTTGTTACAGGCACTTTACCTACTGAGCCATCTCTCCAGGGTCTTCAGATTTTTATTTCAATTCATTTTTGTGAAAAGTGGCTTTACGCAACTTTGCTCAGCTGTTCCTTAGATACGTGTATATGTGTGTATGTATATGTATAATGTATATAGATATACATTAACACTAGCTACTATTCATGTAATGTGGAAATTTTAAGAACTTTAAGCGTATATAATTCCTCATATTGTGTGGACATTAACGTTTCACAGCGTAGGTCCTTGTCTTTCTTCTCACTGTAGTGTTGTCGGTTAAGCTCGGAACCTGATACACCCAGACAAGCACTCTACCCCTCAGCCACACCCCAGCCCAACACTTTCCGGTTTGTAAACTTTCCATGAGTTCTATCTTCTAGTCTTTGCCTCCGCTTAAATTTCTCACAGATCATATTTTGGTTGAACTTTCTTCATGGATGATAATTGCAAAATGTGAATGCCAACAATAAATAATAAATGTGAACGATGTATGCATCCCTGTGCGAGCCTGTTTCCTCAGGGTGTGGCTAGCATCTACGCCTCTAGACTCTGTCTGTAGTATTCCTTTCCCCTGGCATGGTTCATATTTCAACCATGATTAAGATTTAATGTAAATATCACATCTTCTTATAACCTCCCCAAACCTTCTAGATGAATTTTCTGCCATTTGTAGTGTCTTGTACAATCTTTATCATAGCATGAATTATACAAGAGCTATAAATGCCTGACAGGATCCCTGTAATGTTTCAAAATATTTACTTACCCTGTTTCTCCTTAGCCTTATGGATGTATTATTATTCTTGATAAGCAAACACACACATCTTAGCAAAGGTTGAGTCATATTTACAAAGGGTTGATCTATATCTGAACATAGATACATATTTATAAGCATATACACATATTCGTATTCACCTGGAAACATGTATGTGCATGCATTCTTTTCTTTCTAATAATAGGGAGGTTGTCTGTCTCAAAAGGAGTGTGCCTGTTTTATAACAATGAACAAATTCTCACTCACCTCAGTGGGTTATAAATTATCATTTTCCTTTTCAGTGTGCCTCTGAATGGCTCCCTTTTTTTATTTCAGGAATTGAAAGATGTTTAGACAGAGATGTTAGTCCATCAGCTTTAAAGTCATTGGAATTTTCTGGAAGGAATAAGGAAATAACTGGGAATATAGGCCAGCCCTGGCCTCAAGTGTCTGAGAAGCTCTTTTTTTCTTTGTCATTAATTCATTTATTTACTTTACATCCTGATCAGGAATTCTCCTTCCTCTCCTAGTAGTCTCTCCCCCTCCCCTCCCCCCTCCCACCCACCCCCTCCCCTCCCCTTCCCTCCCCTCCCCTTCCCTCCAAGCTTTAGACTTTTATTACAGTCCACTGACCCGAGGACTTTATCAGGTCCAGATCATCCACCTTTGAATCCATCTCCTGGTATTGAACTTGATGTATCAAAATCTCTCCTCTTGAGGAAACTGACAATAAAGTCCTGGGTTAGGGATCAGTGGACACCCATCAAACCTCCCGTCCTTCATCTGAGCCTTTCATCAGGAATTTTAAAACTCAGTCTTTACCTATGCCGTTGTTTTCAACCAGCCTACTTGTATGAGACAGACAGACAGCCGCCTCTACTGCCATGACGTAACAACCCATTCTCCTACCAAGGAAGCCAACATCCTCTGTGATTAACTGAAAGTGCATCCTCTCCCCTCCATTCTCAATAGAAGGCCCTTCCTATTTTTCATCTCAGCTTTTCCACAGTGCAGTTCCTGTCAATGGTGTGGCCCTACTCCAACCTTTCAGGAATGTTGTTGCTGAAAATTGTCTCTAAAGTACAGCTTGACCCTTTCACCTCCCTCACACGCTGTTCTAATGACCAGGCGCTCTTGTGCCCTCAGATACAAGGCTTTCATAACACGCTCCTTTCCTCTACGCTAGCCTGGAAAGCAGCTTCATTCTTTGATTCTCACTTCGTTCGGCGAGTACAACTGTGTCATTCTTTCTGCTTCCCTGCACTTGGTCAAGCCCTCTTTATCTGGAATGTCTCCTGCCCAGTTATCTGAACTATCTTTAAAATCCTTTTCAAGAGTCTTCTTAGAAGCCTTCTACCCCCTTTTATTTCAGATAATCTGTCTTCTCTGTGTCACTCTGTTTCTTATTCATGTTACTAGAATGCTACATTGCCAAATATTTATAGTCTACTAACCCCAAAGTTTCACTCAACAAAAACATTTTATAGATGTTTTCTTTACCTTCAGACCATAGCACATTGTTTGATAGAATTACACAATTTTACATTAAGGTTATTACGGTTAGAGAAAATTAAACATGGACAAATCTTCATCTGAAATCATAAATTGTCTATTCAGTCTGAACTACTAGTTCTATTAATTAACTATACCAATTAAACAGATAGAATGAAGAGTACATTATGGGAGTCAGAGATTCCCTCCACCAGGAAATTTTGCCCTTTATACTCTGAGAAACTATTTAAACCTCTTATAGTCCCCTGCTTTCTGCTCACTTCTTCTTGAGTGATTTGTCAATTTAGTTATAATTATTCCAAGAACCCCTTTATCCTGTGGATATGCTAGAGGGATTGTAATTTGACTCAGACCTCTAAGCCGCTGAATCTGTCTTCGCTTCAGAGTCCACAAGAGGAATGTGATGAGAAGGACCAATATAATGATACCACAGGTCAAGAGTGCAGCGAGGGTTGCATGACCTAAGCAGAGGTAAATATACAGAAAGATGATAAATTCTTAGCTGCTCTTTCTTTGAGCAAAGCAAAGAAGGCAAAGCTCCAGTTCTCAGAGCTTTTTTTTTTTTTTTTTGACCCAGTCTTCTAAACAAGAGGGATTCTAAATATTAAAGTCCCATGCTTATAAATTAGTCCTGTGTTTATAAATTACATGACATACCTGTGCCATGCTGTGATTCTGAAGGCACTCCTGCAGGGGAAAAGAGAAAAAGACTCAGTTCTGGGGGCCATGAATAAAGCAAGTATCAATCTTTCCTTGTCTGAGCTTTCACTGCTGTTTAAGCAAGTGAACTCCATTTTCTCTCCTAAAGCTTGGGTCTACAAGTCCCTCTTCCCCCGCATGCAGCTATGTAGGTTATGTGTGACAGCAAATGTTTCATCATTTCTGTACATCAGTGTGGTTCTCAACCTGTGGGTCACAACCCCTTTCGGGGGGACCACATATCCAGTCGTAATGTAGATATCTGAGATTATTGTTGATCCAGACTTAGGGTTAGGTTTAGGGTTGTGCTAGGGTTAGGGTAGTGCTAGGGTTTGAGTTAGGGTTAGGGTTAGTCTTAGGATTGTGCTAAGGTTAGGGTTAGTGTTAGGGTTAGGGTTATGCTAGGGTTAGCAGAAGGGTTAAGTTATTTTTGTGCTAGGGTAAGGGTTATGGTTAGGCTAGGGTTAGTGTTGAGTTTGTGCTAGTGTTCGGGTTAGGTTTAAGTATAGGATTAGGTTTAGGGTTAGGATTGTGCTTTGGTTATGGCTAATGTTAGTTTTAGGGTTGTGCTAGGGTTAGGGTTAGGTTTAGGTTTAGGGTTAGTGGTAGGGTTAGGGTTGTGATAGGGTTAGAGTTAGAGTTAAGTTTAGGGTATGTGCTAGGGTTCAGGGTAGAGTTAGGTTTGTACTAGGGTTAAGGTTCAGGTTAGGGTTGTGCTAGGGTTAGGGTTGGGGTTGTGCTAGGGTTAGAGTTATGGTAAGGGTTAGGGTTAGGTTTGTGCTACGGTTATGGTTAAGGATAGTGTTAGTTTTAGGGTTGTGCTAGGGTTAGGGTTAGGGTTAGGGTTGAGCTGAGGTTAGGGTCAGGGTTAGTTTTAGGGTTGTGCTAGGGTTAGGTATAGGGTTTGGTTTAGTGTTAGGGTTGTGCTAGGGTTTGGGGTAGGGTTAGAGGTTAGGGTTAGGGTTGATCCAGAGTTACAATTAGGGTTAAGTTTAGGGTTGTGCTAAGGTTAGGGTTGTGCTAGGGTTAGGGTTAGGGTTAGGGTTAGGGTTAGGGTTTGTGTTAGGGTTGTGCTAAGGTTAGGGTTAGATATCTGATATCTACATTATGATTTGTAACAGTGGCAAAAATACAGTTACGAAGTAGCAGTGAAATAATTTTATGGTTGGGAGTGACCACAACATGAAGGCTGCAGCATTAGGAAGATTGAGGACCACTGCTTTAGATGGAAACATCCCAATGGTCTTCCCATCGGACCCCTTTGTTCACACGTCACCCTTGAGAGCCTGGCCCATCTCTGCTGCCAAAGAGTCCAGCTCAATCCGGGTTGTTGACACTCACTTGGAAGGCAGTGCACGGAAGCATCCTCTTTGTGCCCACAGTCGCTGTGAGTCCATGGCCTGGCAGGACAATCCCACAGGGAAGACTCATTCCCTCTGCACTTCATTTCATTGAGCCATATGGGCCCAGTGCCTGGACCAAACGCTGCTTCCTTTAGTGCCTTCACAGCTTGACCACAGCCCACCTGCTCACATGCAACCTGAGCATCATCGAGATCCCAGGAGTCATCACAGACTGTCCCCCAGGAACCTCTGTGCCAGACCTCCACACGCCCAGCACAGTCTGTGTGTCCTCCTTGCAGTCTTACTTTGTCTGAAAGGAAATCGGAGACATATGGGTTATTCCCGAGAAGCTGAGAGCTTCTGAAAGAGACGTTTGATTGCTTAAAACAAACTAAGTAATGTGCACACTGGTCAGAGTGCAGACAGTAACAGCCATCCAATGAGACATCTATATTACATTCCTCTCTTGCAAGGCTCAGGGACCATCTTAGGAGGAGAGGTGGAAAGACTGAAAGGGCCAGAGGTTGAGAAAAACGAGTAAAAAAAAAATCTTTTCTGGAAGTGGCAGGACCACTGCATTTACAGCAGCTGTGGTTATCTGCAGGAAGTCAAGCCATACAATACCAGCATGGAATAGGGAGGGGGTTGACGTGTGTGCTCTGACTGAAGACTATGGACAGCTGATGGCTCTGGGAGGCTGGTGGGTCCATTTTCTTTAGGGATGTGACCCTTGGTGGGTTGGGTATGCCTCAAGAGATGAACCTAAACCCATAAGTATATTCATGGGCAGCAGATTGGACTCAGCAAGTTGTGAAGAAATAGAGAGAGAGAGAGAGAGAGAGAGAGAGAGAGAGAAAACATGAAGTTGGGAGGAGAGTTAGGGAGCTGGATCTGAGGGGAGTTGGGGGAAGAGTGAAGGGGTGAAATGATCCAAATGTATTGTATGTGTGCATGAAACTCTCCAAGAATTAATAAAACGGATATGGATTTTAAAATTACATTGTTGACAAATTTGTTCTTTTATCATAAAAAAGTGTGTGTCCTCTCATCAAACTGGATATATTCTATCAGAAGCTTGACAAATGGGACCACATGAAACAGAAAACTTCCATAGAATAAAGGACACGATTATTATGGTAAAAACACAGCCTACAGCATAGGAAACATCCTTACCAACTATAAACCTGACAGGGGCTAGTATCTCGAGTACACAAAGAATGTCAAGAAAACAAACAACATCATTAAAAGACAGGACAAAAGACCAGACAGAGAGTTCTCAAAAGATGAAATTTAAATAGCTGAGAAATATTTTGAAAACATTTTAACATCCTAAGCCATTAGGGAAATGCAAATAGAAGCTACATTAAGAGTTGATCTTACTGTATAGGATTGTTTTAGCAATTCTGTTTTTTTTTTTTTTTTGGTTTTTGTTTTTCTGTATGAAGTTTAGAATTGTTCTTTTCAAAGTCTGTAAAGAATTCTGTTGGTATTTTGATCAGAATTGCACTGAATCTGTAGATAGCTTTTGGTAAGATGGCTACTTTTCTATGTTAATCTTATCGATCCATGAGCATGGGGCATCTTTCCATCTTCTGATATCTTCTTCAGTTTCTTTCTCCAGAGACTTGAAGTTTTTATCATACAGTTCTTTGACTTCCTTGGTTAGAGTTACATCAAGGTACTTCATATTATTGGGAATAGCTCTACCTCAAGACCCAAGTATACCACTCCTGGGTATATACCCAAAAGATGCTTTACCATACAACAAGGACGCTTACGCAACTATGTTCATAGTAGCTTTATTTGTAATATCCAGAATCTGGAAACAACTTAGATGTTCCTCAACTGAAGAATAGATAAAGAAAATGTGGTATATTTACACAATGGAGTACTACTCAGCTATTAAAAACAAGGACATCATGAAATTTGCAGGCAAATGGATGGAACTAGAAAAGATCATCCTTGAGATAACCCAGACCCAGAAGGACACACATGGTATGTACTCACTTATAAGTGGAGATTTGCCATACAGTACAGGATAACCATACTACAATCCACAGACCCAAAGAAGCTAAGTAACAAGGAGGGGCCAAGAAATCTTACTCAGAAAGGGAAATAGAATAGACAGCAGAGGTGGTTGAAGAGAGGGAACATGATAGGAGAGGGAGAGCAGAGAGAAATGAGGGTGGAGGCCAGACCTGGGGAAAGCAGGGACAAGAGGACAGAGGCCCTATAGTGAGAAAAGAAACCATGGGCAGGGGCATCTCTGTGACAAGCTGGAGACCTAAGACAGGGTTGGCTTCTGGGGGGACATGGGGGTGATTCTAGCTGAGACTCCTAGTATCAGGAGTCATGGAGACTGAAGAGGCCACCCTCTAACTAGACAGGACTCCTATTGGAGGGAGGGGAGCACCAACCTACCTACAAACACTTCAACCCAAAACTTACCCTGTCTACAAGATGTACAGGGATAAAGATAGAGCAGAAATTGAAGGGGTGTTCAGCAAGCACCTGGCCAAACCTGAGACCTACTCCATTGTAAAGAGCCAATCCCTGACATTATTAATGATATTATGCTATGTTCACAGAGAGAATCCTAGCATAGCTGTTCTCTGAGAGGCTCCACCCAGCAGCAGAGTGAAACAGATGTTGAGACTCACAGCCAAACATTGGGCGAAGCATAGGGAGTCTTGTGGAAAAGTGGAGGGAAGGACAGAAGGACATGGAGGCGATAGGAGCTTCACAAGAAGACCAACAGAGCCAAGTAACCGGACCCCAGAGGGGCTTGAGGAGACTGAAGCACCAACCAAGGACTATGCCTGGACCATAGACTAGACCCAGGCCCCCTACACAGATGTAGCTGATGGGCAGCTCAGGCTTCATGTGGGTCCCTTAGTAAAGGGAGTCAGGGCTGTCTCTGTTGTGGACTCTGTTACCTGCTTTTTGATCACCCCCTTCTCCAATGGGGCTGCCTTGCCAAGCCACAGGGGAAGAGAACACAATCAGTCCTCATGTGACTTGATGAACTGGAGTTCTCCCCGAGGGGATGAGGAAAGAGGGAGGGAAGGTGAGACCTTGAGGAGGGGAGGGAGGAGGCTACAATCGAGATGTAAAGTGAGTAAATAAATAAATTAATTAAAAAGACTTTGCCTTACTCCAGTCAGAACAGCTAAAAAAAAAAAAAGACAGCAAATGCTATTGTGGATTTGAGGAAAGGGAAAACTTAGTCACGGTTGGTTGGGAGAACAAACTGGTGCAGACACTATGAAAATCAGTGTGGATGTTCCTCACAAAGCTGTAAATAGATCTACCAGATGATACAGTTACACCACATTTGGGCATGTATTCCAAGGCCCCTACATCTTATTACAAAGATACTTGGTCATCCGTGTTCATTGCTACTCTACCCACAATAGCCAGGAGATGGAAATAGTCTATTTGTTCACCACTTGATAAACAGAAAATGAAAACATGGTTAATTTACCCAATGGAATATTCTTCAGCTGTTAAGAAAAACGACATTATGAACATTTCAGATAAACTGATGAAACTGGAAAGAATCATCCTGTGTGAGGTACTCCAGACAGACAAATGCCGTGTATTTTGTCTCTATGTGGATGCTGTCTTTGAAGCTTTAGACATGTGTACTTTATTTGGGATACCTAATCAGGAAACTGGAATGGGACTATGGGGAGGTTGAGACATTTCATGGGAGGAGAGCTAGAATACAGTGATATAGAAAGAGAAATGGGAAAAGTAGGAAAGGAAGGGTTAAATGGGGTGGCAGATGGGAGGACAAGGTAGAGAAAAGAGTGGGGGGGGATAACTGAGACCTACAATACGCTGAGAATAAGAGATGAGCTGCGTTTAAGATTTAAATAGAATGTCTGTATGATACCCCTCCCTCAAGGCTTAGGGAGTTTTGCCAAAGAGGGAGTGGAAAGACTGTAAGATCCAGAGACGGTGGGTGGCTACCAGGAAACAGTATTTTTTTTTTTTTTTTTTTTTTTTTTTTTTTTTTTTTTTGGACACAACAGAACACTTGCACATGAGAAACCGCAGCGTTTGTGACAGTATGCACGAGACCTGTGCAAGGCTCAAGCCAGACAAAAATTCCAGCATGGAGAAGAGAGGTGGATGTGAAGTCCCTCACCTGAGCAGCTATTGGCAACTGATAGTTTCTGGGAGAGAGAAGAGAGGTGCCTTTAAGGGTAAGACCAACCACCAAAGTAGGACCCACACCCAGAAGATTTTAGGCCAGCACAAAGTCGACTCAGGGGGTCAGAAAAATAAAAGGGGAGGTGAAGTTGGATAAGTCGAGGGGTCGGGATGGATCTGGTAGGAGCTGAGGAAGAAGGGTGAATATGATCAAGGTACACTGTATGAAACTCCCAAAGAATTATTAAAGATACTATTTAAAAAAATATAGCATGACTCAAGAAGCTGCAAGTGAATGAAGTCAACATTAATCATGTAGGAAGCTAAATTTTCTCACACGGATAAAAGCGATGTGGACAGAAATATGATTCACCCGGCTTGAGAGGATGTGTGATGAAAAGAGTTCAGGACTGACTCTTCTGAGTTATTCTTATATTAATACAACAATATAATATTCAGAAGAAATGTAGAGAAAGGAAAGAAAGGCTTTCAATGATCCATTTGTTAACCATGTATTCTCTGTTTCTTGTTTTTAGAGAAATCAATCAAATAGAAATTTTGAGAACATAAATATGAAAGTCTGGAATAATGATTCCCGATCTTGTATGTGTGTATATATGTGTACAATATAACAATTACATAAGATCAGCCATTCCAGTCCTAAGTTTTACCTGAAAGCTTTCCATCCCTGATTAATGAGACTTAACAAGTCAAGCCAGAGTGTGAACAGAAAAAAAAAAATCTCTTGTTTTCTCAGATGATGTAAGAAAGAAACAAACTGAAGCTATTTTGAATAAACTTCCATTTTGATTAGGGGTCAAATAAAGTTTAAGTTCCCAAGACCTCTCTGGGTAAGTGACATCTTGTTTGGCAGAGATAGACATGTTATGTGGGTAACTGACATCCGGGTTGGCAAGCTGAGACATGAACGCTAGGCAACTCGCCCGCCACAGTTGATAACCCAACCAATGGGAACTGGATAAGTGTACCACAAAGACATGTTCCAAAGGAAGTCTCCTAGGCCCAAATTCTGATTGGTGGGAAAACTTGGCAGAGATGTTTGTGGGTTTGGAGCTTAAAAGCACTGTAACATCCCGGCTCAGCATCTCCAGTTTGTTCTAGGACCTTGAATAGTGGCGTTTTGGTCATCTGCTTCAATACTAAGATGAACGTTCTTAGTCAGCTCCAGAGTCTGTGCTGTTGTCCCTGACTGGTCAGTTTTTGCTGCCTAATTCAAACAAAGACCTTGCTCTGCTGGACTCTTGCGCCTGCTTGGATTGTTTTGGATTTTCGGACCCTAACATTTGGTGTGTTCCGGGAACCAAACGCTGACTCCCTTTAGCTCCAAAGTTGAATTAGCAACACTTGGGACTGTTTTTTAGTCATCTGGACCCCAGAGGTAAGTTTGTGTTCTGATTTCTGGCTAGGGCCTATCTGGTACCCAAGAAAGGAGAAACAGGACATATTATTGATTCCAGGGTCGGAGGTCCTGCCCTCTCACTAGTTCCCGTTTGGGGGAACACCTGGTTCTGGTTCTGGGCATGCCGGTCTGTCCATGTCTGTCAGTTTGTGTCTGTAGTTTGGTTTAATTTGATTGTTGCTCTGTGTTTCCTATTTGGAAAAATGGGCCAAGCTTTATCTGACCGTTCCCCATTCACCCTTGACTTAGTCTCAATCCATCTCAAGGATTAAAAAAAAAAAAAAAAAAAAAAAAAAGAGGGAGCTGAATCGGGACAACAAAAACCGGAAAAACTGCTCTTCGGGTCCTGCACCCACAGCTAGACCCAAGCTCCACCGGCGTAGCCCCACCTTCTTCCTCGGATCAAGCTGACAGCAAAGCTGGGGAAATCTGTACAAGCTGCTCTTAAAGGGGCACCAGCAGCTCCTCAGCTTTCTCGGGTAAGGAAGCTGGCAGCTATTCCTGCTCCAGAACCGCTGTGCCCCTGGGAGTGGGACTCAGCAGGTAGCAAGGTGCTCCTCTCTTGAAATGACAGCCGGGAGAAGTAAGGAAAGTTTTGTCGGTCTGTTTTGAATATATGAATGTGTGTGGCCACGGCATGGCTGTTTCTGACTGGTCTTAAATGTATGAGTTTACTATGTTCTAGATGTCTTGGCTATAGATCATTGACTTATAAGTTACTGGGTATGGTTAAAAAAATCTGTAACATCTGTAACAAAAAGTTGACTTAAAACTAATAACTCAGCACTGGAGCCATTCTGGGCCTCAACGCATGTCATGAGCCAGCCGAGGAAAATAAAGATACTTTTAAATTGGGATATGATTTTTATATAAGTTTTACTCTGTCTTAAAAACCAGTGGTTGTTTTTTTTTTTTTTTTTTTTTTTTTAAAGGAAGTATTATAGCTGCATAGGTTCATATACAAGAAACTTTCTTGCTGGCAACCAAACTTTGTAACATAAAAGTAACCCACTTGGAATTGATTTGGAAACACTAAATTGTTCACACTGTTAAAACTCAGTTTTGCCTTCTAAAAATTATGGTTGTGCTCTGTGTCCCCATTCTTAAAAACGGTACTTTATTTTGACATTGCAAACACACACAATTGGGAGATTTAGAACTTCTTTAAAGAAAGTTTTAAAGTTTTACCAAATTAAAAAAAAAAAACCTGGATATTTTAAAAACAGCTTTTAAAATATTTTACTTTATAAAGCTATGGGACATTTTGAAGTTTATCAACTATGTTATTGTAATCTTTTTATCAATATGTGTGATCTTGATGAATAGGTAAAGAAAAGACTAAAAATGAGTGCCACAGCGAAAACACCGGAGCCTGGTAGAGAGGCAGAATGGAAATTTCCTATTGAAAATGGACACTCACTGTCACAGACAATCCAAGACTCCTCGGAGGGGCTGGTCTGTCTCTGCTTCCACGGGGACGAGGGGCACTGCCACAAGGCATCAACTCCTTTTGGACACTGCACATTGTCTGTCCACATGAGCCCGGCTTCTGTCTTGTCTGAGGGTGTAGGTCTCACCTTCCCGTTGTCCGCACAGCCCAGCTGACGGCACACCACCCCCACGGTGGTTGGGGACATATCCCTGCTGCCGACACCGCCCCATGTCCCGTTGTAAAACACTTCCAGGCGACCTGTGCAGGACTCTCTGTGGGCTTCATTGGTCAGCCTCAGAGCCATGAACTCTGGGGGTGGGGGGGGGAGAGAAGAATTGGTGGTTTCACAACTTCTCTGAGAAAAACACTTTCTTTTTTTTTTCTCTAATGTAGAAATGACTGCAACAGATAGACTGTGTCACCTCCCAGTAACTCGTTAGTAACTTCTGAACAAACCAGTAGATCTTAGTAGGGTTAGGTTCTACACACCGTCTGGCTTTCTAATCTGGACTTTCCTTCTAGAGGATCTCATTTGAAGACTTTCAGTGCTCCAAGACACTTTCGAGATTCAGTCAAAGCCTCCGAGCTTTTTTTGGTGACACAAGTTTCCCTAAATCATTGTAATTTTAGCCCAACAAGTCTTATTCTAGTCTTATTTGTGTTTAATTGACATGTAAACTATGTATTTCAGGAACAGGATGTGAGGTCTTAGTGCAAGTACACCCTGTTTCATGATCGAGTCAATTCTTCGGTGCATGTGTTGGTATGGGGTTTCGGGCAATGCCTTTGGTTCTTAACATTTAATGAGACACAGGCCCTAAATCCAACGTTTTGTGTGCATTAAAGTGAAATACTTTCTTTTTTTGACACGCCACTTAGCCACAGATGCCCTCTAGTGGGTCATTAAATAGGGAAAGGTCCCTTCTGATAGAGACTTGTTTCATTTCACTACTGAGTCATACTACTGTTTTCCTTAGCACACTGCAACCAGGGGCGGTTTTTTTTTTTTTTTTTCTTCTGGTTCATGGACGTCTCTGAAGCTTGTTATGAGTACAAAGCAAGAGCAATGGCCTCTTTATGGTAAAATTTGCCCCACTGGCAAATAAAACTCGTCTATCTGTTTTTAAGATGTATTTAAATATTTATTTAAATATCTCTTTTCTTTGTAAACGTTACACAGGATTTATTTTTGTTCTTTTTAGTCTTTCTTACCCGTGTTAGAACTATCAAGTGAGCCATCGGATCCGGTATGCAGCTCTACAGATACGCTGACATTTTTGGGATAGCCAGGCCTGTTTCTTTGTTTTTCTCTTAACAGTATCCTAGCCAACACACGAGATTGTACCGACACGTTGAGCAAATGTTTTGAGGCGCCTGACTCTGGAAATAACTGGACCGGTTACTGGGTGGAGTGTTTCAGGTTGATGTTCCCTGCCATGTGCACCTCGGTCCCTTCCAGCACAGCTGTGACCAGCACGTACCTGAGCAGACGACCCCGGCATCCTCCTTGTGCCTGCAGTTGTGACGGCCCCAGCCGTGGGACCGGCACTGCCAAAGGCGAGACTCGTCCCCGCGGCAGCTGACCTCGTCCAGCCAGATTCTCCCCGTCCCTTCCCCGAAGTGAGCAGAGCCGGTGGCGTTAACAGCCACGCCGCAGTCCAGCTGCCCGCACACCACGTCGGCGTCCGCCAGATCCCAGCTGTCGTCACAGACGCTGCCCCAGGATCCCTCGTGATAGACCTCCACTCTCCCGGCGCAGCGACCGCCTCCACCTACCAAACGAAGCTGACCGCTCGCTGGGGAGAGAACCGGAGGAGGCGACGGTGAGGCGCGGCGCGCTTTCCCAGGTTCGCGGCCGTTCCCACAGGTCCATCCCACAGATCCTCACCTATGCACGGGACGCCGCTCTCTTTCGGGACGGTGGAGCTCTCTGCTTGGACCGAGGAGGACGACGAGTTACACGGCAACAGTGTCTGGGACCGATTTCCTGGAAACGCCAAAATGTTCAGGCGTGTTAGACGGGAAGGGTGAAGGACGAGGGTCGTCAGACAGAGAGTTCTGCACATGAGTTGAGGACGCGGCTCTAGCAAGAGGAAGGCGGTACCCTCCCCCGGGAGCTGCACAGCCACTGAGGAGGGGGCCTCCATCCCAGAGCCCTGATCTCAGGATGCCCTTTCTGTACGAGCAGGGAGGACGACAGATGGGCCTCTTGGAAACGAAGCAGGTGCTCTGAGAAAACTTAGGTTACAGCGAGCCAGGGGTGGTCAACCTGTGAGTCGTGACCCCCCCCCCCCAGGGGAGGCGAGAGCCCATCAACCCTTTCACAGGGGGTGGAACAGCCTATGGTGTATTTGCGCCACGATTTTTAACAGCAGCAAAACTCCAGCCATGTGCGGAGGGCTCGCCGCAACGTAAGGGACTGTAGATGTTAAAGGGTCGAGGCACTGGGAAGGTTGAGAACCAGCGCAGAAAGCACAGTCAGCAATAAGACTGATGGAAGTTAAGCCCGCTTGCTCGCTCATAAGGCAGACGAAGTTACTGTCCCGACTCAACTGTCTCGCGAACCCCCAAGACAGACCGGTTCCTTCTCTTTGGCTTCATCCTGGGACGCAGGCCCACCTGATTCCAAAGCACAGCACCGCGGAGGGGCGCATGGACGGCTGGCTCTGCCCTTCCCCCTCTCACCTGAGCATATCACAGAAGCCACTTGCCCTTCGGCACACACTGGCGCGCCCAGAGCCGTCACGAGGCAATCCCCGATGTGCTGCTCCGTGCCGGTACAGTGGAACATGTGCCTCCACGCCTGACCCGATCCCTTCCCAAAACGCGCTCCCCGTGGGGCAGAAAGGGCGACTCCACATCCGAGCTGGTGACACAGGACGTGAGCATCTTCGATGTCCCAGTGAGAGTCGCAGAGGGGTCCCCACTCTCCAAGCACCTTGAGCTCCACTCTCCCCTCACAGGAGGACTTGCCCTCTGCCAGGCGGATTTCTGTGTATCCTGAAAAAGAGACCGGGGCGGGGGTGGGGTGGGGGAAGGCTTTAGAGAAGACATCCTGGACTCCCCACCCCTGTCTCCTTCACAGCCCAGGAGTAAACTGAAGACGTTTTTCTGCGTCTTACGTGAGCAGACTAGGCTGACATCTCTGCTGTGGCTACAAGAGCCTTCTAGAGGGGGCGACACTGGACACAGCGAAAGATGGGACTCGTCCCCAGTACACTGGAATTCTTCAGTCCAGATCGGTCCACTGCCTTCTCCAAAATGTGCTCCCCCGAGGATGGAGACCACTGTTCCGCATTGGAGTTCCCTGCACACCACGCCGGCAGCTTCCAGAGACAAGTCAAAATCACAGACGGAGCCCCACACGTCACCATGCTTTACTTCCACACGTCCAGAGCACGGAATTTCCCCTCCAACCAGCCTGGGTTCCCTGTGACCTGAAAAGTAATTGTGTTTTATGTGAGAAGTACAGTGTCCACGTTTTCACTCATGACAGGACTAGGAGCCAGGGCTCTCCTGGATTAGCCACACCGCACCACCTGGATTTTCTGTCTGTTCTGAGCATAGTAAATCATGGATCTCATAATTCTCGTTGGACCTGTCCTTCTAAGAAAATTCTAATGCTTTGCTTTTTGGAGAAAACCATGATTAGCATTGCTTTTTTTTTTTTTCTTCTTCTTCTAATGTTTCACTTCCGTTAGTTCATAAAACCCAGTTTGTTTGGGCTCCTTTAGTCAGCCCAGTCTGAAGTCTGACCAGCCCCATCAACAACCTCGTGTAGGTTTTCAGTGTATTTCCGTGTGGAACACCGCACCGACACCAGACATTTAAGAATGGGACACTTGGTATCTGTGACTTTCCTGTCCTCTTCCCATTTCTTTCTGACAGGGCTTTATCCCAGGGCTTCACAGGCAAACAGACCTGTGTGTGTTCTGCCACGCTGTACTGCGTCAGGCTCCCGGATCTGGTGCCTCCAGGACCAAGAGAGAAAACAAACCCGTGTGTCGGGCAGTGTAGCTGGGCTTTAGAAGGTAAACAAAGGAGATGCCGAGCAACAAGAAACGGGAGTCAGGTTGGGATGTGCCCCTTTTCAGGCCAAGAGATTTAGCCACCAAGACAAGTGAGGGCTTCCTTTAACACCGGGAACATGAGCTTCGTGAAAACAGGAACTGTTTCAAATTCACTTCTTAAAACAACAGCAACAACAAAAACCAAACAGAAGGGCATCTGAGGTTGGATCTTTTAAAGAGCATTCGTCCTCCACAGATGCCTATGGAAACCTTTGAAGCTGCCCTTGGCATAGTACAAATGGACAAACAGCCCTTAAGCCCTTGAAGTGTTCATACTCTCACTGTTTTCTTAAGATCATGTCTTTTCCCTCATACTAAAACATCTCTGAAAATGTTCTAGACGTGACTCTTTTCTGCACTAGAAACACAAATAGAAGGTCTCTGCATCCCAGAATTTCACCATTGAAGTGAATTCCTATCCAAATATGAGAGGAAGAACCCACTGATTTCTAAATGCAGATCAAATTTAAAGCAAACAGTGCTATACACAAATAATCAATGATGTTTGAACTGCAAAGTCCTCAGCTTCTCGTTGAGTTGGGGGAGCATCGCCCCATCTAAGATGTCACTGGCATCTTGGACAGCCCTTAATTTTCTGAGATCAAGGCCAAACTAGGTTTCTTGTGGCTTCTGGCTTATTCACATGTAGCCATTTCAGATGAAATAAAACACAACTAGAGGAAAGCAAAACCAAACCAACCGTGCTTTCTTTCTTGGTGAAAATGTATTGCATGCTTGAAAACAAACCCTTTCTGTATACATTCTCTTTGTCCCCCAATCCTAAAACATTTGACTCTAAGTCCGAATGGAAAATCTTTCACCCAAACTTGGGGACTCCATTTTTTTTCAGCTGATTTTGTGAATCTGTTAGCTTACGTTCGCAGGTTGCTTTTGCTTTCTTTAGATCATTTGTTTGGGTCAGAATACTGGAGTCTTAGCTTTTGAAGGGACTTTTCTGCCCAACAGTCAAACGACTTCATTAATTTTTATATAAGAGCCAGTAAATACAATTTTGTGAATGGATTTGGTTTTGATTAGCAGGTTAAGTTTTCATCTGCCAAGGTAGCTAAATCAGCATTTATTCTCTCTCTAAAAAGCCCGAACGAAGAACAAGTGTAAGAACAGCGAGTTAGGACCTTCTCCTTTTGTTCTGTAACAAAGCATATAATAAGCACAAACAAGGATGAGTAATCATTATTTGAAACACCTCCAGCGTCTTGTCTCTCAGCTGGGTTGGTCATAAAATGCACCCAAAGCAGAAGACGAAATTAGTCCTCCATAAGAAAAGCAGGAAGCCTAGCAGCAAAGCAGCCTTCTGGTCTTCTGCTCTCATTCAGGCATAAGGTTTCAAATGGCTTTAAGTCTCAGACCAACCATGGCAGGCAGAGGCTGGCATCAGCACCGACCAAGGCGCGGTTTGACATCAGCTTTGGATAGTAATCTCTCGCTAACTTTGAGAATAGCTGTGCTTAGCCTCACGTGTGCACTGCAGCTCCCAGCTCTTCACGTGTGCGGTTGATCCGCACTCAGGTCCTTATGAGTGTGTGGTAAGTGCTTTACCTACTGAGCCGCCTCCCCAGACCCCCAATGCATTGTTAGTTGAAGGATAATTCAGTCTGCCAATATATCACTTACACATAATACAGACACACAACGATATGTGTCAAGTACATTACTGCTTTCGGAAAAATAGTACCACCAGATTTATTTTAAAAATAAGCGCCAGGGGGTTTTTGGCTCAGAGGTTAAGAGCACTGGCTGCTTTTCCAGAGGTCCTGAGTTCAATTCCCAGCAACCACATGGTGGCTCACAACCATCTATAATGCGATCTGGTGCCCTCTTCTGGTGTGCAGGCACGTGTGTAGGCAGAACACTGTATAAACAGCAAATAAATCTTTAAAAAATTTTTTGAAAGGAAGAGGTTTAAAGAAAATCCCAATTCTATGATTAGTTTAGGCAAAGCACCTACATATCCCGATTCACAAGGCTGAAGAAAGAGCATAAAAAGTAAACCACAACCATGGCATCTACAGTATCTTTGGCATTAAGTTGCTTCTTAACAAATGAATTGAAGGTCTCACCTGAGCAGGTAACTTGGGCTGCTTCGAAGTGATCGCAGGAAAGGCCGCCCCACTGCCAGTTTCTGCATTGCCAAAGAGAAGTTTCATTCCCAGTACAAGAGCCAGGAAAGAGCCATGTATTTGCCTCCTTGATTTTGGAGTAGATGTTAGAATGCGTTTGAAGTGCGGTGCCACATCCAAGCTGTCTGCAAAGGATGTCAGCCTCTATCAGGGTCCAGCCTCGGCTGCACACCTTCCCTGTCAGCTTCTGAATCTCCACCTCCACCGTCCCGGCACAGCGGCTGCCTCCACCTACAAGCCTCAGTTCCAGATCTGATCCGTCTGCAGAAGAAGCAGAAGCAGAGGCTGAGGGAGGCCGGGGCAGGCAGCTCTGGAAACACTGTATTCCCTCCTTCGTAGACACCGAGACTCTGGACTCTGGACTGGCACCTCTTGCTTACTTGTTTCTTGACATTAGTGAGGATCAAACCTAGGCCCTTTCAAAAACTAGAGAAGGATTGTGTGCCTGGTGCCTTTCTATATTTTTGTTCCCAGTTTTGAGCTGGCATCTCAGTAAGTTGCCCAGAACCTATTTGAATTTGCCATCCTCTGTCCTCGTCTCTCTCCCAAGTGGCTTGGATTACAGGCCTGTACCACCATACCCAATTTTGGCTTACGTTTTTACTGAGGTTTTAATAATCAAATGCAGACTGTGAATTCTACTATAAATGGAATATAGTTCTTAAGGACTAAAAATGTTAGTTACACACACAGACACACAGACACATACCATTCATCCTAGTCTTTTAAATACGAAGTCTCTGGACTACACATAGACTTAGAATTGAAGGTGTCGTTCCAAACAATACTCCTAACAACACAGAGAATGGAGCCAAATATCCCTTCTATGAAGAATGTGTCAGATCTTTCACAGCTATGAAGGAATTCCCAACATGAATTAATTGTTTCCACCACTCGCGACTCACACCTATCTCTGTTTCTAATGAACACAGGTTTTTCCATCTTTGACTGCCTTTTTTGTTCTAACTTACCAGAACAGGTCACGCCAGCATCTTCTCGGTGATGACAGTAATGCTTTCCCCACTCCTGGTGTTTGCATTCCCAAATTGCTGCTTCATGTCCTTTACAGGAAACGCTGTCAAGCCAAATTGGTCCAGACCCCTCGCTGGCATTAACTCGACCAATGACAGCGATGGCAGTTGGACATCCCAGTTGTTTACACACCACAGAAGCATCAAGACTGTCCCAGCCATCATCACACACGGTCCCCCATTCAGATTGGAATCTCACTTCCAATCTCCCCGAACATCGGGACACTCCATCGGCCAGTCTCAGGCTCAGATCAGCCCCCTCTGCAACGGCAGCAAGTAACAAACAGTGAAAGGGAAACAAGAATAAGGTGAGGAAGAACTAGCTCTAGCTGAGTTGGAGGCGGGGTGGAGGGATGGAGAGAGGCAGCTGCTCCATAGCTCCACGGCGAGTCACTACAGACATAAATGGAGAACATCGGGCAATGGGAAGCATCTCAGAGATTTGTCAAGAGTCAGTTTTGTGCCTGTTCGGTCACCACAAATGGGGTTAGAACTTACTCTGTCTTGTTAAAGTACATCTGCCTGTGTTTAGGTTTTTCACCTCTTACTCCAGTTTAGGTAAATATCTGGCATCCGCTTTCACTGTTAACTACATGATCTGTCTCCACCGCCCAGCCTGTGCCGTGCACCTGGCCCTTTCGTGAGTGCCTGTGGGGGTTGGAGTGAGGCTGCTTCTCCACAGCTCAGGTGTGTGGACACTGTCTGGCCTTTGCCCCAGTTAGTGGCACTGTTTGGGGAGGTTAACGAGTTGTGGTCTATCTGGAGGAAGTATGTCCCTTGGTGGGTGGGTGGGGGTTAAGGTTTTAAGAGCATTGTACGAATACTAATTGCCACTTGGCTTTGTTCTGGCAGTTTATGATGTGGGTGCTCGGCTTGTTGCTCCGCTCACCAAATCTGCCTGTTGTTGTGCTTCCTTCCTCATTGTGACCACGAGGAAAACCAAATAAACCATGCATTCCTTCTATAAGTTGCCTTGATCTCAGTGTTTTACCACAGCAATGGAGAAATAATTACTAGAATACCCTCCTAGCTTACAGGCAGAGCAGAGGGGAAGGACTGAGCGGTTCATTCCTCAGTTAACACCTCTTAAAGAACACCCCTTAAAGAACCCTCCTTGCTTCCGAATAAAATCCCGTGATAAGCACAAGCCTACAGCCTGGGTCCCGGTGTGAATGTTAGAGTCACCAGGCCAAAGCAGTACTTGCTCATGGATAGCCCGCGCCTTTGAGAGGTGCTGATGTATTGGCACTGTTGTTTTTATCACTTAATTCTACGGATTTGGCGTAATGGTTTGGGAATGTGGTTAAGGTTAGGTCAATGTGTCTAAAAAAGGAGGAGGAGGATGATGGTGGCTTGTTTTTAAACCAATCTCAGAAAGACAAATAGTAAATGTTGTTTCTGTTCTGGTTCATCGATTTTTAGATAGATATATACAATTATATGTTTGTGGTATTTCTATATTTGTATCCCAATCTGTCTGTCTATCATCTATCTATCTATCTACCTACCTACCTATCTATCTACCTACCTACCTATTTATCTTCTATATCATCTATCTACTTATGTTGAAATGACTTGAAAGTAGAAGTAAAATGGTCTAAAAGGACAGCAAGTACTAACAGGAGGGAGAAAGACAAGGAAAGGGTAAGAGGGTTCTGAGGGGTGAATGTGCTCACCTGTACAAAAGCTTTAAAAGATTCACTACTGACCCCTTTCCCCACTCTGCCCCTCCTCTGGTTACCCCTTTCTTTCTCAATCCTCCTCTCTTCACTCCTCCACCTCAGCCCCCCCCACCCCTCTTTACCCCATCTTCCATCCCCATCAAGCTTTCCCAAAACACTCTTCTTATGATGGAACTGAATTTCATTATTTATAATTTTCTCTGTAACTGTTAGTTGTTTGTTTATCTTCAAATTTTTTACATGTCTTTGTGTGTGCCTGAGCATGTGTATATGCAGCATGTGTGTGCACTGTTCTTGGCGATGGGAGGAAGGGACCAGATTTTGTGGGACTGGAGTTAACAGTCGTGAGTCACCATATGGATGCTGAGAATTGAACCACAGTCTTCTGCAAGAGTGGTGAGGACTCTCTTAGTTACTGAGCCATCTCTCCAGCACCAACCTGGCCCCCTAGACCAATTTTCATTTTCTGATTTCAGTTAGCAAACCCACAAATATTAAAGTTGGGACCCCAAGTGAGACAATAACAAGGAGACAGAGGCTGACTCCATTATGCTTTCAAGGACTTGGGCTTACAATTCTTGGGCTTACCGTTTTCTTTACAATTCGGGTACCATTTTCTTTAGTCAGTCACAGAGATCAGAAAGCCTGGAGCCATCCTTACCTAAGCAAATTACTCCTACATCCTCCCCATGATCACAGTTATGCTTTCCCCATCCTCGGTGATTGCAGTCCCAGAGAGCTGACTCATTTCCATTGCATGCCACATCGTCAAGCCAGATTGGTCCAGAACCAGCTCCAGATTTAGCTGATCCAGAGAAACTGATGGCACTTCCACATCTGAGCTGTTTACAAATCACAGAAGCGTGATCTTTGCTGAAGTTGTCATCACACACCGTCCCCCACTTTCCCTGGAATTTTATCTCCACTCTTCCTATACACCGGTTGGCCCCGTTCACCAGCTTCATCTCCAAATTGGATCCATCTACAGAAAAGACCAAGGTTAGGAAGTGAAATCCATCCACAAGCAAGGAATTATTCCGGGTTTCCTGGATACTTGGAATTTGATGCTACTCTTAAAAATTAGCATTTGGCTTTTAGATACTGCCTATCTCCACATACCAAAGAATTTTGACATGTTAAAATCCAATGAACAATAACTATTTTCTTCTACATCTCCTCTCCAGGGAAATTGTGTTATGGATCAGAACACTCTTTGGTATAGAAAAGATCAATATTGCTCATTATTCACTTAAAAAAAAAAGAGAAAGAAAGCAGAAAAAAAGAAAATTGGCCTTCTAATAAAGTTGTTGAGAATGAGAAAATGGTCATTTACCAAATGCTTAGATTCCTTACTTTAACCTCTTCATAGTAAAAGAGTTCTAAGAATGAATAATTGATGTTGAATTTGAAATTAGAAATTAAGAAAAAGATTAAAATGCCTAAATAAACACAACAATTTTCAAAACACCGTGTGCTATCAAGTTCTTAAAAATTATGGAAAAAAATTGATTTCAAATTTATGAATCAAAGCTTGTTTTCTCCCCAAGGCATTTACTATCATTTTTAGCAAAATTCCTTCCTTCCTTCCTTCTTTCTTTCTTTCTTTCTTTCTTTCTTTCTTTCTTTCTTTCTTTCTTTCTTTCTTTCTTTCTTTCTTTTGCAGCATAATTTGTTCCTCATGACATGAGTTTCTGTAAGGAGTAAAATACACAAAGAAGGGAGACTGAAATTGGGGACACTGGAGAAGTGCAGTTGGACAAAATGTTTAGAAGCACTTTCTTGAACAAGAAATCAAATTTTATGAGCTCTAAACTCCAACCAAGGACCCCAACTTAGCAAGGCTTGTTTTCATTGTGGAAAATTAATAATAATTGATAACAATAAGAGGTCACAATCAAAGTACGCATAGACACATCACAGGCCACATTATTGAGTCCTTACAAGTTTAAACACTGTGCTATCATCCTTAGTCCACTTCATGGATCAACAGCATGAGGTTCAGTAGCTGGATATGAGCACCTAGAAAGACGGCAAAGCCAAGACAGTGGTGCAGAGGCTGGGGGAGTGGCCTGGCATAAGATTTCTGTTGATTAGTGTACAAAGAAGTGGACTTCCTGAAGACCTAGTAGGAATTAGGGTGAAGAATCTCGAAAATACAGAGAGCAGATCCCTATGAAACTAGCCAGTTCTTGAGTGTCTATCGGCTCTTTTTCTCTTATTCAGTTCTGGTTGGATCTTTAAGTTTATAAACTTCAGAGAGGAAGTTCCAACATCACTCCTCGTTATGTAGGAAAATGAGAGCAGAAGGTGTCAGCCTCAAGCTGTAGCTGAATATCAATCCTATATACAGGTAAGGTTTCCTACCGCTTTGAAACTCATTGTAAATGCTATGCTTGTTATCCTCTCATAGAGATTAATAATAAAATAAGTGAGGAGGAGGAGATGAATATGGCTGACTGTACATGGTAACGAAAAATGGGGGTCCACGAGGAAGCTAACATTTTCAGCACTTGTTATATGACAGACAGTATGCAGAGAGCTTTGCGCATGTCTTATTATCGAGTTACCAGAAGCTTAGAGGAGTATTTGATTTGCATGGAATCATAGCATCAGGGAACGACTGTGCTAGACTTCAATCCGGCATTACCTCCAAGAGGCAAACACTGTGAACTGAATCAGAAACACGTGCCTGGGGTTGCTCTGACGTAGCCGAGCCTTACCTGAGCAGGTCACTCCGACATCTTGTTCGTGGGTACAGTTATGTTTCCCCCACCCGTCATGTTTGCAGTCCCAAAGGAAAGACTCATTTCCTGTGCAGGAAACCTTATCCATCCAGATGTCCCCAGAGCCTGCACTGGAGTTAGCCCACCCAAGGGCTTTAACAGAAGTTGGGCATCCCAGTTGCCGGCAAACCACAGAAACCTCGTCCGTGCTCCAGCCGTTACGGCACACTGTTCCCCACTTCTCATGGATCTTAAGTTCTACTCTCCCGCTACAGTTGTTTTCACCGCCGGTCAGTCTCAGTTCCTTTTTCATTCCTCCTGCAATATCAAGTTCATACGGCAAACGACGGTCAAATAGAGTCCAGAGAGCATGATACATCTTTAGGTATCTTAGATATGATTTAGAGTCAGAGTTGAGACCCGTCCTGAGCCCACTGTGGTACAATGGGAGAACGCTATTTCACAGAATCCAGATAGAATTATTAGTACCACAGGCTTCCAGTGGAACAAAGACCAAACCGGGAGAGCTAACAGCACAGTACTATGTGGGATTTTCATTGTTAGGCTTGGTGTCTTAATAGCGGCAATTGATAGCATCTAAAATAAGACACAGAGTGTTACAGGATGAACTATGTATGTTTCTCACTACCATAAGTGCAATAGAAATAAAATTGATAGTGACTGTGGGGATGGAAAAATCAGTTGAAGGGCATTAAATACCATTTAGCTCATTTATGTAAAATTGCATGGATTTATACACATTGTACTTGAAGTCTGCTAAAACTGGTCTTTAAAAATGGAAACAAGAGAGTTGTTTTCCTATTATCTTCCATCACAAGATAAACATTTCCCTCCCTCCTTTCTTTAGACTATCTCAGCTGCTTTTTTGCTGTTAGGTTGGCTTCACCCAGGAACCCAGTGGGCCTACCAGCCAGACCCCCTGCAATACACTTTTAAAAATGTGAAGTATAGGCTTTGGATTCACTATCATGTTCTTGGAACTCCCTTCTGTCCCAATAGCTCTGAGCTTTCATCTCTCTCTCTCTCTTTTTCTCAGTCTACCATACACTGCTTTCAGCCTTTATATAACATGAGATTGCTTTGTACGAGGGCAGACAATGCTAGTAATTTTGCGTCTCCTGGTTAGAATATTATTGTGTGCTTTTACTATCTGGTTCTTCAGCTCCTCAGAGGACGGAGTTTTAGTTGCTACTTAACATACAGGGGAATTGTGGTTTTGTTTGACAATTTATGTCACAGTACTCACCAGGAGAATCAGAGACAGCAGAGACACCAAGAAGAGAGACCACAGCCATGATGAAGAAACCTATATGGACAAATCTTTTATAACCTGTGAAACAAAGGGCAGAAGTGAAGCTTACTAACAAAAGACAAAAGGTTCAGGCTTTGGAGTCTGACAAAGACTAAGCCAATAAAAAGGAAGACCCTTCCTTCAAAATGGAAAGCAGATGGAAAAGGTACAGATCCAGAATCAGAGCATCAGTAAGAACACCTGCCTAAAGGCGGCCAGGCGTGGGGATTGTGAAGCAAACTGTAGAGGCAGGTCTTAAACCTGCAAGGCTGAGAGAGACATCCATAAAACTAGGAGTGGTGCGCTTTCTCTGCATACTACATGGCAAGTTTCTGAGCTTTCTGACCCTCTACCTTCTCAGTGTCAATTAGGCTTGCCCCCAAACCCCTGTCTACCTGGTCCACACAGTTAGACAATAAGTCTCATGAGAGAACGGCTGGTGTTTCTCGTGTTCTCGACTGTTGCACCAACAGTACCTGCTAAATAGCACTCTCAACAGTGTGACAGTCTACCTGGCATCCCAAATCCCCAAATGCTAATCTTACCATCTCCACACACAGCATAAAGCACATTTAGTGCTGTTATGGCTCTTAGCTCCATAGTGACCCCAACTCAACCCTCACGGAAAACTGCAGAATGATTTTAGCCAGTCCATGAACATGATGAAGTAAAGTTTTGCACCGAGTTGGTTTTCAAAATTTCCTGCTGGAAATCAACTTTTAATCAGTATTGATTCCTACTCAGGACAGTTCTGCTTTCTTCAGGTCCTGACTTGATTTCACCTCAACGATTTTATAAAATTAGTGCAAACACTGCACCCTTCTTCACCATTTCAGTTCAGGATGTGTGGCTGAGGAAAAGCACTTCCATAGGACTGGAATGCCCCTTTCTATTCCTTGCTCCCCTGTGCCAATCATAGCCACTTGCTGTCAGAGCATCTCTTAACTCCACTAAAGGATAAATATAAACGAGACCCGTTTACCAGGAGGTCCAGCGTCTAGAAGAAGAACCATTCTGTGCCTGCCCATTCCAAAGTTTGATGATTTTGATGGCTCTCGTGTCTTCACGGAAGTGTTCCCTGTAGAAAGTGGACGGCCACCGAGGGAAATAATCATCTCACTCTTAAGAGTGCAAAGGCTCCAGAATGAGGGAGGAGTCAACCTTAAAGGGAGAGTCGTCCCCTTCCCCCTCCCACTTTGGGACATAAAACAACCAAAGGAAATTGTTTTTTTTCTGGATTTCCTTTCATGACCAAAGGAAAATTTAACACTTTCCATATATTTACAAAACAAACAAACAAACAAACCAACCAACCAACCAACCATGTTGCTTTTGGTTGAATATTTTAATTAATTGATTGATTAATCTGCCCCCAGAGGCATGGCAGATGTGGTTGTTGTGTGTGGCAGAGAGGAGAGGCTGTGTCTAGGCTCAGTGTTCTTGACCTTGAGTATCTGAATGATTAGTAGCTTAACACTCCCATAAAGCAAGCCTGAGAGGACCACCAGCTTGCTGTGCAGGCCTGGACAGGCCTCCAGGGTTGGGAGTGAGCCAGAGATTAGAAGAACCCTGACCAGGACTGGGTTCTGGGTGAGAGTGAGACAGATAACCCTCACATGGGCCCACGGAGCCTGGACAGGGAGCTAGCCTGAAATGACCACCAGTCCATGGCAGTGCAGGCGTGAGAGCAGATGACACCTGAGATGACCCCTGCCCTGTGCCATAACGCATGAGCAGGTCATAGCACTCCCGAGACCACTCCTGAGACAACCCCAGAGACTCAGAGATCCTGGGCATCTCGAAGAGGACCAAATAAATGGTGGAGAAATGGAAGAGAAAGAGAAGCAGAAGGATGTGGGCACAATGAATAGAGGCAGGACTGGAGACTTGCAGGTAATGAGGAACAGCCTGATGTGTGTAGACAGTGATGCCACCTGAGACCATGCTGGGGTCCTGGCTTGTACTGCTCCCGGGAGCCATGTCTGTGTCAGCCATGTCTGTGTCCTCCAAATAATGGCCCATGTTACATGTCCACAAGCAACTTATATAGCTTTCCTTATTTTCTCCTCTGCCCGTTCTCTCTGATAAAATCATACCCCAGTTCACACTGTTCCTATTAGGATCTCTCATAATTGGTAACCTACCAGAAACTTGTTAATTTATGTCAATCCAAGAACTCTGGGCAAATGAATAACATTTAGTCTTATCATTAGGGCTGTTCACAGACATAGAAGTCAGCAATGTTGACATGAGCATAGGAGCTTTTGTCCCACTGAAAGCACAACTGTCAACTAGCACCTGGTAGCCTTTTCAAGTCATGTTCAAAGGCTGAATAATGTATTATTTTTAATACAACAAGCACACTACTAGTCTAAATGGCCAAAGATAATAGAGCGATGCTTGCTTGTCTGCTAGCCATGGGAAGGTGGGTTTGTGCTATTCTGGGTACCTTATACTGTGTGTATATTAATCTGAACAAATACAGGAACAGCCATGAGATATAAGTCAAACAACAAAGATTCTTGTCAATCACAGTCTTCCAACAGAGTTTCTTAAATCCAGAGGTAGCTCATTTATCCTGTGTCCACTGCTGACATAGGGTACTTGGTTGAAGAATGGGTTCTGAATACTCAACATATGCCTAATAAGACTTTTCTTTAGCCGGGAGTGGTGGGGCAAGCCTTAATTCCTCCCAAAGGAGACAGAGGCAGGTGGATATCTTTAAGTTTGAGGCCAGCCAGTTCTACAAAGCAAGTCCAGGACAGCACAGCCAGGACTCCATTACACAGAGAAACCTTGTCTCAACAAACAAACAAGACATCTCATTATCACCACTCTCAAAATTGGCGTCAAATGGCCAAACCAAGATGTCTTATTTGCCTTGAGCATTGGCAAACCATATAGCAAACTTTATTCATCTCAGTTAGTACTGTTGAAGTTGAGGCATCACGGGGTGAATTTCACTGAGTGTTTAGTGTTTTTTCTTTTTTTCTTTTTTTTTTGACACATTTAGTGCCCTGCCTATAATCACAGCACAGTAGTCAGACACAACAGAGCCCATGGGTAAGCTGGTACCCTGACTAGTCAGAGCAGTGAGTCCATGAGACTGCCTCAAGGTGAAGAGCTCGAGGAAGACACCCAGCACCACTCTCAGAGGTCCACATGCAATGAACACACATACATGTACACCTACACACGCATGCACTTGTGAACATGCACACATGCCACAAGCTCATATCTGAAAAAAAATTAAAAAATTAAATTCAATGAAAAGACAGAAAGAAACATCAAGACAAGAGTGTCTTCAGCAGAATGGCAGAGCAGGAGTTCTTTGGTGTCTCCTGGAGTCACAGAAATCTATCCTGAATCTACCAAGAGGCGAGATCCTCATCCCAAACATCCCGTAAGTTTGGATGCAAGCTTTGGCACTCCTTCTGCCAGCAGGATGAATGATGCTGCTTGAATCATTCCACGAAGCCTGTGGAGCTTTCTCCAGGTCTTCCCTGGATCCATCATTTCCATAGTGGCTCCCCCATCATTGTGAAGGTACTTCTCACAGTTGACTTGTTCTGATGGTGTCAGAAAACATTACAAATATGGGTAGTCTCACGAGGGTTCAGTTACAAATGAAGAATGCAGGTGAGGCTCACAGCAGCTATAACGTCCTGAGGTAAGCGCTTGCTATGGTGCGGCAGTTGTCTGCTTAGCATTCAAGACAGGCTTTCTGTGGGAGGGTAGTTCTAGAAAAAGCCGGGCTGTGCAGTATGGAATGAATATTTACACATTTCATGTTCAAATGTTTTTATATGGCAGCAAAGATCAAGAACATTAAAAAAAAAACAAAAAAAAAAAACAAAAAACAAAAAACCAAGATGTCCCCAAGAAAGCAGATTAAGGTGACAGTGACCAACACAAAAGCTTTGAGGATAAATGGTCAGCCTGACAATTAAAAAAATAAAGCTGCTTATGCGAAGCTCAGTGAGCTTCAAGAAATCACAAACAATTTAGAAAAATTTCAGAGAAATTTAATAGTGGCTGATATAATTTTAAAAAGTCAAGCAGATCCTAACTCATGATGTTCATCCCTCAGCTTCTTTTTTTTTTTTTTTGCATTTTTTTTAATTTAATTTTTCTTTTTAGTTACATTTTGTTAACTCTGTGTCCCAGCTGTATCCCGCTCCCTCATTCCCTCCCCAACCCCACACTCCCTCCCTGGTCTCCTCCCTGCCCCTTTCCAAGTCCACTGATAGGGGAGGACCTCCTCCCCTTTCATTTGACCCTGTTTTATCAGGTATCTTCAGGGCTGGCTGCAAAGTCCTCCTCTGTGGCCTAACAGACTGCTCCTCCCCTGGGGGGGGGGGGGTCAAACAGCCTGCCCTTGAGATCCTGTTAGAAATAGTCCGTGTTCCCCTTACTTTGGAAAACTACTTGGTTACTGAGCTACCACGGGCCACATCCGAGCAGAAGTTCTAGGTTATATCCATAGATGGTCCTTGGTTGAGTGTCAGTCTCAGAAAAGACCCTGTGCCCGGATATATTTGGTCCTTGTAGAGCTCCGATCCTTTCCATATCATACTAACTTCCCTTCTTTCATATGATTCCCTGCACTCTGCCGAGGGTTTGGTTATGAGTCTTAGTGTCTGCTTTGAAACACTGCTAGGTAGAGTCTTTCAGATGCCTTTTGTGGTAGACTCCTGTCATACGTTCAATGCACATCCCATTTGTCTTTCTAAATGAGGATTAATCACCTTCGCCTGTGTCCACTTTCTTGATTATCTTCTTTAGGTGTGTAGATTTCATTATGTTTATCAAATCTTGTAGGTCTATATAAGCGAGTATATACCAAGTTTGTCTTTCTCCTTCTGGGATACTTCACTCAGAATGATCTTTTCTAGATCCCACCACTTGCCTGCAAATTTCATGATTTCCTCCTTTTTGATTGCTGAGTAGTATTCCATTGTGTAAAAATACCACAATTTCTGTATCCATTCCTCCGTTGATGGACATCTGGGTTGTTTCCAAGTTCTGGCTATTACAAATAAAGCTGCTACGAACATGGTTGAACAAATGTCCTTGTTGTGTACTTGAGCAAATTTTGGGTATATACCTAGGAGTGGTATAGCTGGGTCTTGAGGTAGCACTACTCCTAGTTGTCTGAGAAAGTGCCAGATTGACTTCCAAAGTGGTTGAACCAGTTTACATTCCCACCAGCAATGGAGGAGGGTTCCCTTTTCTCCACAACCTCTCCAGCATGTGCTATCACTTGAGTTTTTCATCTTGGCCATTCTGATGGTGAAATCTCAGGGTCGTTTTGATTTGCATTTCCCTAATGGCTAATGAGGTTGAGCATTTCTTTAAGTGTTTCTCTGCCATTCGATGTTCCTCTTTCGAGAATTCTCTGTTTAGCTCTGTTCCCCATTTTTTAATTGGATTACTAGGTTTGTTGCTTTTCTGCTTCTTTAGTTCTTTATATATACTGGATATTAGCCCTCTGTCAGATAAAGGGTTGGTGAAGATTCTTTCCCAATCTGTAGGCTGTCTATTTGTTTTGATGACAGTGTCTTTTGCTTTACAGAAGCTTTTCAGTTTCATGAGGTCCCATTTATTGATTGTTGCTCTTAGAGCCTGTGCTGTTGGTGTTCTGTTCAGGAAGTTGTCTCCTGTACCAATGAGCTCTAGGCTGTTCCCCACTTTTTTTTTTCCAACTGATTTAGAGTATCTGGTTTTATGTTGAGGTCCTTGATCCACTTGGACTTTAGTTTTGTGCAGGGTGATAAATATGGATCTATTTTCATTTTTCTGCATGTAGACATCTAGTTGGTCCAGCACCATTTGTTGAAGATGCTGTCTTTTTTCCATTGAATGGATTTGGCTTCTTTGTCAAATATTGAGTATTCATAGGTGTGTGGGTTTATTTCTGGGTCTTCTATGCAGTTCCATTGATCCTCCTTTCTGTTTCTATGCCAATACCATGCAGTTTTTATTACTGTTGCCCTGTAGTACAGCTTGAGATCGGGAATGGAGATACCTCCAGATGATCTGTTGTTGTACAGGATCGTTTTGGAGATTCTGGGTTTTTTGTTTCTCCATATGAAGCTGAGAATCTTTTTTTCAAGGTCTGTAAAGAATTGAGTTGGTATTTTGATGGGAATTGCATTGAATCTGTAGATTGCTTTTGGCAGGATGGCCATTTTCACAATGTTAATCCTACCAATCCATGAGCACGGGAGATCTTTCCATCTTTTGAGATCTTCTTCAATTTCTTTCTTCAAAGACTTGAAGTTTTTCTCAAACAGGTCTTTCACTTGCTTGGTTAGAGTGACACCAAGGTACTTTATGTTATTAGTGGCTATTGTGAAGGGTGTTGTTTCCCTAATTTCTTTCTCAGCCTTTTTGTCTTTGGTATACAAGAGGGCTTCTGATTTTTTTGAGTTGATTTTGTATCCTGCCACTTTGCTGAAGGTGTTTATCAGCTGAAGAAGTTCTCTGGTTGAATCTTTGGGGTCGCTCATGTATACTATCATATCATCTGCAAATAGTGACACTTTGACCTGTTCCTTTCCGATTTGTATCCCCTTGATCTCCTTTAGTTGTCTTATTGCTCTGGCTAGGACTTCAAGTACAATGTTGAAGAGATATGGAGAGAGTGGGCAGCCTTGTCTTGTTCCTGATTTCAGTGGGATTGATTTAAGTTTCTCTCCATTGAGTTTGATGTTGGCTATAGGCTTGCTATATATTGCCTTTACTATCTTTAGGTATGTGCCTTGTATCCCTGATCTCTCCAAGACTTTAAACATAAATGGGTGTTGGACTTTGTCAAATGCTTTTTCAGCATCTAAGGAGATGATCATGTAGTTTTTCTCCTTCATTTTGTTTATGTGGTGGATTACATTGATGGATTTCCATATGTTGAACTACCCTTGCATTCCTGGGATGAAGCCTACTTGGTCATGGTGGATGATATCTTTGATGTGTTCTTGGATTCGGTTTGCAAGTATTTTATTGAATATTTTTACATCAATGTTCATAAGAGAGATAGGTCTGAAGTTCTCTTTTTTTGTTGGATCTTTGTGTGGTTTAGGTATCATGGTGACTATGGCTTCATAGAATGAGTTTGGTAGTGTTCCTTCTATTTCTATTTTGTGGAATAGTTTGAGGAGAATTGGTGTTAGTACTTCTTTGAAGGTCTTGTAGAATTCTGCGCTGAAGCCATCTGGTCCAGGGCTTTTTTTGGAGGGGAGACTGTTAATGACTGCTTCAATTTCCTTGGGAGATATAGGGCTATTCAGTCTTTCTACCTGATCTTGACTTAATTTTGGTAGATGGGATCTGTCAAGAAAGTTATCCATTTCATTTAGATTTTCAAATTTTGTGCCATATAGGCTTTTGTAGTATGACCTAATAATCGTTTGGATTTCCTCAGTGTCTGTAGTTATGTCCCCATTTTCCTTTCTGATTTTGTTGATTTGGATAGTTTCTCTCTGCTTTTTAGTTAGTTTGGCGAAGGGTTTGTCTATCTTGTTGATTTTCTCAAAGAACCAGCTTTTTGTTTCATTGATTCTTTGGATAATTTTATTTGTTTCTAATTGATTGATTTCTGCCCTTAGTTTGATTATTTCCAGCCGTCTGCTCCTCTTGGGTGTATCTGCTTCTTTTTTTTCTAGGTTTTTCAGGTGGGCCATTAAGTTGTTTGTATGTGATGTTACGAATTTCTTCTTGTAGGCACTTAGTGCTATAAATTTTCCTCTGAGCACTGCTTTCAATGTGTCCCATAAATTTGGGTATGTTGTGCCTTCATTTTCATTGAATTCTAGAAAGTCTTTAATTTCTTTCTTTATTTCTTCTTTGACCCAGCTGTCATTGAGTAGTAAGTTGTTCAGTTTCCATGTGCATGTCGGCTTTTTGTTGTTTCTGTTGTTGTTGATGTCCAGCTTTAGTCCATGGTGGTCAGATAGTATACAAGGGATTATTTCAATCCTTTTGTATCTGTTGAGGCTTGCTTTGTGACCAACTATATGGTCTATTTTGGAGAAGGTTCCATGTGGTGCTGAAAAGAAGGTGTACTCTTTTGAGTTTGGGTGAAAAGATCTGTAGACGTCTATTAGGTCCATTTGATTTAAGGATTCTGTGAGTGCTTTTATTTCCCTATTTGGTGTCTGTCTGGTTGATCTGTCCCCTGATGAGAGTGGGGTGTTGAAGTCTCCCACTATTAAGGTATTAGGATCAATGTATGATTTAAGCTTTAATATTGTTTCATTTACGAATGTAGGTGCTCTTGTATTTGGGGCATAGATATTCAAAATTGTGATGTCCTCTTGTTGGATTTTTCCTTTGATGAGAATATAGTGGCCGTCCTTATCTTTTTTGATTAACTTCGGATGAAAGTCTATTTTATTAGATATTATGATGGCTACTCCAGCTTGTTTTCTGGAACCATTTGCTTGAAAAACATTTTTCCAGCCCTTTACTCTGAGGTAGTGTTTATCTTTGTTGCATAGGTGTGTTTCTTGGATGCAACAGAATGTTGGGTCCTGTTTCCGTAACCATTCTGTTAGCCTGTGTCTTTTTATTGGTGAGTTGAGTCCATTAATATTGATAGATAATATTGACCAATGCATGTTAGTTCCTTTTGTAGTGGAGTCAATGATCTTACCCTGTTTCATTGCTTGTTTTCTTTTCATTTTTGTTGGGATATTATCTGTATGCCCTGTTTTCTTGGGTGAATTCGTTTTCGTTGGATTGGAGTTTTCCTTCTATTATCTTCTGTAGGGTTGGTTTGCTGTATAGATATTGCGTAAATTTAGTTTTGTCATGGAATATTTTGTTTTCTCCATCTATGTTGATTGAAAGCTTTGCAGGGTACAGTAGTCTGGGTTGACATTTGTGATCTCTTAGAGTCTCAATGATGCTTGCCCAGGCCCTTCTGGCTTTCATAGTTTCTGATGAGAAGTCTGGTGTGATTCTGATAGGTCTACCTTCATATGTTACTTGGCCTTTTTCCCTTGCTGCTTTTAATATCTTTTCTTTGTTCTGTAGATTTAGTGTTTTGACTATGATGTGACATGATGTGTTTCTTTTCTGGTCTAGTCTATTTGGTGTTCTGTAGGCCTCTTGTATATTTATGGACATCTCTTTCTTTAAGTTGGGAAAATTTTCTTCTATGATTTTCTTGAAAATATTTTCTGGACCTTGGAGCCTGGAGTCTTCTTTTTCATCAATTCCTATTATTCTTAGATTTTGTCTTTTCATAGCATCCTTGATTTCTTGGATATTTTGTGATTGGAACTTTTCTGATTTTACTTTTTCTTTGAGAGAAGTATCAATTTCTGCAAGTGTATCTTCAGCTCCAGAGATTCTCTCTTCCATCTCTTGTATTCTGTTGGTGATGCTTACTTTTGTGGTTCCTGATCTTTTCTCCAAGTTCTCCAGCTCAAGAGTTTTCTCATTTTGTGTTTTCTTTATTGATTCTAATTCTGTTTTCATGCCTTGCACCATTTCTTTCATGTGTTTGAATTTGGATTCCTGTCTCTCTACGATGGACTCTATTTCTTTGTTCATTTCCTTTTTATATGCCACTAATTTTTTCTCTACTTGTGCCTCTATTTGTTTGGCTATGTTTGCCTGTGTTTCTTTAAGGGTTTTGTCTATTTCTTCTTTCTTTACCTCCAATTGACTGGCCAACTCTTTGAAAGATTTGTTCATTTCCTCCTTATGAGCCTCAAATGAGCAAGCATGACTTTAAGGTCATTTTCCTGTGCTTCTGATGAATTGGAGTATCCATCGATTTTGGGGTTTGCTGGTGAAGTCATGATGTCCTGATTTATGTTGGAAGTGTTCTTTCGCCTACCCCTGGCCATTGGCTTATCTGAGACCTTCCCTGTTTGTTTTTGGATTCTGCCGATCAGACTGGTCCTGTCTCTCTCTCGAGTCTGGAGAATTCTTCAGGAAGTTGAGAGAGGTCCCGTGTCCTTAGCGTGTGCTGAGGACTAGCTGTACCTGTGGGAGGAAAGTACGCAGGCGCAATCAGAGGCAAATGCAAGTGTGTGTGTGTGTGTGTGTGTGTGTGTGTGTGTGTAAGTGGGCGTGGGCGTGTGTCTCGAGGGACAGAGTGATGGCTAATGTTGAACCCTTGAGTGTGTGGGAGGGGCTCTGCAATGTATATGTCACAGGCGCTAGTGATGATCGCAGCGCAATTTCTGGCATTAACTGCCTTAACTCCTCAATTAGACCCACAGAGCAGGAACTTCAATGTTCCAAGTGCCCCTCTGTTTCCCAAAGTGGGTATATGGGTGGGAGGGGGTTCGATGCCTGGCTTCTGTTTTAGAAGGACCCAGGATCAGGGGAGCTGCAGATTCTCAAGGGTGCACTCACTTACAGGCAGGTCACTTGGCAGAGATCGGGGTATCTGGGCTCTCTGCTCTCTGGTTTGGCCCTGCTTCTTTGATGTGCTCCGCCAGTTCCGTGCTGCTGTCACTGCCAGGTTATGAGGTCTTGCTGCAGCTGGAGATTTCAGGGTGTTCACGTCAGTAGGAATCGGGGTAAGCAGGCTTTCTGTTCTCTGGTTTGGCCCTGGTTAGTCTTAAACTGGAGGGCTGATGTGCCCCGCCAGCTCAGTGCTGCTCCGCCGCCAGGTTAGAAAGTCCCGTTGTAAGTGGAGACTGGGTTGCTAGTCCAGATGCTTTCTGGGAAGTCCTGGGGTCTCTTCACTGTGCTCTCCAAGCTTCGGAGGCCCAGCGCCTGGTGTGTCTAGCTTGTATGGCGTTTCTGTCTGTTTTTGGTGAGTATATAGCGTATTCTCTGTCACTGTGGGATTGGGCGGGCCGTACCATCAGTGATGGCCCTCCTGCGGAGCTAGTATGGCGTCTAGCAGACTCACGCCCTGGGAGGATGGTGCAGCTGCCGCGCGAATCTGGGGCTCCGAGACACAGTACTGCTGGCCTTTGCTGATAAAGGGCTTGGGGCTCTGCCTCAGTGGCTGCAGGCCCCAGGCAGTTAGGTCTGCGCTGAGAAAGGTGAGTCTGCTGTGCCGAGGAGGAGGGAGGTCTGGGGGAGGGGAGTGCCGAGAGATCAAAGGATCGCTTCTCACCTTCCCCAAACAAGTCCCTGGGTGACCCAAGACCAAGGTTTTCACCTCCTGCGATGTTCCCTGTTGTTTAGAAAGTCTCTCCGTTGTTTCCCTGGCTTCAGAAGTCCTTCCACTCATCAACTCAGAACTTTATCTCTTCCACAGCTCGGAAACTGTGTGCGCTAGTCGCCATCTTGGCCATCTCTCAGCTTCTTGAGTGATGGGATCATCCCCAGCCCAGTGTTTCCTTTCTGTTTTTAAAAGGCTCTACCAATTATGGAATAAACTGTCCCTGTAGCTCTCTAGTTTTCTGCTCTGTTGTGGGCCAGGAAGAATGGCCAGAAGATCTGGTTATCCTATGTGGTGGAAGATCAGAACTCTTCACCTCCCAGTCTTACCCCCCCTTCCCGCTTCTCTACCCGGTCTCCTCTCCTCAGCAAAGGGGAGTCCCCTTTCCCATACAACTCAGCTCAACAAGTCCTATCAGAGCTGAGTTTGTCCTCTTTTCCTGTGACCTGGCAAGATAGTCCCCCAAGATGAAGTAACTGAAAAGCTGGCAAGACAGTCCATGTGAGAGAGAGCCCCCACTCCCCTTATTAGAGACCTACATGAGACCTGAGCCACCCATCAGCTCCATCATTGTAGAGGGCCTAGGTCCAGTCCATGCAAGGTCCTTGGTTGGTGTTTCAGTCTCAGCAGGACTCTCTTGACTCTGGTTAGTTTGCTCTGATGGTCTTCTTGTGAAGCTGCTATCACCTCCAGCTCCTTTCTCCCCCACCCCACTTTTCCACAAGGCTCCCTATGTCTTGCCCAATGATGGGATTGTGAGTCTCAGCATCTGTTTTGAGGTGCTTTTGGGTGGAGCCTCTCAGAGGACAACTCTGCTTGACTTCTGTCTAAAGAGAAACTGGTTGAGGGCATCTCTCTGATGAGCTTGAGACCTAAGCCAGAGTAGGCTTCTGTGGGGATATGAGAAGGACTTTAGCAGAGATCCCTAGTAGCAGTGGCCACAGAGACAAGAGAGGACACCCTCTAACTAGACACGTCTCCTAGTAGAGGGAAGGGAACACCAGCCCAGCCACTAAAGCTTCGACTCAAAATTCATCCTGCCTACAAGCTGTGCATGGATAAAGACAGAACAGATGGAGACGAGACTGAGGGAATGTCCAACCAAGGCCTGGCCCAAACCAGCACCCACTGCATGGGAGAGAACCAACCCTTGACACTATTAATGATCAGAGCCCTTTTATTTCAACACTATCAACTCTCATTTCTTCATTTTTGAAATTTCTTCATCTCTGTATCCAATTTCCCCACAGCAAACACCCCAGAGCAATGTCTTCAGCCTCAGTTAGTTCAGTGTTGACCTTTATCTCAGCCTGTTTCCCTTTAATATTCCAGCATGTTGAATTTAAGTTTAGGCTGCGTATTTGCAAATTCAGCTATTTATACAGAATCTATAAAGTATGGGTGTTGACATATATAGCATATGCTTTATTACATAGAAATTTTTGGTTATTGTCTGCTTCCTGACAGAAAGTTGACTTTGATTCCAGAACGTGATGATGGTTTTTTTTTTTTTTTTTTCCTGATTCTAGTAATTGGAGTTCTGCTTTGTTCATGTGCCTATGACAAAGTCTTGGTGAAGTACCAGTTCCAGGAATTGGTCTCCCATATGATCTGCTTGGATTTCACTTGCTGACTTGATTGTCTTTCTGTATCAATGCCTGCTTCCGGATTGGAGACCCTCCCTTTCAACAATTATTTGCAGATTAAAGGACATAAAGTGACAAGGAAGATACTGAAAATAAACCTGACATGATATGCTCAAAATACTTTCAACATTGACTATATTATGTGAAAGTGCAAATGTTCAAAAGTAGATATAATAGCACCAATTAAACAATAAACTTGTCAATAAACAAAAGAATTGTCAACAAACTCACATAGAGTCTAGTGACAAATCAACTGTGGTAGAGATGAGGAGATATACTTGACAGCCTTACCAATGTTTGTTATAGAAAATGTATTATTAAATAAATAAAATATATGCAAGTGTCAATCATGACCAATATATTGCACCACTAAATTATAACTGATTCAATTCTATGTACTTGAAATATAAGAACAAGATGTGTGGATAATCCAAAATGTGTCTTGATAGTATAAATGAACCAATTAACGGTCATTGGTCATCATTGATGAAGTCACGGAGAGAATTCAGGAATTTAGAGTGAACAACTGAGTTTTCATTAACTATAGTAAGGGACCTTTACCTTTCCACAATTTAGTGTGTGTGTGTGTGTGTGTGTGTGTGTGTGTTTTAAAATCTGCTTAGTTGTGCCCTTTTCCCCAGTACTGATCATTACCCAAGAAAGTGGGGAGCAGAGTGAAGGGCAACGGTGGTGTGTCTACATTCTCACTCAGACAACTTCCTCATCGTTGAACGACACTTCATCATTTTTACTAATTCCAGTTATGCTGCAATCTTGATGAGAAGTGACTACTTCCCAGTCTCTAACCCGCCAATATTTTTCTTTTCTGATGTGACTCCTGGTCTGCAGGCTTCAGAGTACATTCAGAAATATTCTAGCAGGAGTGTGGAAGATGGCAAGTTGTTGTCCTGACCACTGGAATTCCCAGGAACAGAGACGGTAAGAGTCCGAGTAAAGAGTGAAGTCTGAGCAAAGGGAAAGCCGGTGTTTCCAGGAGGAAAGGATGTGTCTCACAGCAATGTAAACCGTCAGCTTGCTCCAAACTAGAAATGCAAGGCAGAAAAAAAGAATTGCTTCTTAGAACATCTTTTTATTTATTCTTTGCCAAATGTAAACATGAATGTGATCATATCCCCTCCTAACTCATCCTCCCAGGGTGTTGCCCAGACCCTCAACATAGCCACTCCCCCTTTACCACCTCCTCCTTTCCTCTCTCTCTCTCTCTCTCTCTCTCTCTCTCTCTCTCTCTCACCCACTGAGTCCAGTTAGTACTGCCTGTTGGAATGTTGATCAGTCTTGTTGACTTCATCTTCTGCAGGTTACCATACTGCAGTGAATTCTTGGGTGCACTTTGTGGTGCTGAGGACTTGAACTCAGGTCCCCATGCTTGCGCAGTAAACACTCTTATCTGCTGAGCCATCATCAGAGCCTTGCTTTTGTGTTTCCATTGACAGGAGGCATATAATCCAGGCTGGCCTTGAACTGTCTGTAGAGCGAAGAATGACCTGGAATTCCTGATCTTCCTGCCTGCAATCTGGAATCCTGGGGTTATAGGCATGAACCTCATGTTATTTCTATGAAAACGTAATTTTGATCATTTTGAGTGGAATTACTTTCAAGTATTGAAATTCTGACCTAAACCTGAGTTTATTTAAAATATTTTAAATATAGTTCAAATGCTACCTTTATGTATATGAATAAACTGTATGTTGAAATGGCAACTTGATATGAATAAATAATTTGATGACAATTTGATATAATAATAATTTGAGACAAACAATTTGATATAAATAAATAAAGACTATTTGAATTATGAAACATTATAGGAAAAACTAATACACCAATTCTGAAGTCAAAATATAAATACTTCACATATATAACATGAAAGCTCAATATATATTAATAACTTGACAGATATTTATTATGTAAGTATTTAAAATTCATGAAACTCTCAGAAGTTAAGCAAAAAGGCACATATCTTTTTTTTAAAGATATAGGTATAAATTATAGAGGAAGGTAGGACTCTGCCATGAAAATTCCTAAGGAGAACCACAAAGAATGCAAACATAAATAAATATCTAGATATAAATATAAGCCCCAGAAGTTTTATAAAATCATCAAAACAAAATTATACAAACCCAACACTCATTCAATATACCAATCATTTTTTAAAGCTGATAAGTAATATTGAGTTTCTGAATTTTAACTAACAAAAGAATATATGTTAATTTCCAAATCTTTATTTTAAGGTTTATTTTATATCTATCCCTTCATTTGAATCTTGCTCAAAGATAATGTCCAAATGTGTACAAAAGGAAGAAAATTTTCTTTAGGGATCTATTCATCTATTCATTCTTCAGATTAGTTAGTATGATTTAGTTAATTCATGGTAGCAACTGTGAGAAATATAAAATGTAGGACCCTGTCCCCAAAGGGTTGAATGTCTTATTTGGAACTTGGATAATCATAAATAATATAAGGTTATTTTCAGAATTCAAAACAAATTCTAGTTCAGTAATTGTAGAATCCCATTTTAAACAATTCTAGGAACAAATAAATTATATAGTTTATTAAAACCTCAAAAATATTTAAACTAAAGATATTATAAATTACCCTGATATTTCTCTGAAGTGGTGGACTTCCAACACATTCCTCAAGAGTGTTTTGATCTACATTCTGGCTTTAGCAATGAGATTATTCCGTGGTGCAATCTCCACACAGCAAACACTCAGTTTTTCAATCTGTTTATTTGTGGCAAGATCTTCTATGTAACCTAGGCTAGTCTCAAACTCACCACCCTTTTACCCCAGTAGGTATATGTCAGATCTACTTAATTAATTTATTTATTTTAACTTAGGAACTGAAGATTTAAGTTGAAAGAAGAAAAAAGATAAATATAAATACAGGCTACTGAAAAAATAGATCTAGTAAATAGGGAAAGAATTACAAAAATGGTAGAAGCAGATGGATAGAGTGAGCTGACCAGATAAGAGATTCCATTTAGAGCCTAAGGTAGAGGATAGCTTTGAGTTTTAAAATCAGAAATGAGATGTGAACAGAAGAGGCCAGCTGCAGTAATAGATGGCCTACATCTTGGTTTAGTAAAGCAAGATGGCGCTGTAATTGCGTAACAAGGCAGATTATGGGCGTGAACAGAGAATGCAGGAGAAACAGAGACATTCCAGAGATCATCTTATGCCTTGAAAGCTACTAAGTCTGGAAAACTGTTGACAAAATTGCAAAGTATTAGAACTTTCCCTTAAAAATTAAAAGAAACTCAACTTCTGCAAGGGGTAGTGATTTCAGGTAGGAGCAAGGTGACCTGTGTTGCCCAAGGAGGCTGTGAGGGAGCCGTCACAGTCAAGTGGATGCCCAGCCCCTGCCCCTGCAGATCACACAGGAGGAGCAATAGTGTCCTTAGCTTCCTCGTCTGCAGGCTTCAGCAGCTTGACAAGGGAGAAGGTAGGAAGAAGCCCAGGGCAGAGAGGGAGGCCTTGGGGGGACAGGGAGGTGGGCCCTCAGATGGCCCTGTGTGTGTGTGTGTGTCACCCACCAGCCCGTGGGGCTGTCTGTGAAATAAAAGCTTCAGGAACCTCACTGCCCCTCATCCACCACAAAACAACAACGAATCCTGAGTTTGACTGTGTAAAGGAAACATAGCCCAGGAACAAAGATTACATCCCACATGCAAAAAACATGAGCGAAGGGAAGGAGGCTAAGGCTTTGATGGGACTCAGTGGAACTCAGGTCAACCTGTGGACTGGCCCTTGCAGAGGACCCCTTCTTCACTCAGGGGTGTGCGGCACATGTTTTTGAAACCCCCTTCAATCTTGCCAGTCACCCTGTTGGACTGCAGATCGGGACATTGAGACTAAAGGGTTAAATGTCGTCCTGAGCTGTATGCTGTGTAGAAGAATGGGCACGGAAAGCATGCCATTTTGATTCCATCACCGCTTTCGTTTCCATCTGAACATGCCACATCAGCATTAGAAAAACTGTGTACAAAGATCCTTGTAAGTTCATCCAGGAGGAGGCTGGTTGCACAATGAGTTTCTGGCATGAAGAACATGAGTCCGGACAAAGGCTAGAAACTTTTGATTAGCCTGAGGAAGTCAGGGAACTCTCCAAGCAGTACTGAGATCTCTGAAGCACCATTATAAACGGGCGAAAAGATACCTTGCCATGGTTCAGAGGTCACTCACTACTCCTTTCGTTGCTGCCTTCGGAGTAAGGACGCAGCTGCTGAAACACAAGTGTGAGTGTGTCCTTAGCTTCCTTGGCTTCAGGCCACAGAAGCCCTGCGTATGGAAACAATATTTTCTACAGTGAAAAGAACAACACAATGGGTCACAAGTATGCTTAACCTTACACTGAAATTCCCAGAGCAGCCTTAAATTTTTTTTCCTTATATTTTGTCGGCATAGAGATGACTGTTTTCGCGAAGAGATTGTTTTTTAAAAGGATATTTTAAGGATAATGTTCTTCCCCTTTTAAAAAGCAGTTGAGGTTTGCAAAACCCATGAACAACACATCCAGTTACTTGATGAAAAGCTCAGCTTTTTTCTTCACTCATAAGAGAAATGAGTACAAAATGTTCACAGCACAGATTATGCCCCACGTGTTTACAATTAAGTATGTCAGCCAAAAATATTTAAGAATTAATTCATAGGTACTGATTCTAAGGAAACAAGTGGTCATATGCTAAAATATAAATAGATAGTTTTTTTTTTTTTTTTTAGAACAGTGAAACAAGTATTAAAGAGAATATTTTTCGTATAAAATTTAGGATGGTCATTTAATGGAATACTATAATATATATGGGAAGAATTAAGGGAAGGGGATAGGAGGGAGAAAGGTGTATTCATATAGGAGGGAGAAAGGTGTATTCATATTTTAATTAAAAATAAAGAACGTATTTTAAAATGGAGCTGTTTATAGATTAAATTTTGAGAATGAGGTGGAAATGATCTGGAAATTGCCTGAAATTTATGTTGAGACCCTCCGAACAGTCTTCAGTAAGGCTGAGATCCGGGATGTTGCTCAGGGAACAGACCTGCCAGGGGCTGGCCACCCGGAGGGTCAGGGTCTTAGATAATCATCAGAGAGGAAGGAAGACACGGGTGGGAACATTGAGAGTGGAGCAGGCTCGTGAGGCCTCCTTGCTTGGGAAGCCTAGCTCTCATCCCTCATCACGGAAGCTTGTTAGTGCAGCGGGCATGGGACAGGGACCGTCATAGAAAACCACAACTGGTCAGAACGCAGAGAACAACTTGACCGCCGGGTGCTCCGCTTGCGGATGGGAAAGGAGGCAGAAGAGTGCAGGAGCCACAGGAAGTGAGGGCGAGGCCTCCGGAAATGGCGGGGAGAGCCATCCTCACGATGCTGGAACAGTCCGGCTGCCTGAACAAGACGGCACAGGAGGGGGTGGAGGGAAGAAAGGGAAATGATGTAGTTAGATTTTAATTAAAATAGAAAAAAAATACCAAAGGAAAAGAAGAGTGAGCGATGCATGTAAGGGCTCACGCCATCACAGCCCACCGCTTCAGCCTGACTGACACAGGATCAACACGAGAACCGCACGGCCGGCGGTTACTCCCTTTGTTAGGATGAGGGTTTTCATCGTAGATACTCAACTCCAGGGCTTGGTGCGTGGCATTGCTCTTTATGAACTTCAAAACAAAGATTTATTTCAAGCCAAGGAAAGGACAGTGCGGAGTGTGAGGTTCAGTGACTGAGCTCTTACCCAGCATGTGGAAGGTCTTGAGTTTGAGCTCAGCTACAGAAAAAAAATGAAGTAGCGTCTCCATGTATTGAATGTAAAATCCGTGTTATTTCGTAAGTAAGGCAGGTTACAAAAAAATTATAATCCTATCTTATAAGTAGCTACAATATTGTGCATATACTATTAAAATACTAGTACAAATGAGGGACAATTTTGCATATTTAAAAAAACTTGATTTAAAAGGAACTGAATTTTATTTTATGAGTGACCTTTACTACACATTCAATTAATGGATTAATTAATTATTTAAATATTAATTATTAATATTTATTTTTTGGGACAGGATTTCTCTTTGTAGCTCTGGCTACCCTCGGAATTGCTCTGTAGACCAGGCTGGCCTTGAACTCACAGAGATCTAATTGTCTCTACTCATTTTACTTTTATGTTAAATGTAAAGAAATATCTTCTTATTTATTTATTTATTTATTTTAATTTTTTTAAAATTACACTTTATTCATTTTGTATCCCCCCATAAGCCCTTCCCTTTTCCCCTCCCAATCCTACCTTCTCTCTCCCTTCTCCACACATGCCTCTCCCCAAGTCCACTGATAGGGGAGGTCTTCCTCTCCTTCCTTCTGATCCTAGTCTATCAGATCTCATCAGGAGTGGCTGCATTGTCATCTTCTGTGGCCTGGTAAGGCTGTGCCCCCCGCAGGGGGAGGTGATCAAAAAGCAGGCCAATTAGTTCATGTCAGAAGCAGTCTCTGTTCCCATTACTATGGAACCCACTAGGACACTGAACTGTCATGGGCTACATCTGTGCAGGGGTTCTAGGTTATCTCCATGCATGGTATTTGGTTGGAGTATGAGTCTCTGGAAAGACTCCTGGGCCCAGATTTTTTGGTTCTGTTGCTCTCCTTGTGGAGCTCCTGTCCTCTCCAGATCTTACTATTTCCCACTTCTTTCATAAGATTCCATGCACTCTGCCCAACAGTTGACCATAAGTCTCAGCATCTGCTTTGATAGTCTGCTTGGCAGAGCTTTTCAGAGGCCCTCTGTGGGAGGCTCCTAACTTGTTTCCTGTAAGAAATATCTTCTTCAAGTAGCCTGTGACCCCCTTCACTACTGGGTTCGTTTGCTCAGTCATTATCAGGTAAATGGCATGCAGTAAATGCATGTCCTGGAATTGACATCATACATGTTATGCATGAGCAAAACCCATAACCCAAATCAGAAACTGCACCCAACCATGGCACGGGCTTATTTTCTCTTTTTAAATGAAAATTGAAATTATAGTATAATAGTATCATTTCTCCCTTCCCTTTCCTCCCTCCAAGGCCTCACACATACTCCTCTCTGGCTCTCTTCATACTGTCTCTCTCTCTCTCATACACATATATAACACACACACACATAGTCTGTATGATACTGTTTGTCTATACGTTTTCAGGGCTGACCATTTGGTACTGGATAACCAACTGGTTGTGCTCTTCCCAGGAGAAGACTGTTTCTCCCACTCTCAGCATCCCTTTGTGGCCTGTAGTTCCTTGTTTATGGCAGAGGCCTTGTGAATTTTCTCCCTACCCATGTGATGGCATCTGTCGGTGTCATCGTCCGTTAGGGGCATGTGTAGGCTGCCAGGGGAGTCTTCATAGGTGTATCTTCGTACTAGACACAATCTCATGGCAGATTTGCTGTATCTCTGACTCTTTAAATCATTTTTGCCTTCTTTTCCGCACTGATGCCCGATTCTTAGGTGCGGGTGTCATAGGTGTTGTGCTGTAGATGTATCTCTTGGGAATGGGCTCCACAAGTTCTGCACTCTGATTGGTTGTGGTTTTCTGTTATTGTCTCTATTTGTTTCAGAGACTTTTTTTTTTTAACACGAGGGGTGAGGACTCCACGTATCTCTAGGTGTAAGGACAAATATTTAGACTGTAATTAGGTATTATTAAATAAATTGGCAGTTAATAAATTATTAAATAAAGTGGCAGTTGTCTAACAGATCCCTAACTTCACTAGCCCTGGGTAGCTGGCTAGGTTTCCAGTACCACGCATAATTTTACCACACACTCACTCTTGTTGAGTGAGTTCTAAATCCAATTAGAGAGCTGTTGGTTACTGCCAAGATATGTATGCCACTACTTCATCCTTAAGGTTACTCTGCCAGGCTGGTCAGTGTTGTGGTTCATAGGTGTTATAGCTAAGTAAGATGGTTGGTTGCTTCCCTCTTTTGGAATCTTGCATGGCCCTTCTGGTACCGTGAAAGCTAGTCTCCAGGGAGGAGGAGGCTTTCAGGTCAGATTCAGCGCAGTGGGCCTCTGGGCCCTGTATCTGAAGTGCATGGTGTCTTCGCAATAGGGACTTAACTTCCACCTCAGGAAAGTCGGGGTGAGGGAAACCAAGGGTCATGCAATAGCCTATAATGGTTGCTAATTCTCTTGAACAGCCCTAACCAATTGCTTAAAGGATAGTTTCTTCTGTGGCATGAGTTTGGTTTTTGATGGCATTGTGTGTGGATAGTTCAAGACATAGATTATTAACTCCACACTGAGCTAAATCTAATATTGGGTAAACAAGGGTTATTGAAATAGGGAGGAAATAGTTCAGTCATTGTACTGGTTGGAGGTTTTAAAAAGATTTATTTATTTATTTTATGTGAGTGCTCTGACTGTATGTACACCTGCATGTCAGAAGAGGGCATCAGACTCCAGTATAGATGGTGTGAGCTGCCATGTGGTTGCTGGAAATTGAGCTCAGGACCTCTAGAAGAGCAGACAATGCTCTTAATCACTGAGACATCTCTCCAGGCCCCTACTGGTTAGGTTTTTAACTTGACACAAACCTAAGCATATCTGAGAAGAAGAAATCTCAATTGAGAAATTTTCTCCATCAGCTTGGCCTGTGGAAAATTTTGTGGGGGCATTTTCTGATTAATTATTGATGCAGAAAGGTCCACCTTTCTGTGGGTTGTGCCATTTTTGGGCAAGTTTAAAAAAGCAGGCTGAGAAGCCACAGAGAGCAAGTCAGCAAGCAACATTCCTTTATGGCTTGTGCTTCAGTTTCTGCTCTGGGTTCCTGCCAAGAGCTCCTGTCCTGACTTCCCTTTGTGATGGACTATATACTATAATCGGAAACAAACCCTTTCCTCTATAAGTTGGTTTGGGTCATGGTATTTAATCACAGCAGTAGAAAGCAAACCAAGATAGTCATGGATAAGATAGGATTATAGTCTTGAAAAAGAGCTCAGGAGAAGCTAAGGTTGAAGATGCAGCCCAGTTGCAGTGAAAACCTAAGCACATTGGAGAAGTCATTACCAAGGGATGGTCACCAAGGGCGGCAGCTTTTGTGGAGTGGAGCTGGCCTGAACCGTTGTGAAGCAGAACATCATGGTGACATCACATGAAGTGCAAATCATTTCTAGTGGCAGAGAGATGGAAAGGTGATTGCCAGAAAAATGTATCTTTATAGAACCTAGCTCTAGCGATCTACTTCCTTCAACTATAATCCATGTCCTAAAGTTCCCAGAACCGCTCTTGGGTGAGATCCAAGCATCCTCCCCTGGGTATGCCTTGGCTTTTTTGGGGTCTGGGATTTGTAATATGGTTATCCTGTACATTATGTCCACTTGTAAGTGAGTACTTAACCGTGCATGTCTTTCTGGGTTTGGGTTACTTCAACTCAGGATAATTTTTTCTAGTTCCATCTATTTGCCTGTAAATTGCATGATGTGTTTGTTTTTAATAGGGGAGTAGTATTCCATTGCATAAATCTACCACAGTCTATGAAGGTGACCCTAGCTGGGATCCCTAACAGTGAGGGACATGGAGTTTGAATTTGCCACCTCCTGTAGTCAGGTGGGACTTCTAATGGAGGGAGACCCCAAATTCGTCTTGCTTACAAGAAATGTAGGGATAAAGATGGAGCAGAGATTGAGGAAATGGCCAACCAATGACTGGCCCAACTTGAGATCCACTCCGAGAGAGAGAGAGAGAGAGAGAGAGAGAGAGAGAGAGAGAGCCAACCAACCCTGTCACTATTAATGATACTTTGCTATGCTTGCAGACAGGAGCCTAGCATAACTGCCTTCTGAGAGGCTTCATCCAGCAGCTGATGGAAACAAATGCAGAGACCCACAGCCAAACAACAGGCTGAGCTCAAGGAGTTTTGTGGAAGAGGAGGAAGAAGGATTGAGGGAGCTGGAGGAATCAATGCACCACCAGCAAACCTACAGAGTCAACTAACCTGGGCCCATGGGAGCTCACAGAGACCGAACCACCAACCAAAGAGCATGCATGGACCAGGCCTAGATCCCCTACACGTATGTAGTAGACATGCAGCTTGTTCTTCATGTGGAATAGGGGCTGTCTCTGACTCTGTTGCTGGCCTTTGGATCCCTTTCCCCCAGCCAGACTGCCTTGTCTGGCCTCAGTGGGAGAGGATGCGCTTAGGCCTGGTATGATTTGAGGAGCTAGTGTGGGGTGGCACCCCTGGCACCCCTGAGGTGTCTCCCTGGGAAGAGAGGGGGCAGTTGGAAGAGGGGCACGTGAGGGCGGGACTGGAAGGAGAGGAGGGAGGGGCTGGGATCAGGCTGTAAAGTGATTTAATAAATAAAATTAAAAAAAAAAACTTTGGACTTTCCAGATCAACTCAGTGCTTTTAAGGACACCGCTGCTCTTGAGTCGTCAAGACACCCGCCCTGAGGTGGAGATTAATATACAGAAAAGCAAATGTTGTAGAAGGAAGGGCAGCCTTCCCTTCTACATCACATATCATGTCTGTTATTAATTCTTGTGATGGGATACAAAATGAACTGGGAGTTGGGAGATTAAGCAAAATTTAGATATTGAACAAATGTTCACTTACATAAACTTTTGTCTATACTTGCTGCTCATATTTGATTCAAATAACTTTAGTGATCATTCTGAGGATAGGGAAATCACCTAAAATGGAGGCACAGTCCTTTAATCCCAGCACTCAGGCTGATTGCTGTGAGTTCAAGGCTAGCCCTCTCTACAAAGTGAGTCCAGGACAACCAATGCTACACAGAGAAACCCTGTTTTGAAAAGACCAAAAATAAAAAAAGTACTGTCAATTATCTCAAAAAGAAAGAAAGAAAGAAAGTAAGGAAGGAAGAAAAGAAAAAACCACCTAAAATGTGTGGGTTGTCTGCACATACTTATCTGGTTGACCATAAAGTGCAGATTGTGTCTACTCTGCATTACTGAAGTTGTTTCATAACGTCATATCTTTCAGGTGTCCCTAAGTGTCATTATGGTATTTAAGAGCACTCTCTACTCCAGAAATAAGTGTCTGTACCTACACTTCACCCAGTATGCCAGGAAAATCCCCATTTTATTGTCTCTTGTTTAGAAGCAACCACTATGACAGCTCTCTGAGGATGGCATCTATAAGTGATCAGGGACATGGAATGGACTGAATGTGACCACATCTTCTGTGGAGAATACAGCTGAGTTTAAATAGCCAAGAATTCCATAAGTTGTAAACAAACAAACAAACAAACAAACATGGATGGAACTCAACTATAACTGTATCACAGTAAAGGGGTTTCTTCCGAAAACTAGAGTTTCAGAATTAGTGTTCATCAGAATGTCCTTCATTTGTAAATATGGTGAAGTAAGTACACACACACACATACACATGAATGCACACACACGTATGTATGCACACACACAGTGACTGGGTGAACAATAAGAATCAACATTATATGTGTGAGCTATTCTGTCAGAAAAGGATTGCCAACATAAAGCAACCCCAGAGAATGGGGGGAGGGACAGAACAGTTTATTTAGACATTTTGTCATCCTAAATAGGGTTCCAGCTGTAAGGAGATATAAACAAATATAGAAAATAAGCTGACAAGTAACAGGAGCTAGGATGAGAGCTCTGTGAAGTTAGGAAGCTCTGAGCGTTAGAGCCATTACAGCAAAAGTATTCCTTCCCCTATCATTGGACTGGGGGAGGGGCATAGGAGAAGAAGAGGGAGGGAAGGTGGGATTCGGAGGGGGTGGGAGAGGGGGCTACAGCTGGAATACAAAGTGAACAAACTGTAACTAATAAAAAAAATGAAAAAATATTTATTACAGAAAACACAAAAGGTAATTGACAGTGCAGGAAAGTTTATAAACAGGGGCAAACCAGAGTGCTTCAGCTACACTATTGACAAGAACAGAAAGGTCTGGGGGAGGGGGGCACAGATTAATAATATAACCTAAAAAGTAAGCCCCGTTTAAAGCATAAGTTACAATGGGTGGGATAAAATAAGAATTTGAATATGTACTGAAATAGTAGAAGTTTTCTAAGTGTGAAAAATATGTGAAATGAAAAGAAACTTTCTTTACTTTAGGAAGTAAATAATGAATACGTACACATAAAACTTGAATATCTTTTAAGTGTAAGGGGAAAAGTCTGGGGGAAAACACTCGTGAATTTAAAGAATAGATAAGCTGCTATCTAAAACATCGAAACTAGGCCGGCCTCAGTCTTACTTTATACAGTAGATAACCAGTGAATATAGACTCCTGGGTTGCTCAATGAAAATGCTTCTGACCTGAACCTCTATCCAACCTGCTTGTCTGTCATGTAGGAAAATGTTACAACAGCCAAATATGTGAACTTTCAGGGAGTACACACCCGTGTGGTGGCCAGCATTGGTCCATAGCGAAGTCAGGGAACGGGGAAGACAGCTCTCAGTGGATAAGAGAAGGAAACGTGTGTCAGCAAGACCCAGACCAGTCCTGTTGGAGTCAGCAAGATCGAACACGAGAGGAAACGCTGAGACACTGTTCAGGAGAGCCTGCGGTTGATTTTTGCACTGTCCCCTTCCTTCCCCAGCCTTCCTCTGGCCTTTATCTCTCCCTTAGCAAGGGAAGGAGAAAGTAGGCATGAAAGGGAAGTATGCTTTGAAGGAATGGGGAAATGAACGCTGTGACCTCTTCCTAAACAAGGCCAGGAAATGAACATGGAACTGTGATTTAGGCAATGGGGGATTCCAGGATTTGGGGAAGGTTTGTGTGACCCGATAGCTATCACTTTGGGATAAGGGGGCTCATATTCTGGCTCTGACCATACTGTGGAATGATATTCATTTGATTTTGATTGTTGCTGATCCTTTCAGGGGCATGGGACACAGAAAAGCAAGGGTAGATACAGTTCAGTGGGATGTAGGGTCAGATGCAACCCTTCACTGTTCCAAATTCTTTCCTCTACAATATGGAAAAGTGTATGTTAAGCATTCAAATGTATGTGTGGAAGCTAAAATTTGCTCCGTATTATTTCTAAACAGTTAACTGCGTTGGCACTTGTTTTTATTTAAAACGTGGTCCATTCACCCCCAGCTGTGTCTGCACACCATAGCTTGTAGTTCTCCCTATAAGGCAGGCTGTCGGTGAGGTTCCTGGGGTCTTTTTAGTCTCAGTATGTCCATCTGCATGAGTGAGTGTGTGAGTGTGTGAGTGTGGGGGGGGGGGGGGGAGGGAAGGAGGGAGAGGAGGGAGCATGTGCAATAAGGCAGAGACGACTCCTTTAACAAGCACAGATTTTTAACTGTCTTCTCTCCAGGATTCAGCTCCATTCCCATGTGCCCTCTGTGATACTATCTTACACGTTTCTCGTGTGAGACACTCTTCTTCTATGTCACTCCCAGCTTCTCCAGAATAAGCCATGCTCTCATCCTTTCATGACACGTTTGCACGTACTCTGTGTAATAGTTCACTCTCTCAGACCCACATAGAAGCGTCACAACGCTCTTAGCAGGGAAGCCAGTGCATTCCTCCTCTTTCCCTCTGTGTCTCAGCACGAGACAGAGAACCAGGCTGGCCTCACCTGATACCGGCACTCCTCCTCGCTGTTCCTGTCTTGCAGAAACTGGTAACGTTATGCGCGGAAATCACTATAAGATCCTTAGCGGACACAAATAGCTGTGCCAAGCAAAAAGAGGTTTCTTCCGGAAGCTTGTGTCAGGAGACACAGCTGCAGCTAAAAATAAGTGATGTAAGTAAAGAAGGAAAGTGCAGTTAGGGCTGTTGTCTTGGAACGACCCGGTAGATGGTGAGGTGGAAATGAATGCCAGCCGCCATGTCAGGACACACCCATATTCTGGACACACCCAGCACACAGACTTTAAAACGTGATAAGGCTGACTATCCAGCGGAAGGGTTCAAAACCAACATCTGTAGCAATAATAGTGAAAAATGTAGATGCTGAACATGTAGAAACCTTTATCTATTTTACCCGCTTTATTGTTTTCCCACTTTGGTGCAGTTTTGGCATGAATTCATTATTTTTCCTGTTAAAATGACTTTATAATTTTTTTTAACTTTCTTTTTCTAGTAATGGTATTACAGCCACGGTCACTTACACTTGGCTTATAAGAGCGACAGCATGATGTACCTTTAGCATTTTTCTTTTTATTAACTGATATTAATTGTGCGTAATAATGCATATGACAGTGACTTTTTTTTCCCCTCACACTCATTTAATCCTCTTTGATCATGTGCATTCACTCTTGCCATCTCCAATTCCCTCTCCCTACTTCTCAGATCCCCTTTCATTTCCTGAATGGTCCCCCTTTCTGCTTTCACATCTTTTTTCTTCCCCTCCTAGGTTCTACACATGAGAAAACACACGCAGCACCTGCCTTTCTGAGTCTGGCATATTCTGCTTGCTATGATGATCTCCACTTTCCCCTATTTCCCTGAGAACGATCTGATTATGATCTCCCTGAGAATGACATGATTTTGTCATTTATTTATCTACCTAATAGATGGATGCTCATCCATATAATCGACTATATAGTAGTCCATTGTATATGCACCCCACTCTCCTTCCACATTGATCAGGCACCTGGGCTGACTTTATATCATGGCTGTCATAAATAATGCTGTAAAATGGTGATACGTGTGCGTTTCTATCCTACGCCAGCGCTGGTTACTTCTAACGCTTATGGAGGAGTGGCCCTGTGAGATCACGTAGTAGTTCCAATTCTTTATTTTTCAGGGTAGGGACATGTCTGTCCCCTCTAACCTCCCCACGTGTCCTCAGTCCTGCCACTTGTGATTTCAAAGCGGTGTGGCCACACCGAGTATCACGCCCTCAGTATTTCCCATCTCAAAACCAGGAAGCAAGAGTGACAGGCAGAGTTCAAGTACGGCTGAGATTTGTATTTACACCATCCTGCCAGCCCAGATCACCTGATTCTGTGAGACGAGCTTCACTCATGTCTAGCAGAGGGGCTCAGTTGCACAGGCACTTCCTCACATTAGGATGTTCATGAAGCTTCACTTATTTTTAGCTGCAAAATATATACGTTGTTCACAGGAAGCCAGAAGATGTATCCTTTCTTCTCTTGGATATTACGAAGTGGCCCGGAGAAAATTATTCCACTAATTTAAAGTGTATGCTTCCATGTGCCTGTTTTTATTAAGAATATATTCACGAGTATATTCCTTTTTGTCCACATGTATGTATGATATATTTTTATTTAATAACTTTACAGTCTGATACCAGCCCCTTCCCTCTGATGAATAGATTCTTATTGGGGTATCAGATTTCAGTCATACTCTGTATAATCTACAGTCTTGGAATTTTAGACATTTGAGTTGGATGGTTGGCTTATTTAGGCCTGTACCAGGTAGATACATAATTATCAATTATTTGGTCATAACAGCCCTTCTTGAATCCTAGGAATGGGACCTGCCATGGTATGCTGTTGAAGGCTAGCTTTGACATTTCAGGGCAAACTGAGGCAGGACATAGAGTTGGAGACCTAGCAGACTTTTCTCTGAGGGTAAGAAGCTTGATTCTCCAGGCTGGAACTGATTGTTACTGACAGGGTCTTCCATTGATAGTGGAAAGAGTAGGCCAGAGCTTACTGTAACTGGCGGAGGAACAGAGCTGATGGCTCCTGATGGGCTTTGCTGCTGATAGTAGCCAGTGACTAGAGAAAAGAAAAAAAAAAAGACACACACACACACACACACACACACACACACACACACACACAATGGATGAAGCAATACAAGCTCCTACAAGCAAGTTCCAACAAGCTTTAACAACTTCACACATACACATGCATACATACATGAAGCAAAGCTCCAAGGAACAAGCTTCAACCATTTTTACATATATACATACATTCACATACACATTTTGTGGATGGAGCAAAACTCCAATGAGCAGGCTCCAACAATTATATTTTTTCTCCCACAGGTTATTTATCCCAGCAAAATCTTTCAAGGAGTACAAAAATCACAATGTGGTTATATTTTATTTTTTTTAAGTGAATGATTACAATGAGTATACATAGAAAAAAAAAACCATGTTCCCAAATACATGATCAAATGTTTTATGTATCATGGCAAAAAACAAATTATTCCCAAGAACCCACATACATTTGTAACTAAGCAACTTTTTATAGATTGACAAAGTGTAAGCAAGGAATGTAATTTTTTTTTTCAGCTAGTCTTTCTTTACTGACAGGCTGTAATTTGCAGTTACCAAGAAAGAATCAATTATCTTAAAAAGTACTTTATAAAAATTTTAAAAGAATCACAAATCTCTGCCCCTGTCTTTATGTGGCTGTCATTTCTGCTTTGCGCTCTCTCTCTCTCTCTCTCTCTCTCTCTCTGTATACAACACATGGGTGAAAGCTAGAATATAACTTTGGGTATTAGTCCTCACCTTTCTCCTTGTGTGAGATAATGTATTTTCCTTCTTTCCTTCCTTCCTTCTTTCTTTCTTTCTTTCTTTCTTTCTTTCTTTCTTTCTTTCTTTCTTTCTTTCTTTCCTTCCTTTTTTCTTTCTTTTAAGAATATGTCATTGGACCAAGTAGGCTTCATCCCAGGCATGCAGGGGTGGTTCAATATATGGAAATCCATCAATGTGATCCACCACATAAACAAACTGAAGGAAAAAAACCACATGACCATCTCCTTAGATGCTGAAAAGGCATTTGACAAAATCCAACATACATTCATGTTTAAACTATTGGAGAGATCAGGGATACAAGGCACATACCTGAACATAGTAAAGGCGATATACAGCAAGCCTATAGCCAACATCAAACTCAATGGTGAAAAGCTTAAATAATTCCCACTGAAATCAGGGACAAGACAAGGCTGTCCACTCTCTCCATATCTCTTCAACATTGTTCTTGAAGTCCTAGCTAGAACAATAAGACAATTGAAGGAGATCAAGGGGATACAAATTGGAAAGGAAGAAGTCAAAGTATCACTGTTTGCACATGATATGATGGTATACCTGAGTGACCTCAAAAACTCTACCAGGGAACTCCTACAGTTGATTAACACCTTCAGCAAAGTGGCTGGATACAAAATTAACTGAAAAGAATCAGTAGCCTTCCTGTATACAAAGGACAAAAGGGCCGAGAAAGAAATTAGGGAAACAACACCTTTCACAATAGCCACAAAGGACATAAAGTATCTTGGTGTGAACCTAACCAAGCAAGTCAAAGACTTGCATGAAAAAAATTTCAAGTCTCTGAAGAAAGAATTAGAAGAAGATATCAGAAGATGGAAAGATCTCCCATGCTCATGGCTTGGCAGGATTAATATAGTAAAAATGGCCATCTTACCAAAAGCAATCTACAGATTCAATGCAATTCCCATCAAATTACCAACACAATTCTTTACAGACCTTGAAAGAAAAATTCTCACCTTCATATGGAACAACAAGAAACCCAGAATTGCTAAAACAATTCTCTACAGTAAAAGATCTTCAGGAGGTATCTCCATCCCTGATCTCAAGCTGTACTATAGAGCAACAATACTAAAAACTGCATGGCACTGGCATAGAAACAGACTGGTGGATCAATGGAATCGAATAGAAGACCCTGACATAAATCCACACACTTATGGACACCTGATTTTTGACAAAGATGCCAAATCCATTCAATGGAAAAAGATAGCATCTTCAACAAATGGTGCTGGTCTAACTGGAAGTCTACATGTAGAAAAATGCAAATAGCCCCATATTTATCACCCTGCACAAAACTAAAGTCCAAGTGGATCAAAGACCTCAACATAAAACTAGACACACCAACTCGCTTAAAAGAAAAAGTGGGGAATACCCTTGAACTCACTGGCACAGGAGACAACTTCCTGAACAGAACACCAACAGCACAGGCTCTAAGAGCAACAATCAATAAATGGGACCTCATGAAACTGAAAAGCTTCTGTAAAGCAAAGGATACTGTCCTCAGAATAAAACGACAGCCTACAGATTGGAAAGGATCTTCACCAACCCTATATCTGACACAGGGCTAATATCCAGTGTATATAAAGAACTAAAGTTAAATAGCAAAAAAATCAAGTAAACTAATTAAAAAATGGGGTACAGAGCTAAACAGAGAATTCTCTGCAGAGGAATATCAAATGGCAGAGAAACACTTAAAGAAATGCTCAACCTTATTAGCCATCAGGGAAATGCAAAGAAAAACGATCCTAAGATTTCACCTTACACCCATCAGAATGGCTAAGATAAAAAATTCAAGAGACAACACATGCTGGAGAGGTTGTTGAGAAAGGGGAACCCTTCTCCACTGCTGGTGGGAATGTAAACTGGTACAACCACTCTGGAAAGCAATCTGGCGCTTTCTCAGACAACTAGGAATAGTGCTTCCTCAAGATCCAGCTATACCACTCCTAGGCATATATCCAAAAGATTCTCAAGTACACAATAGGGACATTTGCTCAACCATGTTTGTAGCCGCCTTATTTGTAATAGCCAGAAGCTGAAAACAGCCCAGATGCCCCTCAGTGGAGGAATGGATGCACAAATTGTGGTATATCTACACAATGGAATATTACTCAGCAATAAAAAACAAGGAAATCATGAAATTTGCAGGTAAATTGTGGGCTCTGGAAAAGAACATCCTGAGTGAGCTATCCCAGAAGCAGAGAGATGCACACGGTATATACTCACTCATATAGACATATAATATAGGATAAACCTACTAAAATCTGTACATTTAAAGAAACTAATCAAGAGGGAGGACTCTTGTTAAAATGCTCAATTCCTATCCAGCAAGGCAAAGAGGCTGGACATCAGAAGAAGGAGAAAAGAGGGAGCAAGTCAGGAGCCTGACACAGAGGACCTCTGAAAGGCTCTGCCCTGCAGACTATCAATGTAGATGCTGAGACTTATGGGCAACCTTTGGGCAGAGTGCAGGGAATCTTAGGAAAGAAGTGGGAAACAGTAAGATCTGGAGAGGACAGGAATTCCACAAGGAGAGCAACAGAACCAAAAAATCTGAGCATAGGGGTCTTTCCTGAGACTGATATTCCAACCAAGGACTATGCATGGAGATAACCTAAGACCCCTGCACAGATGTAGCCCATGGCAATTCAGTATCCAAGTGGGTTCTATTGTAATAGGAACAGGACTGTCTCTGACATGAACTTATTGGCCTGCTCTTTAATTACCTCCCCCTGAGGGGGAAGCAGCATTACCAGGCCACAGAAGACGACAACACAGCCACTCCTGATGAGACCTAATTGACTAGGATCAGAAGGAAGGAAAAGAAGTCCTCCTCTAACACTGGACTTGGGGAGGAACATGCATGCAGAGAGTGGAGGAAGGGAGGGATTGGGATGGGAGGAGGGAGAGAACCACAGGGGGGGATACAAAGTGAATAAAGTGTAATTAATAATAAAAAAAGAATATGTCATTGTTTGGAGAAGAGGAAACATTCTCCATTTTCAATTATCAAAGAGATGTCCCTCCCCAGTTTCCCTTCTTGTTCCCAGCCCTCTCCCTCCCACCTCCGTTCTCCCCTCATCTGATCCTCACCCTTGTTTCCCTCCCCATTCCATTCCCTACCCAGTTCCCTTTCTTCATCCACTTCTGCTGTCTATTCCATACTGTCCCTTCTGAGTGACATTCCAGCACCCTCTCTTGGTCCCTCCTTGTTACTTAGCTTCTTTGGGTCTGTGGATTGTAGTGCGATTATCCTGAACTGTAAGGCTAATAGCCACTTATAAGTGAGTACATACCATGTTCTGGGTCTGGGTCACCTCACTCAGGATGATCTTTTCCAGTTCCATTCATTCGCCTGCAAATTTCATGATTTTTTTTAAGTAACTGAGTAGTAGCCCACTGTGTAAATGTGCCACAATTTCTTTGTCCATTCTTCAGTGAAGGGAAGTCTAGGTTGTTTCCAGTGTTTGGCTATTATGAATAAAGCTGCTGTGAACATAGCTGAGCAAATGTTTTTGCTGTATAGTGGAGCATCTTTTGGGTACATGCCCAGGGTCTTGAGGTAGAACTATTCCTATTTTCTGAGAAAGCACCAGTAATTCTGGAGACATCAGCCCTTGGGTTTCATCTGGAGGTTGGTGGTGGGGGACTGGATCTAGAGCTCTGTCATTGTGAGCACATATCTAGACTGGATTGTGTCTTTCTTTCCATTCTTTTCTTTCTTCCTTCCTTCCTTCCTTCCTTCCTTCCTTCCTTCCTTCCTCCTTCCTTTTTTCCTTCCTTCCTTCCTTCCTTCCTTCCTTCCTTCCTTCCTTCCTTCCTTTCTTTCTTTCTTCCTTCCTTTCTTTCTTTCTTTCTTTCTCTCTTTCTATTTTGAGATAGAATCTATGTAGGCCAGCCTGGCTTTAAGCTTACTATGTAGTTAGGGTTGTCTTTGACCATCTAACTGTCCTGCCTCCTCCACTTTCCAGGTTCTGGGATTATAGGCACGTGGTCCACACCAAGCCAGCCCTGACCTTTTTTTTCTTGGTGTTTGTTTTTAGAGTACTTCATGTTCACAGCAAACTTGAGCAGGAAGCAGGCTCAGCATAGTCCTAGAGCCCTGCATACAGCCCCTTGCCTGTAACTACCAGAACGCACATCTACTGTGATCGCCTACGGTGACGCAGTCAGCCCAGGCTCGGCACTCGGGCTCACTCTCGGAATGTACCTCAAGCACTTTACAGCCATGCTCTTCACGACAGTACCATATAGTAAGAAAGACTCACCCAAGCGCCGTGCCCGACAGCATGAGTCTCATTTAAGGAACTCAGAGAATGGAGACCGCGATTTCTCACGAGAGTTGCATCCGTTGCCCTCATAAAGTAACTCATAATCCAGAACACTGGTCCCATACTTTTCTATATCTTTTCTCACCTGAAATGATCTTCTTCAGTGCTAGGATGGAGGCTGGGTTTCCATATGCTAGGCAAGCCCTCTGCACTGTACTCCATGTCCAGAACCTCACTCAGATGTTTCTTTTGGTCTCTTCCTTTCTGGATTTTTGAAGCAAGACCTCACGGTGTGCAGGCATCTAACCCCTGATCCATGTGCCTCAGGCTCCTAAGTTCTGGGATACAGACATGCATTTTCATGCCCAGTCTTCCAAAGACTGCACTAGTAAGCAGTAGATTTGAGAATTCACTGTGTTTCTTTGGGATGCAATATCCCAATTAAGTCACTTCATTATTTATTTCTTTATTAAGTAAGAAGTGTGCATCTGTAGTTTTTTTAGTCTCTGATGAATGGGATCTTTCTGAGGATGATAAAATAGAGAACGATTGTGACAAATAGTTGATTTAGGCCTAAATCGTCCACTGTTCTTTCTTGCCTGCTGCCTGTGAGAAAGTCAGTGCAAAAGGTTCACCACAGGGCAGCAATTCTTGAAAACCCATTTTGACAACATTACTGCCGATGTATTCCTTTCGAGTCTCTCAGTTTTGGGGGTATGATGAGTCTTAAGCATCTCTCTCTACTTTGTCATCAATAACCTAAATATAATCTGTGTACCTGAATGCATATGGATACATTTTTTTTCTTAAATTGACCCACAAAACACCAACATATCTTGTGTATTCACATTTTTCTCTATTAGCCCAGAGTCTGACATAAAGCACAGCTACCTGAAGGCATAAAAGGAGAATGCTGACTAAGTGGACTCTGGGTTTTTATAACCTGAGGTTGTGGCGATGAGGAGTGAAGAGTGCTGGGTGGACTTCATCAAAACATATTTTATTCATGCATAAAATTCTCAAGCAATAAAACATTTAAAACCCACATTTTTTTATAGCAGTTATTCAGAAAAGGAAATCTAAATTTCTTTTTTTATTTTCAGTAGGAAAATAAAATAGAGTAACTGGGAAAACAGACTTATTCGGTATTCTATTTTAAAACTTCTGTTTTTTTTTAAATAAACCATTATCATTGGTGGTTGTTGGTTTTTGTTTTATCTTTTTATGTAACCTAGCTGCCCCTGAACTCGTGCCCCTCCTTCACCTCCCTAGAAAACGCTGGGAGTAGAGGAACAGCACCGGGCCCAATTGATAAAACTGCCCCATTTTATTTTATAATTGTTCAAAGAATAATTTATCCCCGTTTGTGAAGTGTGAAGACCTGACACTGATTCTTTTGGCCAATGAGTTTCTATGCAAGGTCAACTTAGATACGGTTAATCTGACCATTAGCGGCAGTTATTTTAATGCTATTTATTTATTTTTTGAGACAGAATCTAGGTAGTCCAGGCTGGCCTATAGTTGGCGATTGCCTTTCTTAATCTTCCTTGTCTGGCACATGCGCTTGATCTTTAAAGAGCAGGGAGCTAGAGAGGGAGAAGGAAAGGCAAGAAATACCGAACTAAAGCCCGTGTCTTGCAGACATTCGTCCACCAGATGGTGCTGTGCTCCCGCTGGTGCACGGAAGGCAGCGAGGCCTTACAGGGACTCCACTCTGTTCACCGCAGTTTTGGATCCTCTTCCTCAGCCTCTAAAGAGGGTGGGTTACCACACCTGGCAACTTAGGGAGCCAAGCTGTCCTAGAGCTTTGGATTCCTGTCTGGACTACAGCGGAGAGCCTGTTAGAACAACCTGTAAGGCCAGAAGGAACACCACCCTACAGCCCACCCCACTTCCCCGATCCTTCCCAGACTGGGTAGTACCGACTGCCCTTCCTGCCTGGCGTCCAGAGGAGCCAAGGCCAGCCCAGATGCCCCGCTGAGCTGTTCTGCAGGGTCCCAGGCTCTGACGCCATTGCAAACTGCTGGGTGGACTAGCAGCCCTCAGTCACCAGTTGAGCACGGGCCGGGGCCTAGTCCAGCTGCGGTACACCTGGGCGGTGTGAGGGGGCGAAGGGAAGGCTTAGGAAGGCTGGTTATCAGGGAAAGGTCACCATTAAGGTGTCTCCTCTCCCTCTGTATTCCCCTTCTTTTGACTTGTCACTCACCTGTAGGACCTGGTTTGCAGTTTTCACTGACTGACACCAGGAATTTTTGACATAAAGGATAACACAGACACAGCTAATGAAAACCTGAGTGTATTTGTCAAGTTTAATGTACCTTTCCAATCCCAACACTTAGGGAACAGCTCCTTCTATCTCCTCTCAAACTTTGCTGTTTCTTATTTGCCTTGTCTATTGGTCTACAGGTGCTACTACTCTCTGCACACCTTTTAGAGCTCTCTCTCTCTCTCTCTCTCTCTCTCTCTCTCTCTCTCTCAAACAGTTAAGCATATGTAATACCCAGCAATCCCTGATTCTAAACTCACAGGACACTTTGCTCAGTGTTCGATCAACCCACAGCCAACGTCACTGGCCCTCCGGATTTGACAGCTGACGTAAGCAGGCTGCTGAAGGCAGATTCTAGATGATGGGGTTCTGAGGGAAGAGAAAGAGGTTATTACAACCTCAGCAGACAAAAGTTACACTGAGTTCAACTTTAGGGAAAGAACTAAAGAAATAAAAGGAGAATATTTGGAGCAGCCACATGAGTCACTCTTCTTATTTCTTACTAATGGACAGCTTTCCAAATTTTTCTTCAATGCTGGGGTCTAGCTCAGGGCTTTGTGCCTGCTAGGTATCCATACTACGATGGAGCTACCCTCAACCAACCCTTATCACTTCCTGACTGCAGATCCTTGCTATTTCATTTCATCCCTCAACACTTTAGAACACACCACTCTAAGCATTTTTACATCAACGGCCATCAATTCTGATAAAATGCTAAATGTGGTTAAGATGTTTTACTGCGTCCTTAACCCATCATTGGATGTTCATTTACTTTTATGACTCACCAAAATGCAACAGAATACACATGCAACTTAATGTCTAACTCTTTAGACAGTACATTTCTTTTTGTTTCATTTTGTGTTTTCAGCGCTGGAGATAAAATCCAGGGCCTGCACAGGCTAGGCAAATGCTCTGCCACTAACCTATCCCAGCACTTTCCAGGCTCTTTCCAGAGTTCTGTTAGGTAGAAAGGCAGCTTTTTGTGCTGTTAACTATTCTCGCCCTGGGCGATCTCTAAGACTGCAGTTTCTACCGTGCACTGTAGTAAGGCAAGGTAAATCTGAATTCTCCTTCTATCACATAATAGGAGCAGAGAGACAGACCCTGGGCGTCCTCTATTCAGAAGGCCTGCCTCTAAGCAGGATTTCCAGGAAGGCTACAGACAGAGTTGTCAGTCAGCACACCCCACTTCAGGACCTGGGACAGCTACGGCATAACCCCAGCGGACTTTGATAGATCAGGGCGCCCAGCCCCATGCCCAGAGGTGTTCTGCATGGGAAGGTCAAATAGCCAAGTGTCACCTGGCCCCACAGAAAGCTCTGTAGCAGCCACAGGCCTCCCGTTTCCTCCACTCCAAACCTTGATTTATAAATCGCTGAGCTACTTCAATACTGGTTTTGTAATTTTTTTTTTACATCCTAATCACCAATGTTTCATTTGACCTCAGAGAAATCCACAGAAGAAAGAAAACTGGTTTTGTTCATACATTTTTCTGCATGCCTTGTTTATAAATAAGGGGTACAAGCTCGACACTGTTTTGGCACCAATTTGGGACTTTGTAGGCATGAGGTATTGTGTGTCAGTGTTTACTGAGTTGTTCCTCAGTGATGTTTCCCCCTGCTTCTGGGTGTAAGCATCAGCCCTCGATCGCTTTCACAACCTGAAAAATCAGTGACATGTCTTCTAGTCTATCCAAAGCCATATTTTATTTGGATATCTAGAGCAGCAGTTCTTAACCCGTGGGTCGTGACCCCCGACAAGGTTCACATATCGGATATCCTGCATATCAGACATTTACATAACGATTCATAACAACTAGCAATATTACAGTTATGAAGTAGCAACAGAATAATTTTATGGTTAGGGGGCACCACAACATGAGGAACTGTATTAAAGGGTCACAGCATTAGGACAGTTGAGATATGCTGTTTACGGGCCTATAGATGAGTGATTCCATCTTCTTTCAATTTCTTGGTTAGAAAAGGGTTTTGGAAACTCGATGTTGATTGTGAAGGCATGGGGTTCCACCTCACTTCTGTAGTGTCCCTGGAGTCCAAAAGCAGAAGCAGTAGGAGACACACTGTCTCCTCATCCAAAGTCAGCATGTGTTTATGCCCTATTTCAGATACTGGGAACCAAACAATGAGTAGATCTCTTGCACTGAGGTGACGGACAGGGCCTTGTGTCACTTCACTGTGCTTTCAGAAAAGGGGTAGATTGGCTCTTTAAAAATAGGGGAATGGCTAGAACTAAACAGGCTAGAGAAATATCAAAACAATCAGAAGAGGAGGGAAGAAGGGGAGAAGGACAAAAGGAGAGAGAGAGAGAGAGAGAGAGAGAGAGAGAGAGAGAGAGAATGTGAGGTTGCACTGGGGTCCAGAAGGTTAAGATGGTACCCTAAAGTCTTAGCATAACAAGATCAAACAGAGCTCTTTCTCTACAGAAGAATAGTCGCTGCACACAGAGCTGGAATGAGTCTGAAATAGTGCATCTCAAACTTCATTTTCTGTGGAAAACTCTGACCCCTAGAAAAGATGAAGCCACTTTGTTGTCTCACTGGAGGCAGGCTAGCCTGGCAGAAGGGCTTGCCTGGGTGGTCTATGAGTCAAACAACTCAAGTCCTCTAAATTGCAACCTCTTCTATTTTAAAACAGGGTTTTGGGTAGCTGGGGCTGGCCCGGAACTCGCTGTATAGCCAATGATGACCTTGAACTTCTGGTGATCTTGCCTACAGGTTTGAGTGTTGGGGTTATACTCATGAACCATAGTGCCTGGCTAGTGCAATGCTGGACATCACACTCAGAAAACAATCTGCTTTTCTAGGTTCTGCATATACTGTTGCTTCCACCTCAGTTTAGGGATAAAATAGAAGCGTTTCTTAAAAGTTTTCTCCGAGCCCTTCTGTAGTTCAAATTTACTTCTTTTCTCTGAGCACCCTTCTCGGTTAACATTCTGTACCCATGGTTTCAAAGTGCCATGCAGATATGTCCTTCCTCGGACACTGAAAAGAGTAAGAGGAATGCCTGGTCTGTGCTGACAGTGAGCATCCGACTGTGTTCTGGCTGTGTTCGGCTTCTAGAGCCACTTCCTGGCAATTAGAGTTACAGCAGCTGGGGCAGGCAGCACAGTTACAGTGATACTTCGCACAGAAGAATTAAAGGGAGACATAGAATTCATGGTTGTTGTTGTTGTTGTTTTTAGATCTAACTTAATAGCTTTTATTCACAGAAAAATACCTTTAGAAGCAGACATCAAGTTTATAGAAAGCTTGTTTCTTAGAGACAGATTTTGTCCAATTCATGGTACGTGGGGAGCCATGAAATATTCTGTATATCAGAAGCAGACCTTAAAGGAATATTAGGAATAAAACAGATTTAATTGGAAAAATGTCTGTCCTGCCAAATAGTTGGATTTGCCTTTGGGGGCCTATGCCAAGTGGGGTGTCTGTAACTCTGTGCCTGTGTACCAGAGAATGATGCCTCAGAGGAGGCAGTGGGCACAGCTTGGAAGGGCCACAGCCCGCAGCCACTAGGCTGCGTGCTTTAAAGGCTGGTGGGGCGATGTGGAGGGCTAGAGTACGGAGTGTGTCCCCCAAAGCAGGGCCTGCACATCCACGAGGCCTGGAAAGGCAGAGCGCAGACTTGGCAGGTCTCCCCTGGGCTCGGAGAAAAGTTTCTAACAAACAGAAGTGGAGCCTGGCACCGTGATGTAAACCGCTGAGGCAAAACTTCGTGACTGCGCCTTGGGCCTCCCGGGGGAGCTGCCTTCTTGCCGCAAAGTGATGCAAGCCGAGCGGCCTTCAGGGCCTGCCTCCTCGCTGCTGCCGAGAAAACTTTTAATTGCTTTATTATCGTGCTCTCAACTCTCCTTTCCAACAGCAAGCCAAAATTATAGTCCTTAAAAGTTTGTGTCCTGTGGCTCTCCACCTGCCTCCAATTAGAATAAAAACTTTGAATGACAAACACGTTTGGGTAGAAACTTTGAGTGACAAACATGTTTGGACTATTCCAAAGCTCTGGAGGAGGCTCTGCCTTTAGCAAGCAGAAGGCCTTTGGAGAGCTCTGAGTGGGGATTCAGCCTCTTCCCCAGCTGCGGTGCTAAGTTTCAGGTGGCTGCCTGGAGGCTCTTAAAGAGCGGGGTCAGGAGGTCACAAAGTACCAGGGAAAGTCAGAAACTTTCCCACGCTGAGGACTCCTTCAGAAAGTTCAGTCAGGCTGCGGTGGGTCAGAGGGAAATAAAAATAACAATAAACTAGGCGCCGGCTGTTCAGGGTGTTGACTGTAGCTGCTTAGTGACTTGCTCCTAATAGAAAATTACACATAAACTATCCAGTCAAACCGGTCTAGAAGCACACAGGAATACAAATATCAGTTGTCTCCCTCTGAACGAGAACAAAACCCATTTTCTTTCAATCATCCAAAATATAAGGTGAAGAATAAGCTTAGTGATCAGTATTACTAATTTTCTAGCAAAAACTCTTTAGGAAAAACGAAGTCCAAAAAAGAAAAACAAAACAAAACAAAGAACAAAACTAAAAACAACCCAGACATCTTTTGGCAGGAACTAACCATAGTTCCACAACAGCAGTGCATGCTTTCATACTCATAAACCCCACCACACGTCTCTTTAACTCTTCTCTTTGGCCCATGCCGAACACATGTTTTTATTACCAAAAGCTTAGTTAAGCGGCGACTTCAGTTGTGGGTGTTGAACCAGATGAGGTTTCCTTACTTGAGCACATATTAATACGCCTCCTGGTGTATGCAGCTATTGATCCTGCTGGTAAGTTTTCTCAATACCTGTCCATAAAGCAAATCGCTTTGAGCAGTACTGCGTTACTCTTCTGCATCAAGAGCGTATTCCTTTTCCATCTCTGTGTTAGGTCACAGGGATGCTGAGACCACACTAGTACATTCTATTGATGATGTTATGTTGACTGGACCACGTGAGCAGGAGATAAAAAACCCTCAGGCTTTGCTGGTAAAGCAGAAAATGGGGAAATAAATCCAGCTCAATTTCGAGGGGCTTCTGTCTCAGTAAATCTTCCAGGAGTCTGAGCAGTGTGGGGCAGGAGGATATAGCCCCACCAGGCTGGTTAGCTGTGGTAGCCAGCAACTCCTACCACCAAGACTTAGAGATCCTTTTTGGATTTTAGAGTAGTAAGAATGTGTTACTCTGGTGAGTGTGTCAAGTGCCTCAAAAAGCAACTAGTTTTGAGTGGGGCTTGAAGCATGACAAGGCTCTTCATCACGTGCTGCTGAGCCAACTGCTTTGACACTTGGACCGTGCCCCATAGATTTCGGCAGGTTGCGTTTTCATTTTTGTTCAGTTCTAGCAATAGAACGGAGGATGCTCATTCAAACCCTCATGCCGATAGCTACCATGTCTGTGACAGAGGGGCCAATAATACGCTTTAGAGAAAAGAACAACAGCGTCTTCAATAAATGGTGTTGGTCAAACTAGATAACTACATGTAGAAAAATAAAACCCAATCCTAATTCAACACTCTGTGGAAAACTCAACTTCAAATGGATCCAGGACCTCCGCATAAGACCCTGAACACAACAGAGGAGAAAGTAGGAAATGTGCTTGAACTCATTGACTTACGAAAAGCCTTTCTGAACAGGATCCTCATAGTGCAGGCTTTAAGGCCAATACTTTTTTAAAGATTTATTTATTTAAAAATATTTTCATGTAATGTATTTTGATCGCTTCCCCTCCCACAACTCTCTTAGATCTTTTTCACCTCCCTGTCCTCTCATCTTATGCTCTCCCTCTCTTTCAAAAACAACAACAACCCCCCCCCACAAAATTCGAAACATACATACAACAAGACAAGAAGTACCCAAACAAAAGCAAAACAAAATAAAAAGCACCCCTCCCTGTAAAACTCATGAAGTTGTATTGGCCATTTATTTCTGGGCATGAAGCCTGCCTTGGACTATGGTTGACAGACACTCCATTGGGGAAAACGGATTTTCCTTTTGCCAGCAGGTATCAGTTGCTTCTTGATAGGGGTTAGAGCAGAATGTCCACTTCCTTCTCTCAGTGCCGGTACCCCATCTCTAACCACAGACTTTGTGAGTTCACACGTACATCGGGACTGCTGTATCTAGAAAACACAGTTTTTCCTTAGAGCCATCCATCATCTCTGGCTCTCACAATCTTTCTGCTTCTCTCCAACATAAATCCTGAGCCTTGAAGGGGATGGGTTTGATGAAAGCACCCCACTTAGGCCTGGGTGCTCCAAAGAGAAACAGTTAATACATAGCTCTGAAGCACAGCTTGTGAAAGCTGTTGAAGTGGACTGGTGCAGAGGAAAGCAGAGCCCTGGTAAGAGAACATTTCTGGCAGAAACAGTAAAACAAGCAAACCCCCAAAAGGGGTGTGGCCGCGCCTGTTCCGGGGGACAGACACATGGCTGCCCAGCACACTCAGAACAATAATGGGTAGAGCGTTCCAAAATGAAACATTGTATGTGAGGCCTGGGCAGGGCTGGGGGCAGGATCTACACCTACTGATAACTGAGCAGCAACTCTACCCACAATCCATTCGCTTACATCCTCTGGGACACTGCATACCATCACTCGTGTTTTCCAGATTGAAACCGGAGCCGTACACCACCCCAGCAGAACAGTTTGTTCCATAAGACATCACAGCGTGCTAGGGAATTTGAAACAGCCCCTCTAAGGGGGGGGGGGGGGACGAAGACCAGCGGTATGTTTGTTTACCTACTTTGTTTTTTCTTGTCCATTATGCTTATTTTTTTTAAATCTTCACTCTTGCACAAGTATCTTTCTTGCTTTTATTTTCATAATAAAATATAATAAGATAAAACAAAAACTAACACATCGAAGTTGGACAAGACAAAGTAACAGAAGGAAAAGAGTCCGAGAGAAGGCATGAGAATTGGAGGCTCACTGGTTCGCATACTCAAGAATTCCATAAAGAATAAGCTGGAAACCATTATATATATTTATAAGCATGCAGAGGACCTGGTGCAGACCCATGCAGGCCCTGTGCACCCCGCTTCAGTCTCTGTGGGTTCTTATGAGCTTTGTTCATGTTGACTTAGAGGGTCTTTTTTCTTGCTTTCTATCCCCTCTGGCTGTTACGCTCTTTCTGCCTCTTCCTCCAAAGCGCTCCCTGAGTTCTGAGGGGAGGAATTTAACAGAGACATCTCATTTAGGACTGAGTGTTCCAAGGTCTCTCACTCTGTGTAATGCTGGCTGGTGGGTCTTTAGATTTGTCTCCATCTGTTGCAGGATGAAGCTTCTCTGACGATGGCTGAAAAGGCACACAGCAGGAATACCATAAGGAGTCATTTTATCCCTATGTTTTGTTTGTTCAGACCAGTGTTACTTGTTTTTTTTTTTTTATTTTCCCTGAGGTTCTGGACTATCTAGTCTCAGCGTCTTGGTCACTTAAGCAGTGTCAAGTATGGGTTTCGTCTGATAGAATGCGCTTAAGTCAAATCAGTTATTGGCTGGTTACCCCCGCAAGTGTTGGGCCACTGTTGTCCTAGCATATCTTACAGGTAGGACGACATTGTAGAACAACAGAATTTGTGTCCGTCTATATTTCCCTTTTTGAGAGCGTGCAGAGTACCTTCCTGCTCTTTGTAGGCACCAGATTAACTTCTCCACGTTTAATGAGTTGTATGGGTGTTGTCTTCAGCAGTGGGGCCTTGCTGTCAGTTTGTGGAGAGTCATCTGTTGTCTTGGCAACAGCCTGAGCTGTCTGAGGACTTGAAGAACCAGCCGGACCCTATGGTGTTCTTGGAAGCCATTTTGAGTCTGGAGCTAAGTTAAGCTTCTGTTCGCTGTGAAACTTGAGTTTCTGTTCTTTAGGCCTGAGCAGCATCCCACCGCGTAGCCATGAAATGTTCTGTGACAAGCGTTCCAGGAAGATTTCCTCGACTGCTTTGTAAAGTCCTAACTGCCTGGTCTTGCTTCTGTAGCACGAAGACCATGCTGTCCATTGGCAACATGTGTGTAGGGGGCCTCGGTCCAGACCACGCACGCTACTTCATTGATGTCTCAGTCTCTGTAAGCCCCCATGGGTCTGGGTTAGTTGTTTCTGTTGGTCTTCTTGTGAGTCTCCTGTCCGCTCCAGGTCCTGCCATCTTTACCCCAACACTTCCATAGGACCCCTGGAGCTCCATCCCATGCCAGGCTACAAGTCCCAGCATCTGTCTTGATCAGCTGCTGTGAGGCTCCTGTCCGCAAGCACAGCGGAACGTCATTAATGTCATCAGGGGCTGGCTCTCTACCATGGCGTGGGTCTCAGATTGTGCAATTATTCTTTGGACATTCCCTCTTTATCCCCGTACCTCTTGTAGGCAGGGTAATTTTTGGATCAAAGGTTTTGTCGGCGGGTTGTAGTTCCCTTCCCTCCACGAGTCCTGTCTTGCTAGGAGGTTGTCAATGCAAGTCTTCATGTCCACCCCTGTTAGGAGTCTCAGCTAGAGTCACTCCCGTATCCTCTCAGGAGTCTACCCGGTTGAAGGCCTCCAGCTTGACAAATAGATGCGTGGTCTGGGCCTAGGCCCCCTGCACATATGTAGCCGATGGATAGCGTGGTCTTCCTGTAGGTCTCCTGGTGAGTGGAGGCAGGGGGCTGTTTCTAACATGGACTCTATCGCCTGCTTTTGGATAAATTCCCCTTGGCAGGGCTGCCTTACCTGGCCTCAGGGGATGAAGATATGTTCAGTTGCGTTCACTTACCTGGATGCAGCATAAATTCGTTTTTCCTTGTGGCAGAATAAAATTCCACTGTGTGTGCTTGCTTCATTTTCTTTATGAGTTCCTCCATGGATAGACATCTAGGTTGATCCAAAACTTCGGTAATACAGCTGTCCTCCCTCTCCACCATTCCATTCATAATTATCAGTTTCCCTTCTTGTTCCCAGCCCTCTCACCTCCCAGCCGCCCACCCCCGTTCTCCCCATATCTGACCTCCACTCTTATTTCCCTCCCCATTCTATCTCCTGTCCAGTTTCCTCTCTTCATCCACTTCTGCTGTCTATTCTATTTCCCCTTCTGAGTGACATCCCGGCACCCTCCCTTGGGCCCTCCTTGTTACTTAGCTTCTTTGGTTCTATGGATTTTAGTATGGTTATCCTGTACTATAGTCTAATATCCATTTATAAGTGAGCACATACCATGTGCGTCTTTCTGGGTCTGGGTTACCTCGCTCAGGATAATCTTTTCTAGTTCCATCCATTTGCCCCCAAATTTCATGATGTCCTGGTTTTTAACAGCTGAGTAGTATTCCATTGTGTAAATGTACCATTTTCTGTATCCATTCATCCAGGTTGTTTCCAGTGTCTGGCTATTATGAATAAAGCTGCTCTGAATATAACTGAGCAAACATCTTTGTTGTATGGTGGTGCATCTTTTGGGTCTATCATCTTTATTTTTATGTGGGTGGATGTTTTGCCTGCACTTACGGCTGGTACCCACCAAGGCCAGAAGAGGGCGCCAGGTCCCCTGGAGCCGGAGTAAATGAACTCAAGAACAGAAATTTATAAATAGATCTAATAGATCAGAAAAAGCTTTTGGTATAAATCCAAAGCTGATTCAAGGTAAAAGCTCTGAAGACACTAGAAATAGAAGGAAATTTTCTCAGCAAAAATAGGCTAAAGATAACAAACGCAGAGCCGATCAACTATAGGTCGGTCATCTGAAGGGGGACACTCAAAGCATTTCTCATGAAATCAGGAATGGAAGTGGGTGTCTATTTTCTTTACTTTCATTCAATATAGAATCTGAGCAATAGAACAAGAAAGGGCAAAAAAAAAAAAAAACCCAGGCAGGTAGGGACGAGGCCAACAGATGCTATGATTCTATGAATTTTAGAGTTTTAGGAAATCTAAACTCCACCAGTTTTTCTAAAAAGTACAGCAAAGTATCAAGATGCAAACATAATATTAAAAAATTTTCCCCTACACCAATAACAAATATACTGAGAAATAAATCAGAAAAACAATCCTGAAAAAAAAAATCACAGATTCCTTAAAAAAAAACGTGTGTTGGAGTAAATCTAACCAAGGAAGTGAAAGATTCAATAACGAAAACTTTAAAGCACAAAAAACAGATGTCAATGAAGATGCCTTTTAGTGACAGAACTCTCATACTCATTGATTGAAAGAAATAATATTGTGAAGACAATTATCGTACAATAAGTAATCTACAGGTTTAATGCAACCCAGTAAAAATTCCTGTGACATCCTTCACAGTATTAGAATAAGCAACATTAAAATAAAAGTAATATTAAAACATACACACATACAATATGAAAGCAGAAATAATTCTGGCCAGGAGAACTTGAGGACTAATGGGAGGAGAAAGGAGAAAAAAAAAAAAAGGCTTAGGACTTGAGGAAGAAAATATTCAACACAGAATATCTACTTATATGAAGATGTTTTAAAACTACAAAAGAGGCTTTGGTCCTTGTATCTAATTCAGTGCTAAGCAGCAATGGAAATACAGGGCACATAGGCTTTGTACTTGACCTCCAAGTGAAATTCATAAGGTTTCCCACTATATTAGAAACTGACTTCCAGAATGACCAGTTCATATTTTACCAAATGCTTTCAAAAGGAATGAATATAGACTTGTATTAAGAGACTTGGATGCTAAAGCTATTTATAGAGATAGTCATATGCTCTTTCCAATAAAATATAAAATAGAATTTAAGAGACATTAAGAACTGCATAATACTATGTATTATTATATCCTGTAATAGAGCAGAGAGAGAGTAAGGAAAACAAAATATTGAAGGATGATGCCAGAGAACGAAGAAGCCCAGAAAATCTTAGCCAGGATGAAAAAAGAAATATATTTTTATATCATTGTGAAATTTTAGGATTTCCAAAAGAGTATAAATGGCAGTCTAAATATTCAGCATGTCATTGTAAGTTAAAACAAAATGAAACACTATTTCATAATCTCAATATGAGATTCTGTGTGTAACAATGACTAAGTAATTTGTACACATTACAGTGTTTAGATCCTGTGTCAAGGCCCCAGTTATTCAAATGTAATTTAGAAAATAATTTAGTAGTTTCTGACAATAAATATCCCTTTCTACAATAATGTTTATAAACTAAAATCTAGATAATCTGTGTGCATATACACCAGTAGCCTCATCCAGAAATAGAAGAAATGTTTGCAATAAGAAAATGCTAAAAAGTTCCAATGTCTATCATGAAGAGAATTTGATGCTTATTGACATAATTTTATATATTGAGATTCAATATTCGGCAGTGGAAAAGACTGAATACGGCTACCCCATAGACCACCACATGCTTAAACTCCTAAAGCATGGTTAGTAAAGGCAGCAAGTCACAGAATACGTAGAGTATGCCATATTTATATAAGACTGAAAACTGACAAAATTAAAAATGCATAATTTGGGAATAGAAATCTACTTTTAAGACAGAGCAAGGAGATTAACACAAAGCAATTGCCACCCGATCAAAGTGGCTTTGCTTATGTTTGAGAACATGATTTACATCATTCATGGTTTTTTTTTTTTAATCAACTGTGACTTCCAGCTTTTTCAGAGTGGAGTGTCTTCCTCTTTAAAATGGTAAGGCCCCACGGTGCTTCCATGTCCATCATGTAATACATTTTGCATAAACTTTATTTTATCCGTATCAAAGTTTTTTTTTTCCCCTATGGCCAAATAGAAGCAACTCAGTCGAATATGGTATAAGTTTAAACGATATAAGATAAGCAATAATGGAGAATCAAAAGAGGCTAATAAAGCCTGAACTGTCTCTTGATCTTACAGTGGTAGCGTGTCCAATATTATAGTGTGCAAACACTCTCTTGATTAAAAAAAAAAAAAAAAGAACCATGAATGACATAAGTAAGTCAGCCACTTTGGCCATGTGGCCTTTTCTGGGCATCTATCTTTTTGACCATGGCTGCCACTCTTGAGCAGTGACTCCTCCTCCACTGCATCTCGAGTTTGCCCCTTGCAGGCGATCATGTTTAAAGGAATTTCTTGCAGATAAGAGCAAATACTCAGAAAATTACACGATCCAGGATGCCTGATTCCACAATTCTCCATGTCCGTTTTAATCACTGGCCTTAAATCTCTTCTCTTGGTCCACTTCTATCTTCAGAAACATTTCCTCCTTGAAAACAGAATTCAATGGATGTAAGTGACATCAGCTTTCACTGGATGGAGATGTGAAAGACAACACAAAATTCCCAACTCTAATAGGAAAGAGCACTCTCCATGAAGGCTGTTTGCTCTCTCAGGAGACCCTGTATCTGCCGATGTGTTGAATAATCTCAGGGTAAGCTCCATTTCCCCTGGGACTCTGCCTAAGCTTTTTTCCATGTTGTTTCACCTGGGCATAGGAAAGAAGGCAACATGCCACTGAGATTGTGAAAGTTACATGCTATATTGTCTTGTTTGTGAGACTCTTCAGAAGCGAGAAGCAGAGACCATGAGGTTTTTATAGCAGAACTTTAAAATTAATGTGTTTTGAGTATAAAGAGTCATCCTGCATAAGACTGACAGAGAGGAAGCACATTTTTAAACATCTGTTATTTTTTCTCTGCACAAATGATTTTATTTCATTCTCACCCTGATCCTTTTCCAGTCCTGTTACTTGATGTTGAAAAATGAGAGGACCGTGACGTAAAGAAATGTGCAGTAGACACACTGGAAGTCTCAGCTGACTGGCAACTATCTGACTTCTGGTGTTTTTGGTCATTGTGACTATTCGTCTCCAAAGATAATAGTGACAATTAAGGAGCAGTTGTCCAGGTTTAGTGGAATGCATTGACTTCACACCACTCTTTTGAATCTTTATTTCTACATGCTTCATCTCATACAAACCACGATAAATTCCTTTATCTGAAGGAGGAAGTTATTTAAAGAACTTTTTTGAATGGTCACCAGATCTCAGGAGGATCCCATGGCATTTGGGAAGAAATATCAGGCCACTAAGCCAGCACTGGAGGGCAGAATTGAAAGAATCACCACAGCCACCATGGTTTTTGCCTTTGGAGCTCAGGTAAGTGGGTATGGAAGGAATCTGCAAACTGCAGAAAACCAGCATACTGAACATGACTGTTCTTGCCTTTTTGAAGCTGTTGGATAGCCTCCTTGCCAGAAAAGCGATAAGCAAGCTCAGCACTGCCAGAAAGCCCAAGATGCAATACGAGGCATATTTGTCAGGGAAATGGGTAAATGTTGTCAGCCAGACTGCTGAGATGCACAATTGAATGACGGAACCAACACAGACTACAGTGTTTGAGAGTTGGGCCACCATACACATTTGTAATGTGTTTCCTGGTTTGATGCTTTGAAGGCCACAACCACAATGAAGGTCTTTACTAAGATAGCAAAAACAGCAACAGAAAATACAACTCCCAAAATCATTTGTCTCAAGACACAGGTGAATGTTCTATGTTGGCCAATGAATATTAATGAGCAAGAGAAACAGGGCATTAGAGAAAGGAGGAGGGTATAACTGAGATTTATGCTATTTGCTCTAACAATGGGTGTGTCCCAATATCAGATAAATAATCCTAAAGTCATTGCCAAAAAAGTAGATAAACTACTGGCCAGCGATACCAAAACAGCTCCTTGAGTATCTTCGCGGGACAAAAATATCATAATTTTAGGGAAACACTGACTTTTCTGCTTATTTGTCAGTGGACTGTGGAAAGGGCATGGGAAGAGAAGAGGGAGGGGGTGGGATTGGGAAGGGACGAGGGAGGGGGCTACAGTTGGAATACAAAGAGAATAAATTTTAATAAATAAATATGCAAATAAAATAAAATAAAAAAAGATACAGGTAGAGGCAACTGTTCAAGCAGTTAAGGCAAATGCAGGGGAATGGGAAGTCTTAGCCACTGAGCCTAGCGTTACTCACTCTGAAGGACACTAGCATGGGACCCATCTTTCCTCAGGAAGGCAGTTACGGCAGGGCAGGGGACTGCACACCTGTGTTTCACAATCAGGAGACAGAAACAGAAGGATCCCCAGCCAGTCTGGTCTACATACTGCATTCTAGGAGACAGAAACAGAAGGATCCCCAGCCAGTCTGGTCTACATGCTGCATTCTGGGTCAGACAGAACGTCACAGTGAGGCCTTATCGCAAAAGAAAAGAAGAAGGAAGGAAGGAAGAAAAGGAAAGGAAAGGAAGGAAAGAAAACAATTGCATACTGAACTGTGAGTTTATATGTCACACAAAAAATTCTAGAAACACAAGCAAAGTATTGATCATTCTATACTGTTAATTTCTCTTAGCACTGCTTTCATTGTGTCCCATAAGTCTGGGTATGTTGTGCCTTCATTTTCAATGAATTCTAGGAAGTCTTTAATTTCTTTATTTTTTTCCCTAAGCCCAGCTGTAATTGAGTAGTGAGTTATTCAGTATGTGTAGGCTTTTTCTATTTCTGCTGTTGTTGAGGTCCAGCTTTAGACCATGGTGGTCAGATAGGATACAAGGGATTATTTCAGTCTTCTTGTATCTGCTGAGGCTTGCTTTGTGACCAATTATATGGCCTATTTTGGAGAAGGTTCCAGGAGGTGCTAAAAAGAAGGTATACTCTTGAATTTGGGTGAGAGGTTCTGTAGATATCTATTAGGTCCATTTGATTTAGGACCCCTGTAAGTGCCACTATTTTCCTGTTTGACTTCTGTCTGGATGATCTGTCCCTTGGTGAGAGTGGAGAGTTGAAGTCTTCCACTATTAAGGTGTTGGGACCAACATCCTTAGCTATCAGGAAATGCAAATCAATATGACCCTGAGATTTCACCTTACACCCATCAGAATGGCTAAGATAAAAAACTCAAGTGACAATACATGCTGGAGAGGATGTGGAGAAAGGGGCACCCTCCTCCACTGCTGGTGGGAATGTAAACTTGTACAACCACTTTGAAATCAATCTGGCACTTTCTCAGATAATTAGGAATAGTGCTTCCTCAAGATCCTAATACCCCACTCTTAGGCATATATCCAAAATATGCTCAAGTACACAACAAGGACATTTGTTTAACCATGTTTGTAGCAGTAGCAGAACCTAGAAACAACCCAGATGTCCTTAAAGAAGGAATGGATACAGAAATTGTGGCACATCTACACAATGGAATATTACTCAGCAATTAAAAAACAAGGACATCATGAAATTTGCAGGTAAATGGTGGTATCTAGAAAAGATCTTCCCGAGTGAGTTATCTCAGAAGCAGAAAGACACACACGGTATATACTCGCTTATAAGTGGATAATATAGGATAAACCTATAATATAGGATAAACATTCTAAAATCTGTACACCTAAAGAAGCTAAACAAGAAGGAGGACCCTGGGTAAGATGATCAATCCTCACTCAGAAAGACAAACATGATGGACATTGGAAGAAAGAGAAAAACAGGAAACAGGACAGGAACCTACCACAGAAGGCCTTTGAAAGACTCTACCCAGCAGTGTACCAAAGCAGATGCTGAGACTCATAACCAAACCTTGGGCAGAGTTCAGGGAATCATATGAAAGTAGGGGAAGATAGTAAGACCTGGAGAGAATAGGAGCTCCATAAGGAGAGCAACAGAACCAAAATATAGGGGCATAGGGGTCTTTTCTAAGACTGATACTCCAACAAGGTCCATTCATGGATATAACCTAGAACCCCTGCTCAGATGTAGCCCATGGCAGCTCAGTATCCAAGTGGGTTCCCTAGTAAGGGAAACAGGGACTGTCTCTGACATGAACTCAGTGACTGGCTATTTGACCACTCCCCCTGAGGGAGGAGCAGCCTTTCCAGGCCACAGAGGAGGACATTGCACCCAGTCCTGATGAGACTTGATAAGCTAGGGTCAGATGGAAAGGGAAGAGGACCTCCCCTATCTGTGGACTTGGAGAGGGACATGGGAGTTGATGAGGGAGGGAGAGTGGAATTGGGAAGGAATGAGGAAGGGGGCTACAACTGGGATACAAAGTGAATAAGATGTAATTAATGTAAAAAAATAAAAATTTAATTAAAAAAATTCTCAGCCAAAGACTGGTTCAACCAGTTTTTTTTTCCCAGTGATATGTATAGGTTGTCTTCAGGATAATTTCTTCACGGTCATTATCCAAAGTTAATGTGCTTGGCTACCAGCTCTGCTCACTCTCCCTTCTGATTCTGAAGAATATATCCTTTAACATAAGCAGCTAGGTACTGGCGGTTTGGAGAAAAATGGTACACAGGAAATACAGCTGGTTGGACTACTACAAGAGAATAGATGTAATGCCCTAAAAAAGCATTTTACAAAGTATTAGCAGCAGCCGAAATGCCAATGGGCCAGAGAACCCAGTCTGAATCTACTTAAGAGGGTGTGTGGTGAGTCCTGATCGCAGTTAGTCCAAGTAACGAAACATTTGTATAATGATAATTTCATCTGTGGATGCTGCTGCGTACAGAGCACACCCCTAGCATACATAAAGCTTTAGGTTCAATTCTCAGCACACAAAAATCTGATAAATGCATGATGGTGATGATAGGAATATTTTTCTCCAAATTATTTAGTACAGTGGGATCATATTATTCAGTTAAACCCCTGATTTGCAAATAACAAACTCTCCCATTTGTAAACTGTTTTTTCAAAATTAGTATTTTTTTTAGCACAGCATAAAAATTATTGTTCCAGAGTATGGAAAGCTTAAGTATAGGAGTACAAGAATAATGTTATACTTGGTAGTTGTTAGACTCTGAAGGATAAAGGATTCAATCACATACTTATAAACGTTAAGGTTTCCCTTGATGGCTTAGAAAGTACTGATATGGGGTGAAGAGAAAAAGGTTGCCCTAAGCATGTTAGGCAAGACTAGAGGCGCTTAAAAAGTTGGTGTCCCTAGAGAGTATGAAGGTAGATACATTTTCCTGCCTTTTTATCTATTAAAGTCAATGTGTTACTTTTCTAAGAAAGTGGTGATATTTGAAGTCGGCGAGAGGACACCGCAGGGGCTTGTGGGGGCTCATCAGCAAGCCCAGCACTCAGGAAGCAGCCAGTTGGGACTGCTGCAACCCTGCCACCAAAAGAAGCAAAGGACTTTATTTTAAACAGTCTGCGACAGGTAAAGATTTCAATCAGGAGGGTAAAATGGGCAGGGCAAAATGCCCGCTTTGAAGTGCGCGTTAGATGTGAAGTCGGGGCACAAAACTCCTGGAGGAAACCTTGCTGGTGAGCTCTCGAGAGGGTTTGCAGCTAGACTCACCACGACGGGAGTCACAGAGCGGTGCGGTGGGAGGAGCAGACCCACACAGTCATTCATCCGAGAGCACCCAGCGCTTGGTGTTTAGTGGCCTCATGCTAGCTCACAGTGCCAGGGAATACAAAAAGAGAGCTCCAGCAGCAAACGTATTCAACCATCCTGCAAATACCCAGTTAGTCCTCAAATAAGGATTTATGGAGTTTCTACTGATCACCGTAGTTTGAAGGGTCTCAGACACCGATCTCGGCGCCCGAGGAAGGCAGCGCTGTGATTCCTCTGATTTGACGAGTTGTGTGATCACTGTAATTTATAGAGTTACTCTGATGTTTAATTTTCCCTCACGAGGAAAATTGGTTGTAAGCATGAAATAAGGTCATGCTTTTATAACGCATTTCATAGTTTAGGGGATACAGGGAGCGCTAACTGTACCCATTTCTATGGCTACAGCAATAACAGAGCCATTAGTGAAAAGCAGGGGTGGAAAGAAAAGAAACTGAACTCGGCGCGCATGTGCAGAGGACAGAGCTTGGCCAGATGCTGGAGCGCACTCCCGTCGTCTTAGTCGCCGAGGAGGCTGAGGCCGGAGGATTGCTGGAGCCCAGGAGTTTGAGACCAACCTGGGCAGCACAGCCCGGCTCAATTTCAAAATAAAACAAGCAAAAACAACGGTGACGAAAATGGCTGGGCTGAAATAAATTAAAAACAATTTTTTTTTTCGTTTCGGTTTTCAAGACAGGGTTTCTCTATGTAGCCCTGGCCAACCTGGAACTTACTCTGTAGACCAGGCTGTCCTTGAACTCAGAGATCTGCCTGCCTCTGCCTCCTGAGAGCTAAGGTTAACGGTGTGCGCCATCACCACCCAGCAAGAACTTGTTTTAAAGTGCTGTGAGCTGGCCATTTAAATATAAATGTATCTTCAGGCATTGTGCCACTCCCAACACCTTCTTGTCTGTCATTTCCACATTCAAAACCATTTCTAGAAATAGCTGTTTCATTTGCAGTCTCTCCATCTGGGACGGGGGGACAACCAAAGCAACAAAGCGGTCTTCCTTCAAGAGGTGTTATGGTGGCGCACACCTATGATCCCAGTCTCCGGGAGGCAGAGACAGGCAGATCTCTGTGAGTTCAGGGCCAGCCTGGTCTACAGAGTGAGTCCAGGACAGCCAAGCATACACAAAGAAACCCTGTCTCAACACACACACACACACACACACACACACACACACACACACACACATACACATGAGATGTTTTTCTGAATCCAAGTGGACAACTTTGCAAACAGCAAAAGGAGTCTGTTTAGGAGACATGGAAGGAAGGAAACCAGTCAATATGGGAAATTCGGTTTTAGCATCCAAATGGTAGATTTCAGCAACTCTTCTGTGTATTGTAGCAACAAAGAACTACAATGCTTTTGGAGATCTTGATGCCCAAAGAGACATCTTTCTATTTTATTGCATTCACCTGCTATTTTTTTGTTTTATTATATTTTTGTTATTTAAAACAAATTAAAAATTTTAAATATATTTCGATGCTATCCTTCCCCTCCCCCAAGTCCATCCAGATCATGTCTTCCTTCCTACCCACCAAGCGTCAATTCTTTCTCAAATAACAATCCCAAATCCCCAAACAACAAATAAAACACCCTAAACCTAGAAAATGAGATACAGGAGCACGCAAAAAGAAAACAAAAATAAGACAAAACCCATCAAACTGTAACCAAATAAAGGAGGAAAAAAGAAAAACAGGACCCCCCCCAAAAAACCCCTAAAAACCCTGTGGATTCCCTTTTTTGCTGCCCAACTACTCCTGAACACGAGACTTGCCCTGGAATGGTTGATATACCCAGTGTCATTCTATGAGGAAAAAATTGGACCTCCCCTCCCCCAGCTGGGTCTCCAGAAGACCGTCATGGTCTCATCACTGTGTGTGACCGCTCTTGTCATCACACCACTGAGATGTTCAGGATGAACAGTCTCAACAATTAAGAGAGACGAACGTGCACATAATTTTTAAATTCAAATCCCAAAATACCTATTTGCAGAGACTGTTTTTTTTTTCCCCCAGGTCTTCATTTTATTTCTCTCACTCAAGTCAGGCACTTCCACTTAAGCTTTGAACTCTATGATTCATTTAGAAAACTGACCAAGCTGTTTTTTGTTTTTTCTGTTTTTTGTTTTTTTTTTTTTTCATTGCCAGGTAGGCCATGGGTCTAGTTGATCATTACAAGGATAGGAAAGTTGAAGGATTAATCCAAAATCCACTTATTACAGTGATTCTGCACACAGAAAGTTCCAGTACTGGGCATTGGAAAGGACAAAGTAAGGTCACTCCCAGCCTAATGGCATTCATCAGTCCGTTCCCTTAAACCCTGTTCTCTGAGGAATAGTGCATGGTGCTGACTTCAAAGGTACCCAGTTCACTGTGTTCACCGTAAGTTTGTCATTGAGGGAAAAATGCTGAACACTGAGAGCCAGAGATGAACTCACCAACTTTCACTTGAGCTTTGGTGCCATTCTGCAGAGACTGGTAATGAGACATCTCAGCCTGGTTGTCCTTATCCACAACATTCTCTTCATTGGTGCTTCTTTCCGGTTGGCCTGTTTTGAAGAATGGAGAGAGCTAAAAGTGAAACAAAGCTTCCAGAACTGGATCTATAAGCCACTGAAATGCAAATAACGCTGGTTACTTTAGCTGCCTTCTTTTTTCTCTAACTGCACATTCCAGCGGCTTTCATTACTGTTTCACATATCAAACATTTATCACAGGGCTAATACGTGCCAAAAGAAGGCCTGTATGCTTTATATCATACTAACAAAGTTATGTTTGCTAACGCCACCGCCACTTTATAAACGGAACTTTTCTAAGTCACCCAGTGATGACGTGAGGACTCTGCGCACCAGATTATTTATTTTTTATTTTTAGCTCAAGAGGTTTATTGACTATAGTACATGGTAAGCATGGGGAAGAAGCAGATTCTTGTTTTGAAGAAAAATAGGAGCAATTTGAATGAGGCATTTTAAACTCTTTGCCTAATAGCTTTTCTTTCTTTCTTTCACTTTTATTTTTTATTGATTTATTATTTATTACAATTTATTCATTTTGTATCCTGGTTGTAGCCCCCTCCCTCATCTCTTTCCAGTCCCACCCTCCCTCCCTTTTCTCCCCCTATATGAAAGGTCTTCCTACCCTACTATCTGACCCTAGCCTATCAGGTTTTATCAGGACTGGCTGCATCTTCTTCTTCTGTGGCCTGGCAAGGCTGCTTCCCCATTAGGGGAAGGTGATCAGAGAGCCTGTCACTGAGTCCATGTCAGAGACAGCCCCTGTTCCCATTACTAGGGAACCCACTTGGACACTGAGCTGCCTATGATCTACATCTGCGCAGGAGGTCTAGATCCTCCCCTTGCGTGATCCTCAGTTGGTGCATCGATCTCTGCAGGCCTCCCTGGGCCCAGAATAGCTTTTTAAGAAAAATGCTTTTTGCTTTCACAAATAAAAAATTACTTAAGAAAGTTCTAATAAAATAAAAAGTTCTAATAAAAGTAAAAGTTTCAGTGAAGGATGGAGAACACGTGTGATATAAAAATTGTCAGAATATGAGATGGAAAGCTATGAAGATGGATGGGAGTAAGAGAGAAAATAGAGTGTGGGCAATTTAACCAAAACTGAAGATATATGAAGAAGTCACATGGCGATCTATGACTTTATAAGCTAGTTAGAAATAACCGCCATAGTCTAAAAAGAGTTTGAATGGAGGTTATTACATTTTGTTAAATAAAAAAAAAATCCCAGTGGTAATACTTTTAGTTAAGAAACTCCAAAAGGACCCCCAAATTAAACAAGTTATTATCATTGCCCTTGGTGACCCATCTTAACCCTGTAGTAAGGCTCTTTTGCTGAAGACACCACACACCCTGGCTGCGGGACACAGAAGCAAGGCTGGAACTAGGCTGACAGCTTCTTTCTGGTTGACTGGCTTTTATAGTGCCAGGAGTTGCACTGCAAGCTCTTGTAGAAGAAAAGTCAGCAGTGGTCTTTCCCCGCTGTGGACCTTGCATTCTTTAATACCCACCACCCAGACATGAAGCGCTTCCCGGAGTAACACTGGCACACTGTTATGGGGATAAATCACCATTTCCTGATGGTGTTTGAGGCCTTCTGTACAAGAAGGACTTCACGCTCATTTCTGCAAACCTATGCAAAGGTCCATGTCTGGGGAGATCAGAGCCCCTATGGGTGAGCCTACTACTTCTGTTTTGCTAAGAAGACACACTGTTAAATTGCCTTCTCCATATTTATACACATAGACTAGTGCCATTGTCAGATTATAGCAAGGAAGTTTCACTTTGCAGAGAATATCAGTTAGTGAAGATACCCGTGGCTAGTGAAAGGGCTCGAGAAAGAAATGACTATGAAGTGCCCAACCTTAATTGAGACACTCATCTGATCATCCTGGAGGCACAGGAAACATTGTGAAAGAGGGGACATAAAGAATTTAAGAGCAAGATAATGGGGAGGAGGTCCATGAAATGCTGTCTTACGGGTGTGACATGGCCATGGGATTCATGAGCTTTTGGCAGCTAAGTTTGCCTGTATAATTGATCCCATTAATATTCAGCCACAGATGTGGGAGGAGGCTCACTGGCTCCAGCTCATCACATGGGGGCTATTAGGATTCTGTGGAAGAGAATATCATTGTCTTCAGAGATACAGCCACTTTCAAGTTACTTCTGCTCCAGTGGATAGTATAATTGAGCATTGCATTTTATTTTTCTAATAGGCAATAATCTGCTTGAAGCTATAAAGTAAACACAACATCGTGCAGCTATATCTTTAGATAAATGGAATGGCTGACAGCACTGTTACAACAAATGAGAAAGAGGAAGTGTTGCCGAATGTGCCAGCCCTGCTGGCAGGCAGTATTTTTAAGTATGTATTGAAAACATTAGAAAAACCACTGGAAATTTTCAAGTATAACTAATATTATAAGGGAAGAAGTGAATAATAAAAATAGTCAATTAAATCTGAAGAAGTCAGATAAAGAGCAGATGACAAAAAAGAGGCCAACATCCCCCCCCCAATAGAAAATTCTCACATGATGTTCATCAATATAAAGATCAATAACCAATTTAATGTGAGACCACCAAATGCATGAATTTCTACCCAAAACAAATTGGAGTAAAACACAATAAACAAACAAAAAGCCACCAAGACTCAGCTGTGTGCCAGCTAGCATGAAATCCGCAGGGAGAGTCAGTGTTCCGTGGGGATGCAGAATGTGAGACTGTACCTGTTCTTGAGCACATGGTCCTAAACTCATGCATGTACTCACTCACTGGGCTTAAACCACAGAGCACACGATTGATGGGAAGAAAGGTGGTAGGGATAATGGAGGAATTGTAGGAGAGGGGATGAGGAGTGGATTAGATCTAAACACGTCTTATGCAAGTATGACATTTTCAAACAGTAAAAAGGAGTAAGAAAGAAACAATGGTAGATTGACAAGGCATGGAGAACAAATGGTACCAACACTACTTAACAGAAAGTTGGAACCAAGTATGTTAAAGATAGACAAAGCAGCCTTCAGGAAAAACAATACTTTCCAGGCGTTAGAAGGGACATGAGAACAATAATTAAAATAAAGAGTAAAACCAACAACATGAGACTTATCTTATAAGTAATGCTGAAAGAAATTCTTCAAGCTGAAATTAGAGGATATTAATTCATAAAAAAAAAGCCAAAGTAGAAAATCAAGGGCAAGTATACACATACAGTAAAATTCAGTATACCGGAATTTACTAATGATGATAAATCAATTCTAACTATAGTGCAGTGGTTTAAAAACAACAATAAAAGTAACCGAGTCAAGAGAAAACCCCACCGTGAAGGAAGCCATCGGGACTGACCTCAGGTCACCCAGACAATCCCTGAAAAAAGGAGGTCCTGGGGTCTGGCAGGTGCTCAGCCGCCAGCCCAGAGACCTGCCTGCTCACCCAACTCACCATCCCAGATAGAACTGTGGGCCCAGGGCACCAGAGACTGGGTTTCCCAATGGGGAGGAAACCCCACGGTAAGGGAAACAGCAGGTCCGACCTCAGGGCACTCAGCCGAACCCTCCTCCCCAAAAAACTTCTCAGGGGGAGGGGGAAGAAGTTCCCGGGTTCCTGCAGGCGCCCAGTCACCAGCACAGAGCCACTCACCTGTGCTTGCATGCTCTACTCACCATCCCAGACTGACTGAACTGTGGACCCCAAAACACCACAGACTGAGTTTTTCTGTTGGGAGGAAATCCCTCAGTGGGAGAAACATCAGGTCTGACCTCAGGACACCCAGCTCCAGAAAAATTTCTGGGCTCCCTCAGGCTCCAGGCTCTAGCCTCCTGCTGCATGCATGAGTGCTGCACTCACTTGCCACTGATTACTGTTTGGGTACTGGGGCACAGAGCTCCAACCTCAGACCTACAGAAGCCTGGGATACACAGGCTCAGCCCCAGACACCAACAGGTGCAACCTGTTCTCCTAGCTAAACTGACCAAACTGCGGGGCTCTCTGCTCCTTCAAGAGGGCTGTGTCCAGTAAACACAATGTAAGAGCAGCAGCAGTAACCCACTAAATTCAGAGGAAGAACCCTAGCAGCAGGGCAGCTGTCTCCAGGATTTCTCCTGGTGAGAGGAGAGCCCTCTGATTACCAACGACCATAGTTACAACACAGGTCCATATGCCTGAGGTGAGCTGTGGCAATTCCTGAGAAGCACTGGCTACTTGGTGACTGTACCCAAAAAGTTGAGGAGGTCACCTTCAGAAACAACCATCTTCCTGCCAAGGGGATTCTCCCCAGCCCAGGATTCCGGGAGGTACCAGAAACTAAAAGCTAAAACCTGAGACATCCAGATGGGTCAAGGCCAGCATAAAAGCACAACCAACAAAAGCCAAAGCAATATGGCATCTTCAGAACCCAGTAATCCAGGGGCAAAGCAGCCCTTGAAACCCTATCATCAGTAAAATTCGAGAAAATGACCTTACATCTATGCTTCTGAAGAGGAAAATGGAGGAAACAAATAAAATATGTAAAGAACTAGAGGAAGATAAAGTCAAACAGATTATGGCCATCGGTAAAGAAATACAGGATGATGCAGCTAAACAGTTTGTGGCCTTCATAGAGTAAATACTTAAATCACTGAAAGAAATATAAGAAACAGAGGAATGTTTAAACAGGTGAAGGAATTGAAGGAAAAGCAGGAAAATGCAGTCAGACAGGTGAAGGAAATAAAAAAAAATGGTTCAAGATTTGAAGATAGAATTGGAAAAATTAAAGAAAACACAAACGGAGGAAATCATGGAGAGGAAGAAATTAGGAAGAAAACTGGAACTGTGGAGGTAAGCATAGCTGACAGACTACAAGAGATGGAAGAAAGAATCTCAGGTGTGGAAGATACAATGGAAGAAATCAATGTATCCATCAAAGAAAACGTTAAATCTAAAAAGTCCTTACATAAACCATCCAAGAAATCCAAGACAACATGAAAAGACAAAACCTAAGAATAGTAGGAATAGAGGAAGAGGAAGATTCCCTACTCCAAGGCCCAGAAACTATTTTTAAAAAATCATAGAAGAAAATTTCCCCAACTTAAAGGAGAGGCCTACAAAACACCTAATAAGTTAGACCAGAAAAGAAATCAAAACAGCAAGTTTACAGAACAAAGAAAAAATACTAAAAGCTGCAAGGGAAAAAGGACAAGTAACATAATGGCAAACCCATCAGAATCACACCTGACTTCTCAACAGAGGCTAATGAAAGCCAGAAGGGCCTGGGTGGATATCATGCAAACTCTAAGAGAACACAGATGTCAGTCAGCCCAGGCTACTGTACCCAGCAAAACTCTCAGTCATCATAGATGGAGAAAACAAGATATTCAATGACAAGAACAAATTTCAACAACATCTACACACAAATCCAACATTACAGAACATACTAGAAAGAAAAATACAACCCAAGAAAACTAACTACTCTCAGGAAAAAACATGAAATTAATAACCACATTACAGCAAAGCTAAAAGTAGCCAAGCACACAAACACACTACCACAACCAACAATAAACTCAAAGCATCTAACAGCCACTGGTCATTAATCTCTCTCAACATCAATGGATCCAACTCTCCAATAAAAAGACACAGACTAACAGAATAGATACGTAAACAAAACCCAGCAATCTGTTGCATACAAGAAACACACCTAAGTCACAAAGCTAGACATTATCTGAAGGTAAAGAACTGGAAAACAATTTTCCAAGCAAATGGACCCAAGAAGCAAGCAGGAGTAGGCATTCTAATATCTAATAAAATTGACTTTCAACCAAAATAAATCAAAAGATATGGGGAAGGACACTTTATACTCATAAAGGGAAAATTCCACCAAGAAGACATCACAATTCTGAACATCTATGCCCCAAATACAAGAGCACCCACATTTGTAAAAGAAACATTGATAAAACTTAAACCACATATAGATCCCCATACATTAATAGTGGGAGACTTCAACACCCCACTCTCAACAAAGAGAGAAATTAAATAAAACAGAAATTAAATAAAGATATGATGACTCTAACAAAGGTCATGAGTCAAATGGACCTAACAGACATCTACAGAACTTTTCACCCAAACACAAAAGAATTTACCTTCTTCTCAGCACCTCATGGAACCTTCTCCCAAATAGACCATATAGTTGGTGATGAAGCAAGCTTCAACAGATACAGAAGATTGAAATAATCTCGTCTATCCTATCTAACCACCATGGACTAAAGCTGGACCTCAACAACAATAGAAATAGTAAAAAGCCTACACACACATGGAAACTGAATAACTTGTTACTCAATGACAGCTGGGTCAGGAAGGAAATAAAGAAAAAAATAAAAAAGTCTTCTTAGAATTAAATGAAAATGAAGGAACAACATACCCAAACTTATGGGATAAAATGAAAGTAATACTAATAGGGAAGTTCATAGCACTAAGTGCCTTCAAGAAGAAATTCGAAACATCTCATACAAGCAACTTAATGGCTCACCTGAAAGCCCTAGGAAAAAAAGAAGCAGACACACCCAAGAGGAGTAGATGGCTGGAAATAATCAAACTCAGGGCTGAAATCAATAAATTGGAAACAAATAAAACAATTCAAAGAATCAATGAAACCAAGAGCTGGTTCTTTGAGAAAATCATCTACCCCTGAGATGGGGGCAGCCTTACCAGGCCACAGAGGAAGACTATGAAAGACAGTCCTGATGAGACCTGAGAGGCTAGGGTCAGATGGAAGGGGAGGAGATCTTTCCTTATCAGTGGACTGGGAAAGGGCATGGGAGGAGATGAGGGAGTGGGGAAGGGCAGAAGTGGGAGGGGATGATAGGGGGGACTACAGCTGGGATACAAAATGAATAAACTGTAATAAATAAAAATTATATTAAAAAAGAGAAAAGTAATCATGGTGACACTAACTTGTTAATGGACGCATAATGCATATCGATTGTAACATTTAACGTACAAGGAGAACTGGAAGTATATAGTTATGCATGTAATTAAAATTAAGTAGAATACAGAGTTGTAAGATATTTTATGTATGGTGGCTATGAAATAAAAATAGAGTAGAAGAAGAGAAAAACAAAGAGAGAAAAAGAATCTAATCAAATCATACCACTATAGGAAATTACAAATGAAGACAAAAGCAATCCAGGAAACTGTAAAAAAAAATATAAATAAAAATAACAAAATGGAAACAGTTCATCTTTATTCAGCAATATGTAAAATAACCACAGCCATGTGTTACTTAACAATAGGGATACATTCTGAGAAATGTGTTATTGGAAAAATTTTGCTATTGAGCAAACATTTAAGAGTATGACTGTGTAAGTGAATGTGACCATACCATAATAAGGAAATACAAGCTTATGGGCCCATGTGGTTTTCTCTTGATTGGCACATTTTTTTGTGCCACCAACTATATTTATACATGAAATAAATTCTTCTGTCTCCCCAAAATACAAGCTAAAACTGTTTTTTTAAAGAGATAACATAATTAGATGCTGCTTACAAGATACTTAAGTTAGCCATAAGGAAGTATATAGACTGAAACTTAAGAGTGGAAAAATACATTTCATGTAAATGATAATCAAAATGAGAAAGGGTAAGTTGAGGATGGATCTCAGTGGTAATATCTTGCCAGCTTGCACAACAGCCTGGGTTCAATGCATAGCACGAGATGGCTGGGTGGATAGATAGATAGATAGATAGATAGATAGATAGATAGATAGATAGATAGATAGACAGATAGATAAATAGATAGAGATATATAGATGATAGAAGCAAGAATAGCCACCACACTTGATTGTAACTTTGAAGAGAGCAGAATTTAGGTCAAACACTATCACAAAGGGCAAGAAATGACAAATAATGACTGTGGGGAAATTCATCAAGAGGATATAACAATTGTAAATATATTCAAGTATATAAAGCAAATATTAACAGATCTAAAGTCAGAAATAGGCCATAACAAAATAGCAGTGCTGGATAGCCATATCTCCCCTCTCAGAAATGGATAGATCATTCAGTCTGAAAACCAAAAGGAAATATTGAACTTGAAGTTCACAGTAGATCAAACGAACCTGACAGCTATATATAGAACATTCTTTCCAAGAAACAGAATACACTTTACTCTCATTTTAAAAAGCTATCATTGCCCCCTGCCAAAGTCAGACGAGTATATAATAAGAAAATCACAGACTAATATCTCAGATGAGCACATGTGCAGTGATTGTCAACAAAATACTTGGCAATATCTTATTAAAATAATTATACTCTGTGACTTGACATATAAAGATGGGCTAACATAAAGAAATTACTGAACTGATATAGCTTAATAACAGATAAAGTCTTTATTTTTAAAAAACACATATTCTTCTCAATAGATGCAGAGAAACATCAGAAAAATTCAACATACTTGCCTGATCAAAACTTTCAGCATACTCAGTAGAGAAGTTATGTACCTCAACACATTAATCAACATACATAGCAAAGCCCATACTGTTGATAAAGAAGATGGGAACCTCTTCAACAAATGATGCTGGAGAAACTGGGTGGCTGCCTATAGAATTTAACTAGATCCTAATTTTCCACCCTGCATGAGAAGTAATCCCAAGAGCTTCAAAAACCTTCATGCAAGTAGCCTGAACCTAAAAAAATCATGTAAAACAGGGAAAAGGTACTTATAGAGACAAGCATAGGCTAAAACGGTCTGAAAATAACTGAAAAACAAACAAACAACAACAACACACACACACAAACCAAAACTCCTCCAATCATTCATTTCTTCATAGAAATGAAAACAACCAAGTGAAGAAATGGCCCAGAGGATGAGAGAGAATCTTTGGGAATGACATGTCTAGTAGAAGACTAACATATAAAATACACAAAGAACTAGAACATCAAGAAATCCTACAACTCAGTTAATGTGCTAATAAAGTGCACAGTTCACAAAGGATGAAAAATAGCCAATAAGCATATGAAAAAGGTTCAACATCCTTAGACACCAGGAAAAAGTGAATTTTACTTTAAATAGCATTCCCCAGCCCAAGGATTGATCATTAAGAATACCTCTTGCGTCATGACTTCTTCAGAAGCCCCCTGCTCCACCAGAGACCACACTGGCTGCTAAAATTGTAGGCAGGCCAGCTGCTCACAGACCATTCCCAGTCTCTCAGTGTCCACTCAGCTTACTGCCAAATGTCCCTGGCCTCCTTGTCACCATATTCTGGCTCACAACTCAAGCAGATACCCAATGCTCAAAAAGAGACCACAACAGTCACCCAGGTGGAGACTCTCTGTTCAACCACAGGGAGCACACACCAGAAGACCAGAGAGAAAATGGAAACCAAGGAACAAAACACCCATCCAGCAAAGACAAACCTAGAAATCAGCACCTAGACCTATAACCACTAAACCAAACGCCTGAACACCAGGGTAAGACACAGTTAACACCAAGGCAATATGTCACCACCAGAGCCCAGCTACCCTACTACATCAAGCCCCAACTTTCAACACAGCAGAATGACCTTAAAAGCAAAGTTATGAAGATAAAGGTTCCTAAAGAAGAAATCAATAAATCCCCTAAGAAATCAAAGAAAAGACAAACAACATATTGGAGGAAATAAATAAATCCCTTAAAGAAATGCAAGAAAGTCAAGAAATACAAACAGTTGAAAGAAACAAATAACACTTCAAGACCTGAAAATGAAAAGAGAAACAATAAAGGAAACACAAACCGAGAAATTCTGGAAATAAAAAATTTAGGTAAGCAAAGAGGAACTATAGACACAAGCATCACCAAAAGAATACAAGAGACAGAAGAGGGAATCACAGACATTGAAGATTATGATAAAAGAAATAGATGCTTTGGCTAAAAAATATGTTAAATCTTCTTTCAAAGCATTTTTTAAATTAACATGTTTTATGAGAGATGTCATTGTTCATAGGAAGCAGTAGGGAGAAAGGTGATGCAAACATTTCCTTTACTGAAGGCAAGCAGAGAACATTTTGAGAGAAACTATACAAGACGAGGCCCATCATTATCAAGCTGGTGGGAGGAGCCCAGTAAGGGCATGAGGTTCCACCTCTCTCTACGTATTTAGAAGTAGTTGATGGGGAAGGCGGAGACTGTTCTTGAGCATAGAATATATATGTAAAAAAACCTCTCATCCAACACCCTGCAAGAACTCTAGTAAAATGAAACAGGTTATAGGAAAAACACACACACACACACACACACACACACACACACACACAAAAAAAAAAAAAAAAACAAAAAACAAAGACAAAAAAAACCCCATAAATATAGGAAGGCTAGCTCATAAGAAGAACAGGATCAGCAAAAATGGGAGAAAAACAGGAGTGGGTAATGGGGTGAATATGATAAAAATACATTATATACATGCATGAAATGTCATAATGAATCCCATTATAATGCATAATTAATACTTACAAGAGGGAAAGATACAGTTATATAAACATGAATTATGACCTGTAAAATATTTACTTACTAATATCTAGTTAATTGCATGTTTATAATCAATAATATAAACATCAGCAAAACTCTATTAATATAGATTATTACTAATTTATCATGATTAATAAAAAACTTACAATAATTTTGATTCTTAACAGCTTTTATTAACAGCATGTGTATTAAATTTGTGTATGGTGTATAATGTATGCGTGTGTTATTTAATTTTCAATTTGTGGTGGTTTGAGTGAAAACGGCACCCATAGGCCAATAGGGAATGGCACTGTTAGAAGGTGTGGCCTTGTTGGCGTAGGCACTACTTTGTTTTAGGAAGCGGTCACTGGGGGCAGGCTTTGAGCTCTCAGATCTTCAAACCATTCCCAGTGTGTCAGTCTCTTCTTGCTGCCTGTAGATCAAGATCTCTCAGCTCCTTCTCGAGCACCATGTCTGCCTGCTTGCCACTTAGTGATAATGGACTAAACTTTTGAACTGTAAGCCAGTTAAATGTTTCCTTTTATCAGAGTTGCCCTGGTCATGGTGTCTCTTCACAGAAATAGATCTTAACTAAGACAGAAGTTAGTACTGGAAGTGGGGTATTGCTGTGATAGGCTAGACCATGTTTTTGCTTGGGAGAATGTGGACTTTGGAACTTTGGGTCAGAAAATCAGTGAAATGTTTCAAGCATGACTTAATGGGCCATACTATTAGGAGGATGGAAGATAGTGGTGCTGACAGTGATTTTTGAACTGTTGTGGCCTAGATTAAGAGGTTCAGAGGAGAAGAACTTTAGTATGTGGCCTAGAGACTGTTCTTGTGATATTGTGGCAAAGAATGTAGCTGCTTTTTGCCCTTGGCTGAAAAGTCTGCATGAGGCTAAACTGAAAAGTTTTGGATTAATTGCATTGGCAGAGAAAACCTCAAAATAGCCTAGTATTGACTCTGTTGTTTAATTATTAGTATTCACTCTTATGAAAATCCAGAATGAAAAGAAGAAAGCTAAACAAGAAAAAATACAAAACGTACAATTTGAGAAGGAAAAGGGCACCAGGAAGTGGAATAGAGCTAAGTCCTCTATTCAAGGAGATAAATGGGCTAAAGAAAAGCCTGATATTAAGTGGAATAAAGGGAATAATGGCCTCAGGGTTTAGACCCCACCCAGCAAAGTTTCCTTTGTGAAAAAGAAGTGAAGAAAAGCTTAGAACCAGGTACGGTGGTACATGCCTTTAATTCCAGCACTCAAGAGTCAGAGGCAGGCAGATCTCTGAGCTTGAGGCTGGCCTGGTCTACAGATAGAGTTTCAGGACAGCCAAGCTTAGGCAGTGAAGAAAACCACTGAAAACTGAAAGGTGGTGAAGATATAACTTAACAAGTGGGCCATATTCCAGCTCCAGCAAGCAGTGGAACTTGGCAGCTTCAGGCACATGGTTCTGGCTTTAGAGTCAAGAATAGGTGAAAGGTGTTATGGAATTTCCCTTTATGACTAAGGAAAGCTACTGAGGCCAGGCATCTGTCAGGGTGTCCCTTCATGAAGGCCTAGAGAGGCCATTATATGAAGCCTGTATTTCCTTGGAGACCCCAAAATGCTGGAGATACCATACCTGTGTTATATCTGCCAAGGAATGCTGCTAATGGGAAGTGGAAGCATTCCAGGAGAAAGAAGTATGTTGAGTTAAACAAAGCTGAAAGGAGTTAGAGATCTGGAGAATGCTTTGACATTAGTCATGAAGATACAGAGTTTGGAGCTTGTCCAGCTGGGTTTTGGTCTTGCTTTGGTCCAGTATTTTTTCACTAGGCTCCCTTTTTTTTTTTGGAATTTTAATTTTAATGGAATATAATATGCCATTATATGTTGTTAGGCTCTTTTTTTTCCTTTTTGGAATTTTAATGTATATCCTGTGCCATTATATGTTTTAAGTGTGTGATTTGATTTTTCATTTTTATTTCACAGGGGATTACAGTTAAGAGATTGTATGAGTCTCAGAAGAGAGTTTGAACTTTGGATTTTTGATCAGTGCTGGTATTGTGATAGACTATGGGGACTTTTGAAGTTGGACTAAATGCATCTTGCATTATACTGTGGCTACAGGCCTATGGGGGCCATGGAGTGGAATGTGGTGGCTTGAATAAAAATGTCCCCTATAAGCCCTTAAGAGTGGCACTATTAGGAAGTGTGGCCTTGTTGGAGTAGGTACAGCCTTGGAGGAAGTAGCCACTGGGGTCAGGCTTTTAGGTCTCAGATGCTCAAGCCATGCACAGTGTGGCAGTCTCTTTCTGCTGCCTGCAGATCAAGATGTAGAACTCTCAGCTCCTTCTCCAGCACCATGTCTGCCTGCATGCCGCCATGCTTCCCGCCATGATGGTAATGGACTAAACCTCTGAAACTGTAGACCAGTCTAACTAAGACACCATCACCATAATGAAATGTTTGAAATGGGTCATTTGTGAAGGAAATGGAGTTTTCTTTTGGCATACTTGTCTGGAGCATGAGGTCAAAGATTGGTCAGCCCCATGGTTTGAGTGCTGGGAAGATGGCACACCATGACATAAGCCAAGAAACCATAGGAGACTGAAACACCTCAGAGTCCTTCCAAGCCAGTGAAGCCAAGGTCCTTTCAAGAGGGCTTGCCTCTTTAAGTCCAACTTCCTCCCCAGGGACCAAATTTTTACATATGAAATTTTAGTGAAAACTCATCCAACCCACATAAATTTAAAATATTTCAAAAATTCCACTTGTCTGTGAAAGGAAGAGCACAAAGGAAAATTTCCTGTCTATTGAAATAATAGGAAGCTTTTCTGAGACCAAAAATATTGTGCAGCACATAGGAAGTCTGGCTCGTGAAGGGTGGGGATTACCAAGTCTTATGGGTAGCACTTCTGCCTCCTGACGCAACTTTAAGACAGCTGATGCTAATGTGACTTGAAGCGTCTTTAGGAGAGATGCTAATCATCAAACTCACATTCCAGAGGATCACTGAATTCTAATGCCTAACTGAAATTGCTTCTTCTGACACTAAAATCTGTTCCTGCTCGAAAACTTCCAAATAAATAGAAAATAGAATTAAGCGAGTCTGTAGAAGTTGTGTGTCACTGTAAGAAACCAAACTGACTTGCGAGGCAGTGTGAGGCTGGTCTATGAAACAATCCAGTGGTTAACATCTCGATAAAGGGTATCAGAGTCCACACAGTGAGTGTCCAGGAGCTGGTAAAGAAGGAGGAAGAAGAAAAAAAAAGACAAGAAAAATGTGTCATTGCTAACTGGTAAATGTGCAACAGTGTGTACTCAGCTGTGTTGTGTGTGGAGAGAGTTCGGAACCCCTCAGTCTCCTGTCAGTTAACAAATGTGCACTTGATACAGACCAAAAAAAAAAAAAAATCAAATTAAAAATCCATCAGAATTTAGAACACAGTGCTGAGCCACACAGTTCCAAAGGAAAATTCGGACTAAGTTAGCCCTTGAAGAAAGTAAGGCATTTACCTACCAAAATAAGACAAGATTTTTTTTTAAGGCCTCTCAGTCATTTCTCTTGATGTTTACCATCTACCTCACCATTTCCTCTTTTTGTGGTCTGGAGGGAGAAGTGACATTCGTCCAATAAACTCCCTGTCCTTGTGCAAGAAAGGAAATTCTGACTTGATTGCCCAGCTGCAGACGCGTTAACATACGGCGGTATCCGGGTCTATTGGGGTCGAACTTTTAAAAACGGGCGAAGAATCCCCCTTTTGAGAGTTACTTTCCAGGAGCTCTTACTAAGCTGAGGAGAGAAGGAAAAGGAAGAAAGGGAAAGAAGAAGAATGAATTCAACCCAATCTCCCGCATCCCACCACACAGGTACAAAGCTTCCTTTGCTTGCATGGCTCTCTTATTAGAACAGGTAAGAGGTTTGTTAAGGGCCAGGGCAATAGAAAAGTTCACAGTGAGATGGAAAGAATAGGGAAGAGAAGAAAGGTCATCAGGATTAGCAGAAAGCTTGTGGTGGAGTTGGAGAAGGCTACCCTTTGACTGTTTCTACCTTTGCGATACTCTCAATGTCTTTGAGCAAGTCCTTCACTGCTGTGGAATTTACTCTAACTGTCTGTGAAATGTATCCTGGGGAGAAGAAAGTACCTACTAAATGACTGCCCATATTTTACTTAATTTACAAAAATCTTGAAAATGAAATGCTGAGAGGAGGACAACAGGAGAGAGACTAAAACAGCAAAAGGGGAAACGGGGTAAAACGAAAGGAAAAGAAAGGAATCCACTGTGTATTCTATCTTTCTTCCTACAGAGAAAAGATGCTTCAAAAATTCCCAAGCGCTCCCATGGACTGTGGCTGGGGCCTCGATCCTGTTTCTCGGTGTCTGTTTCATCACCAGATGTGTTGGTGGGTTCTGAAGGTCAAATTCACTCTCGTTCTCCATGGCAAACACTACCAGTAGATTCCTGCTTGGTGCATCACTCGTTTAACAAAGAGTTTTGTTTTGGTTTTTTTTTTTTTTTTTTTACAAAGTTTTGTAAATGCTGCATTTTATTATTCTTGACTGCTTTTTGTTGTTTAACAGTTTCATACATGTAAATAATGTATTCTGATTAGTCATTCTCTCATGCCCTCTCTTATGTCCCTCCCTTCACTATCAATCCCCACCCAGTCCCTCTCCCAGTTTCCTGACTTTTGGTTTGGTTTTGTGACCCATTTACTTTAACATGGGCCGTGTGTGTGATCACTGAAGGAGGGTGTCCATTGGAGGCTGATGGGGTCTTCAATGAGTACACAGTTGAAGGGAACAATTTCCCCACTTCCTGAATCTATCAGTGGGAAATAGTCCAATAGGGGGTGGGGCCTCCTGAGGCCGTCCTCCAGCCATGCCTGGGGATGATTGGGTCCATTCTTTGGCAAACCCAGTGAAGCCATCTGAAGCTACTATTGGTTTGTGATCGTGATAGCTGTGTTATGTCCAGAAGATGATGTTTTACAGCCGTTCTCCTTATCTTCTGGCTCTTATATCCTTTCCCTCTTCTGCAGCGTACTCTGGGTTGTGAATGTCTTGTTTAGAGCTGAGCACCCATCCATCATTTATTCTCAGCACCTCGTATGGCCCTGCACTTCTGCGTCCTCCGCCACTCACCGGAGGGAGGGGCTCCTGTGATGGAGACTGAGTTGTGTTTGTCTATCTGCGAATATAAACACAAACATCTCAGTGGCAACTTGACACTGTATTAGTTCAGCTCATTGGTTTTCAACCTTTGTAACGCTGCCACCCTTTAATACAGTTTCTCATGTTATAGTGACTCTTAACCATAACATTATTTTACCGCTCCTTCATGACTGTGATTTTGCTACTGCTATGAATAGTAATGTAGAGATCTGATGTTCAGGATATCTGCTATGCAACCACCCCAGAGGGATCGAGACCCACAGGTCGAGAACCACTGATTAGTGGCCCAGCAGTATACATAGGATCAGTTGTGGTCTATGATGCTCCCTGCAACGGGTTTTTGACTACATTTAGAGTTTACTTCACTTTCCTCCCTATTCATCGGCAGTCTGCCAGCTATTTCCTAGGCCAGAAACTCAACTAGTCGAAACATGACTGAATTTCAGTCATCTCTACTTATTTTATTTTATTTTATCTTATTTTTTGCAATGCATGTCTTCCATTATCTTGGTGCTCTTGAATTCTTCTCTTCAGACCCCTATCATTAGGTCATCCTTCTCTATGAAATGTTACCCAGCAGATTAGATACCGGGTCAGGACCAAAGGCACAGCAATCTGCTTTGTGGATGGAAGGGTTAGGTGCTTACACTTGGCTCAGAAGGGACTGCAAACAAATTTTTAATCTGAAATAAGGTTTATTCTTTTTAAGTCAGGAAAGCCATGAGATGTGAATTACTCTTTCTTTGAAGAAGTGGATACCAGCGAGGAGAGGAAAATAGGTGATCACTGTCAGCCATCTTGCTATGAGCACGATCTGGAGGCCAAGGGTTTCATTGCTAAAAAGGACATTTAGCATTAACCGTGTTCCCTTCCTCCTACAGTAACGTACCGTATCTTTCAAATTTATGGGGAGAAAGAGTTACAGACACATGAAACTATTAAGGAGCTCTCCTGCTACAGCGAAGCATCAGGTATAATTGTGTGCAAAGTATATATATATATATATTATATATAAAGTCATATATTAAAGAATATATGACCTTTTTTTTTTAAGCTTCTAGATTGTTTTTAGAATAAGAAAACTATAGTGGGATTTTTTTCCCAAAAGGAATGACAAATCCTATCTGTGCACAGAGTGAGAAAACATTGATAAGAGCAGAGGAGCAAAACTCAGGAAGTGAGGTAGCTTTGGGCCAGAAATCTCTGAGGCATTACAGTAAACTCTGAGGACAAATTTCAACTATATATCTAAATGGGAAGTCTAAAAACGAAAGGATTTATTCCCAGGAGTGGAAGTTTTTCTTCGTTTATCTGCTTCCCAAATGAGGTTGGGGAGAAAAGCATGTGCAGAGAATTTTAAAATACCTAAGAAAAAAATACTCAGATATTCTTCTGTATCAGCAAAACGCTAATGAACGTCGGCAAAGTACATTACTTCCTTGAGGTACAGTTTTCTTGTCATTTAATTAAGAAAGATTTTGTTGAATTAATTTCAACGACTTGAAATTCTGGTCCAGAGGGTTGGTGAGAGTGTCATTAAAGGCGGCTTAGCCTTAGAGTCACCTAGTAATAACTCAAGACTGACCTTTCTTAGCCTAAGCACAGAGACTTGAGGTCTCTGGCAGGACTACATGACTAAGGTAAACTGCACATATCGCTGTATTTGCTCGTCCTGCCATCTAAAATATCAAGATTGTGCTCCACAGACAAAATTGCTGTTAATTGGCATCGGAATTACCTAACAGTCTTACAGAACAAGATGAGGGGTACAGGAAGATTCTAGGTCCGTGTTAGACTTCACAGGATCACTGGCAATGTTCCCCAGCATTCACTGAAGCCTCTCTCCTCTCAGGTTCGGTGAAGACTTGCTGTCCTTTGAACTGGAAACATTTTCAATCTAGCTGTTACTTTTTCTCCACGACCACCCTGGTCTGGCCTTCCAGTTTAAGGAACTGCTCAGACATGGGGGCTCACCTGGTGGTTATCAACACATTGGAAGAGCAGGTAACTGGCTAAAGGGCTCCTCAGTGCTGACGCCATGTTCTTCACAGATATGTTTGCCCAGACCTGTGCACAAGGTCTGAGCCACAACTGTTGCCAAAGGTGAGGGCTGAAATGTGCTGCTGCCACTATTTCATAGCCGAGTGACTTTCAGTCTCAGAGTTACTAGAACCTTTAAAAAGCTGATGTCCATGAGGAGTTCTGATATTAAGTGGAATTGGGGGAGGGTTAAGAAGCTAACTCTAGAATAATATTTTGTTGATGAATACTTTGTTTGAACGAGGGCAAACCACTATCTTCAGGCTCTGAATAATTTCTCATGATAAATCGTAAACATCGTAAACAAACTTTGAGAATCCCTAAGAATCTCCTCTTATGAGTTATGAAGTTTTCATTGGTTGAATTTTGTTACTTACAGTTTTTCACAATAAAAAAATTGCTTGGTAGCCTTCAACAATTTTACAGTTTTAAGCTTATCTATTGAGTCTTGTCTCAGTTCTGCCTAACCTCTTCTAAAAACTACTTTCAACATTCCTTCAGAACCAAATAGTTGATCTCATCTAATAATAATAATAATAATAATAATAATAATAATAATAATAATAATAATTTATGTATATTCCTTAGGAATTCCTTTTTCGCACAAAACCTAAAAAGAAAGAGTTTTATATTGGACTGACCGACCAGGTAGTAGAGGGACAGTGGCGATGGGTAGACGACACACCTTTCACGGAGTCCCTGAGGTAAGTACTGCCTTTGAGGGAAAATTGTCACATCAGATAATCCTGAAGTGAGGTCACATGGAGGGGAATTCTCAGACTGGCTTTTGTTGCAATGACGCAAGTCTAGGCCCATCACTAGTTACACTAGATGCAGGAAGAAGGAAATGGGAGGTTATCACTGATGATATTGGATGCAGGAAGCAGGAGGTACAGGCTCTTAGCATTTCCATTCCCGAGGGTTGCCAAAAGAATGAAAGAGAAATAACAGATGAAAATGCTAAGGCAATAAGAACGGAAGAACCATTGACTTACAATGCAGATTTAAAAAAGAGTGAAATCTAATCTTATGCCCTAAGATAGAAATAAGTGAAAATTAGTAATTTGGAAAAATGATAGAGAATATTCTTATGATCCTGGTCCCTTTCCCCAGTGTCATTAGAATACCACATTTTACAGTTAGTGGTTGGTTTCCATTGTTTCAGTCTATTGAAATTACTCATTTCTGAGACATGTTATTAATCTTTATCCAGCATTTGAGGAAACTACATGTCAAAGGGATGGAGTGGCTCACTCAGCTAATAGGCAGCAGTTGTGAACGCAGGGCTTGGCTGCTCTGAGTCCTGAGAAGATCTGCTTTGCAGGAAGCAGAACTCTGCTTTGCACAGACTCTAGCAGAACAAAGAGAGTGAGAGGGTCATGAGGTAGAAGGGTAGAGCCTGCCAGGCCAGGAGTTCTTAAAGTGACCTCTCTTCCTGGGTTCAAATTCACGGAGCTGTGTAACAGCATAGAAATCCAGGAAGATCCCACCAGCTGATGGCATAGGCAAGTGGGTTTTCTCTGTTGATAAAAATGGAGATAGCACTCCCCACCTCACAAATGATAGTCAAACATCAAACAGTAAGCTGTTTAGTGTGCTACCTTTTCTGAAACTTAAAATCTCCTATGTTTCCCCTCTACAGCTTCTGGGATGCTGGGGAGCCCAACAACATAGTTTTGGTGGAGGACTGTGCCACCATGAGGGACTCTTCAAATCCCAGGAAGAACTGGAATGATATTCCCTGTTTCTACAGCATGCCGTGGATTTGTGAAATGCCAGCGATAAGTCCTTTGCGCTAAGTGCAAGGGAACACAGGAGACATGGTTTAAAGGCATGAGGAGGAACAAGAGTATGACAACACCCAACATCCAACATGAGGAAACATCCGTTATGTATCATAACGGCCACATATGTTTGTGTTACTCTAATATAAGTAAAAGTGAGTTGTTCCCATTGTTAAAAATCCAGGGTACTGACTGATGTTCTTGCCATAAGTTCTCTTCTCAGAACTTACAAAGCGATTCACTGATAAATGCAGCGAGAGGGAAGGGGTTCTCCTTTTGACATCTGTCTTGCTAATGAGAAGACAGGTGTGAAAGGACAGTGCAGAGCAAATACACAGTCCAGAAAAGAAGAGGTCTATAGGAAGAGACTTTGGATGGACACCAGGCCATCCTCTTCCTTCTACATCCTAGGGTCTAGCTTATCTCCTCATGCTGTCGACACCTGGATCACTTTTGTGTTTTCCAGAAGTGAGGAAGACACATCTTTGAGTCTTAGAACTTACTGCTGCTCAAGAGAATGGCATAGCCTTCAGAGCATCTCCATAGGGAAAAGCCAGTCAGACTTCAGCTCCTAACAGACTGGGTCTTGTCCACATTTCCCTGAACCCCTATTTTCTCTGCATTCTCTTCTGTCAACTGGATATCAACTGCATTTGTATCTACTGCTCAAACATAGCCGGAGTTCAAAGTGAAAACATCCTTTAAAAATTCAGTTTGACATTTTTCTGACTCAAGATTTTGCATTTATTGAATGATATTCTCCCAGTACAGACCATGTTCCTTCCAATTGGAGTCATAAAGAGACCTTCAGCAGCATTCACACATTGGAAAAAAAATATGTATCCTTGAGTAGGAAAATTAAACTAAACAAATCAAGTTGATATAGTAGCATTTTTATAAGCATGTCTACTAGGCATTTTAACAATCTGATTTTGAAATTGATACATTCTTTTAAACATGAAGTCATTTAGACCAAAAGAAATCCTAAAACCATACGTTTGACTTTCTAACTCATTTTTTTATGCTTTTGAAAATTTTATGAATGTATGTAATTGGCTTTTAACAAAACCATCCTCATCCTCTCCACTACAACCTGCCGCTGTCCACCTCACTACTTCTCCTCCACATTTCGTGTGCTTGGTTTTTTTTTTTTGTTTTGTTTTGTTTTGTTTGTTTGTTTGTTTTTAACCCCTTTGTCCGCTCAGGGCTGCTTTTACGCCTTTGGGTATAAGACCTTCTCCTGGAGCGTCGGTAGCCTCTTGGGAACCACATCTCAACACTCCACCTGCCCAGCAGCCAACAATTGCCAATTGCCAATCCTCAGCTGGTGATGGGATTTCATGAGCTCCATGCCACCCACGTGGGGATGTGGGATGTTTTATACTGCCTTTATCATGTTGAGATGTGTCCCTCATGTCCCTAGAATTTTCAGGAGTTTAATGACAAAGAAATTCTGAATTCTGTCAAAGGGCAATGACCGTGGGTTCTGGGATTTCTGTCCTTGAGTCTGTTTTGGTGGTTGATTACACCCAGGAACATGTTGTAACATCCCTGCATCTCTGAGATGAAGCTGCTCTGATCATGGTGGCTGCTGCTCTATTGTGCTTTTTTCTATTGCTGTGCTAAAATATTGATGAAAACTAACTGAGACCAGGAAAGGTTTATTGTTTCTTAAAATAAGTTATTTATTTGGAATTATCCAATAGAACCTTTGAAAATATAGTGTTTTGTAGGTGAGGCTACAGAAAAACTTAACAGCTTTAGCCACAAAAATAGAGTAATAAAACATTCATATTCTCAATGACATTTTCCCTAAATAAGCCACCAGCAGGATTTAAATACACCATTTATGGCCTAAATAATTTTAAAGAACAGTCACTTTACTATACTGTTTTTAGTAAAAGTTATACATGTTCATTATGCAATTTCTCTATGGGAAACAAAGATGTATGGATGAAAACATTCTCCAGTTAGATAAATACTTAGCATGAACATTAAACATCATGGGTGACTTCTCCTCCATACAGGAAGTGCTACTTCACAATATGGCACCTTGGAAAATCAGAAAGTAGCAAAAGCAGGATAGTCAGGCCTGCCTCCTACCTGCCTTTCTTCCCTAAAAGGAGACATAATGCTGAGCTCCGCTCCTCCTCCCTCAAGACCATCAGGTTACAAGGCTTCTCTCACTATGAGAAGATTCTGCACAGGCCTTGTAAGTTCCCCTGACTTTATTAGCCATAGATTGTGCTTTATTTCTTAAGTTGCACACTTCCTCCCCAGGATTATTCACCTCTTTTTCAGACTTATCATAAAATAGATTTCCATTTCTTTATTTCTGAATAACCTTGTATCCTGTGAAACTAAATATATATGTGTGTGTGTCTTTTTCTTGTAATCTATACTTTTAGATACATGCCCTCAGATAATGTATCCTTACATGGAAGTAATTATATGAAAATTAGTATCATAATGGAAACAAACAAACCATAAATCAAGGCATTTTTTTTTCAAATATTAGTAAGTAAACCACGTAGGGCTGTTACAGCAGAGCAGGGAAAATCCTGATACAGGTTTCAAATGTTACCTGATGATACTCTAACCTTTGGAGGATTGCAATCTGTTCTCAAGGATCCATCCGTGGACTCTGCATCTGGTGATAAAAAATATTGGTTTCCCTCACCTACGAACAACATTGAGCATTAGATGTAAATGATGGGGAAACGAGATGCAAAAAAAGGGTTTGTAGGGGCCAGGTGTATAAATGCACATCTTTAGTGCCAGCCTTGAAATTCTGCTTAATTGCTCCTGTAGCAGTTTGCAAGTTTCAGGTCTTAAGTTGAGGTCTCTGATTTATTTGGAATTGATTTTTTGCAGAGTGAGAGGTATGTATCTAGTTTCATTCGTCTACACACGGATACCCAGTTTTCTCAGCATCACTTGTTAAACAGGCCACATTTTCTCCAATATGCATTGTTTTTGTATCTGCCAAAAATCAGGTGGCTGTAGCTCTGTGGTTCATATTTGGATCTTCTGTTATGTTCCATTGATTTCCAGTGCCATGGTATTTTTGTGACTATGGCTCTATAATATATCTTGAAATCAGAATAGAAACTTTCAAGATAAATTACCTTTTATCTCATAAGGAATAAGAAATAATTTATTATAGGTCAAATATGAGTGACTGTAGCCCAGGACCATGAATTCAAGTTGCCTTCAACGCATTTCTATATGGAAATGATTATATGAACTTTTGCAGTAACATAACAAAAACAAGACATAAATTCAGGCATTTTTTCAATATATTGGTAGGAAAACCACGTAGACCTGTCAGAGCAAAGGATGGGGAACCCAGGGACAGGTTTCAGATGTTATCTGGTGACACTCTTAGCTCTGGAGACGTTAGAAGCCAGTATTTCGTTAATAAGTTTTTACCTGGTTGTTGAGATGATATGTAGTCAGGCTTAGGGATGAGCCATGCATGGCTAATAAGACTAAAGATATCCTGTGTATATTTGGCTCTAGATCTGCGGCATATCAACCACTCCACAATCAGGAAGTTCAAATTATTTTGCCAGCTTTGTAGAATCTTTTAATATAGATATGTCTTATTCACGTGATGTATGGATGTATACAGCTCTTGCAGAGTACCCTAATTCAATTCCGAGCACCCACCCTGAGCAGCTCACACCTGCGTGTACTCCAGATCCTGGGGATCCAACACCTCTGGCCTCCTCAGGCAACTACACTCATGTGCACATATCCACACACAGGCACATGCGTATTCATATTTTAAAATAAAAATAAACCTTTCTATCTCCCCCTTCTTCCATAAGGTTCCCTGCTCTCTGCCCAAAGTTTGGCTATGAGTCTCAGCATCTCCTTCACTACCCTGATCGGTAGAGTCTTTCAGAGCTCCCCCTCCCCCCACCGAGGAAGGCTCCTGTCCTGTTCCCTGTCTTAGGAAGATGAAGCATCCCTGATGAGACCTGATAGGCTAGGGTCAGATAGAAGGGTAGGAGGTCCACCTCTATCAGTGGACTAGGGAGGGATATGGGAGGAGAAGAAGGAGGGTGGGGGAACTGGGAGGAGATGAGGGAGGAGGCTACAGCCAGGATACAAGGTGAATAAATAGTAATAAAGAAAAAATAAAAATAAGCCTACACCCTTAGACCTAGCTCTGGAGGCAAAGGTAACCCCGGGCTTAACCTAATGGGTCTTCCAAACACACCACAGCACCCCTGTACTCCCAGGTGTAGGTCCAGGAAGCACAGCTTGCATGCAAACCCAGAACCAAGCCTGATCATGCCATCTTCAAACTTCCAATAGAGTTTTATTACCCTAGCCCTGTTTATAAAACTCCTATACCAGTCCAGCCTGAGACAGGCTAGAACCTAGCAGTGGACACACAACCAGGGAAAGAAATCCATGCTCAGGTGACATCACAAAAATAAAAGCAATGTGAATGGCCAGGGCACTATGAACCCTCTCCAACCCACTAGACCTATGGAAATGCTCTCAAATAAAGTCACTGAACCTTCAGAAGCAGAATATAAAAAAAATTATAAGTCTCATTAAACAACTCAGGGAATTTAATGACGAAATGAACAAAGAGCTCAATAATCTTAAAGGTGATAGGAATAAATGCTTGAGTTATGTCCAAAGACACACAATGTCCAATTGAATCAAATGATAAACTCAATTTCAATTTGAATACTGAATTCAGGAAAAAGATGGAATTATTGAAAAGAACTCAAAGTTAACTGAAGACGGAATTGAAAAACCCAGCAATTCAATTAGTAAACTTGTAGTAAAGCCTTATATGTAAAATGGATAAAGATGAAAACAGAATATCAGGACATGAAGGTAAACTAGAGGAACTGGACCACTCCAGCCAATAATGGGGAGAAAATTTAAATACACAAAAGAAATATAGAAGAATTATGAGACATGAAACAACAAAATCTTCAAATTATAGGCACAGACAAAGGAGAATAATCCCAGTTCAATAGCATAGACCAGATCTTCAACAAGAGCATAGAAGAAAACTTTCCCAGATAGAGAAATACATAACTATGCAAATCCAAGAAGCACACAGAACACTTATTAGACAGGACCAGAAAAGAACCTCCACAAGGCATATTATAGTTCAACACTAAGCATATAGAACAAAGAGATGGTACTGAGGGCAACAAAAGAAAAAGCACGTGTAAAGGAGAAGTCAACAGAATAACAGCTGATTTCTCAATGGGAAATTTAAAAGCCAGGAAATCCTGAAGCAATATACCTCAAGTGTTGTGACACTCTGCTTTACTCAGGTCGGTGCCCAGTCCAGTCATCATTAGAGAGGCTGCTTCTGGCAGCTGATGGAAGCAAATGCAGAAACCCACAGCCTAACATTTGGAGGAAAGATAGCCCAGGTTGGATGTCTCCAATTGGTCCTCCCCACCTCCCCCCCGCCTTGGAGGTCGAGGACACCAGGAGAGCACTGTTGCAAGATCAACTAAGTAAGGCTCACTGGGGCTCACAGAGACTGAAGCAGCAATCACAGAACATACATGGGTCTATGCTAGTTCCTCTACATACATGCTGTGGTTGTAGGCTTGGTGTTTTTGTGGGACTCCAGACAGTGGGAATGGGGGTGTTTCTCTGACTCTTTTGCCTGCTCTTGAGACCTTTTCCTCCTACTGGATTTTTTTCTCCCAGCCTTGATGTGAGGGTTTGTGTCTGGTCTTACTGTATCTTGTTGTTGTGTTGGGTTGATGTCCCTGGGAGGCCTGCTCTTTTCTCAGAGGAAATGGATCAGGGAGAAGAGGAGAGCTGGGGCATTGGAAGGAGTGGGGGAAGGAGAAGTTGTAGTCAGGATGTATTGCATGAAAGAATAATAATAAAAAATAAACCATGGATGCCAACCTAGATTATTGTACCCCCAAAAATTGTCTGCCGTAGTTGAAGGAGAAAGAAAAAAAAAACTTTCCATGGTATAAGCAGCTAAAAGAATTTATGTACACCAAATGAGCTCTGCAGAAAATACTGGACTTGAGAGAGGAACTGACACAGCTAAGACACAATAGAAAGGAAACAAATATAGGTAGATGGAACTAGAAAATATGTTGAGCAAGGTCACCCAGGCCCGGAAAGGCAATGCAATGTTTTCTCTCTTATTTGTGAGTCTTAGCTCTGAATCTGTAGCTGTGAGTGAATAACCTGGTGTCACCACAAGAACTAAGAAAGCAAAAAGGAACCATATTGTGCTGAAGAAGGAGTCTAGAGAGGCAGATGGAAGGACACAAGTGCTACAAAGTGTGACACAGGAAAAATGGTGTGTGTGTGTGTGTGTGTGTGTGTGTGTGTATGTATGTGTGTGTGTGAATTAGCTGAGAAGGTGGGAGGGAGACAAAGGAAGAAAGGAGGGGGGATAAATGCACTAACAATGTTTGAAAAGCCATAGGGAAAACACCTTATGTTTGCTTAAAATGTATTATGTATTATAATGTATAATGCATTACATATATCTCTCTACATATATATATATATATATATATATATATATATATATATATATATATA
>NW_026590905.1:19606-112396 GCF_907164565.1 Psammomys obesus | reverse complement strand
ATATATATATATATATATATATATATATATATATATATATATATATAAATTATGGCACTAGGTCTGAAAATACTTCCCCAAGAACCATAGACTAACAAAACCTTCAGTGACAGCCATGAAACACCTCCCTTTGAGCTGTTTGGCAGGATAGTTGAAGAGATTCCCACAATAATATATGGATATTGCCGTTGTCTTTGGTTTCCTCCCAGGAATTGGAAGTTAAGACCCGTTGCTGCTGCCACCACACACTCCAGACACAGGACTTAGGAATCCAGTTAGGACTGACCTGGAAGCCTCATTCCAGTACTAGTTCTCACCTATCCAAAGATGCTATGCAGGCTGCCGAGAGAGAAAGGCAACCATAGCCCTGTCTGACCGGTGATGCCTAAAAACCATAATTACCAGCATGACAAAAAGGTGCAGTCCTGGCACTTACGTCTCGTGACGTAAGCCCCACTCGGTGAGAAGGAAGTCATCCCTGCTACTGAAAATCTAGTGAGCTCCCTGTGGCTGGTTGGGTCATGGCGTTCTAAATGTCTATCCCGTACCTGCAGATAAGTACAGTTCTCTCCCACCCCCTCATCAAGGAGGCTTCCTTTTGCAGCAGAAGGAGACCGCTGCAGAAATCAACAACTGGTGAAAATGCAGAGAAGAACTGACTGCCAGGTGAACAGATATCTACCACATCGTCCCTACACTTAATATTTAGGGAACTTTGCAGGAGAGGGGGTGTCAAAGGTTGTAAGAGCCAGAGGACCGGGACATCTGCCGCAGGATAGTGTCTTCTATATAAGATGGGAATGCTGTATCCGTGAAATACCAAAAGTGTCATTACCTAAACCAGACCTGCACAGTGACAGCTGGTGGTGTCTTAGCTGCTGTTCTATTGCCATCACAACACACCACGACCAAGGAAATTTATAAAAAGAGAGCAGTTCCAGGAGGTTAGTGTCCGTAGCCATCATGGCATGGAGGCTGGCAGCATGGAGGCAGACAGGGCACCGAAGCAATAGCTGAGAGCTTACGTCTGATCCACAAGCATGAGTCGGAAGGAGAGAGAGAGCTATTGAAACCTCAAAGCCCACTCCTAGTCACATGCCTTCTCCAATAGGGCCACGCCTTTCAATACTTCCCAAACAATTTCACCAGCTTCCGGCCACGTATTCAAATACATGAGCCTATGGGGGCCATTCTCATTCGAACTGCCACGTATGCCAATATGGATTGGGAACTCTCACAGGGGCCTACTCTTAGATCAGCAGCACTCAAGCTATGGGTCCCAACCCCTTTGGGTGTTGAATGACCCTTTCATGGAGGTCCCATATCAAATATCCTGCATATCGGATATTTACATTACAATTCATAACAGCAGCAAAGCTACAGTTTCAAAGTAGCAAGGAAATTAATTCTATGGCTGGGGGTCAGCACAGCAGCATGAGGAACTGTGTTAAAGGTTAGCAGCATTAGGGAGCTTGAGAAGCACTGCCCTAGACGAAGAGCTATGGCCAATTAATGGCTGCTAAGAGAGGGTGAACCTTTATGGACTGTCTCTCTGATAATTTATCCAGTCTCAAGCAGCCAGCCCTGAACAGAAGCAAGCAACACTAAACTGACCCAGCAGGCTATATTTATGTATGTATGAGCATAATAATTAAAGAATTGGTCATGAATTTGTGAGGGCGGGGACATGGGAGTAGTTGTAACAGGGAGAGGAGGATGAAATGATGTAATTTCAGTACTCATGTATGGAATTCTAAAAAAATGTTTAAAATACAGAAAATAAATCTTTTTTTGGGGGGGGAGGAAAGGGTTTATTTTGCCTATACTTCCATGTCACAGTTCATCATGGAAGGCAGTCAGGGCACAAGTTCAAAAAGGGTAGGAACGTGGAAGCAGGAGCTGATGCAGAGGCCATGGAGGGGTGCTGCTTACCGGCTTACTCCTCATGACTTGCTCAGTCTGCTTTCTTATAGAACTCAAGACCACCTGCCCCACCCATTATGGGCTGGGCCTTCTCCACCAATCACTATTTAAGAAAAAGCCCTACAGGTTTGCTTGCCTATAGCCTGATCTTTTAAAAAAGTTTTAAATGTATTACAATTTATTCACTTTGTTTCCCAGCTGTAGCCCCCTCCCTCATCTCCTCCCAACTCCACCTTCGTTTCTTCTCTCCTCCCATGCCCCTTCCACAATCCACTGATAAGGGGAGGTCCTCCTCCCCTTCCATCTGACCTTAGTCTATCAGGTCTCCTCAGGACTGGCTGCATTGTCTTCCTCTGTGGCCTGATAAGGCTGACCTCCCACCCCTGCCTTCAGAGGAAGATGATCAAAAGAGCCAGCCACTGAGTTCATGTCAGAGACAGACCCTGTTCCCCTTACTAGGGAAACCACTTGGAAACTGAGCTTCTATGGCTACATCTGTGCAGGGGTTCTAGATTATCTCTATGCATGGTCCTTGGTTGGAGTATCAGTCTCAGAAAAGACCTGTGGGCCCAAATATTTTGGTTCTGTTGCTCTCCTTGTGGAGCTCCTGTCCTCTCTAGGTCTTTCTTTCTCCCTTTCTTTCTGTCTCCCTTCTTTCCCTGTACTCTGCCAAAGTGAAAAAAATAAATCTTAAAAGAAACCTTGGTGATTGTAATTACTCTAAAGAGGCGCTAGAATATGATACTTTAAAAGAGAAACTTACTTCATTTTTCTCTTTTCTTTTTTTTATTGTTTCACAGTTCCACACACTTACATGATTTTAGTCATTTTCACACACCCTCTTTCCTCCTCTCACTCCTCTTCCTCTCCAGCTGGAATCCTTCCCAATCAGTTCTTCACCCACTCTCATGCCTTCTCCCTGTGTGGGATCCACTGAGCTGAGTGAGTTTCTTGTTCAAACAGGGTTGGTGGGGAGAGTGGGTGACTGCCTCCTACGTATGTCTGTGCATGTACGTTGCTGTTACTTCATGTTCTTATTAATGTGCTTGCTGTTTACAATTATACATGTATGTGTTGATTTCCTACCAATGGGAATGGACCTTATCCAGATGCTGCTGTTTTCAGCTGGGCAGGAGGGCTGGGAGTCTGAGGCATGAAAAAGGCTCTGGGGTTTGATCATTCTTAGCAGCAGAAAAGAGACTGTAGACAGAGTTACAAAAATCACAGAGGCGTCATATTTTATCGACAACTGGATTTCTACATAGACAGGCTTTTGGTACATAGAATGATGATTATTCTTCTACCAAAACACCACACCAAACCTCACTATCTTAAAAATGTGTGTATGTGTACACACAGAGAGAGCACAAACCACACTCTGTATATTGTATTAATTTTAAGCAAAAATAATGAAGAACATCCTCATGGTTGACAGTGCCCTACGACCAGTGTGCTCTCTATTTCTATGATGCGGAGACACTTTCCTGGGGTCTGATAGGTTCATCTTAGCCATCTCGATCGTAGTGATCACTTTAAGGGCTTCCAAATGAATGTTGCTCCAGGTAGCTTACAAATCCTTCTCTCCTTAAGGTGACAAAGAAAGTCATTCCAGGCCCATTTATCTTGATCATAAGCAAGGACAACACAGTTTTCTTTCATGATGCTGCTGGGTTCACCATCTTGCCAGAACCTGGAAAAGAAGCAGAGCAGTGAGATAGAGATTACATCACAGGGGCAGAACAGACCTGCGACCTCCTCTACGAGGTCACCAGGCATATGTGGCTATCAAGCGTCTGAGGTATGACCTCCTGAACTCATAATAATCAGTAGCCTTCCTATGTACTGTGACAAAGCACACAAAGAAATCAGGGAAACACTACCACTCACAATAGCCTTTGTTTCCTTATCCAAAGAACTTAGAATAAGTCTAACCAAGCAAGTGAAAGACTCCAACGACAAAAACTTTAAAACACTGACAAAGGAGATACAGAAAATGACAGAAGATGAAAAGGTCCCCCATGCTCAAGGGTTGGTAGAAGTCATATTGTGCAAATGGCCATCCCAACTAAAATAATCTAGGGATTTGACTCAACCCCATCAACATTCTAAGGCAATTTTTTACAGAATCTGAAAAGGCAAACTTAAATTTCACATGGGGACACAAATGCCCCCAGGATAGCCAAACAATCCTGAAGAGAAAAAAAAAAAACACCCAGATTTTAAATCCAACTACAGAGCTATACCTAAATATATATCAGCGGGTCACTGGTATAAAAACAGAGTCCTGGATCAATGGAATAGAACTGAGGACCCGTACATCAGTCCCCATCCCTACATCTACCTGACTGTTTACACTGAAGCCAACAATAAAGATGGGAGAAAAAAACAGCATCTTCACCAGTCGGTGCTGGCAAAACTGGATAGCTACATGTAAAATAATGAAACTGAGTCCTCGCCTCTCACCTTGCTCAAGACTCAACTCCAAATGAATCAAGGACCTCAAATAAAACCCGACTCCCTGCATCTGACAGAGGAGGGAGTAGAGAAAGCCCTTGAACTCATTGGCATAGGAAAGGCTTTATGAACAGGACTCCAGCGGGAAAGGCATTAAGAGCAGTATCTAATAAATGGGACTTCACGGAAGTAGAAAACTTCTGTACACCAAAGGACACCACCATTTAAGTGGAGAGGCAGCTTACAGGATGAGACAGGATGTTTATTAGCTATATATCTGACAGAGGGTTAAGTATCCTAGAACACACGAAGAACTGAAAGGGGGAAAAAAAGGTAAACAGCAGAAAAAGAAATGGGGACTGGAACTAAGTTGAGAGCTCTCAAAAGATGAAATCCAAGTGGCAGAGAAACATCCTTAAGATGCCTGACATTCTTTGCCATCAGGGCAATGTAGGTTAAAATGGCTGCGAGATTTTTATCTTGCCCCAGCCAGAATGCCTAAGATCCAAACAAACAAATGATGGTGCGTGGGGACATTTATGCGGAGAAAGGGAAATACGTGCTCATTGCTGGTGGGAGTGCAAACTGGTACAGCCACTATGCACATCCGTGTGAAGTGTCCTCAACAATCTAGAAACGGATCTACTACTATAATCCAACTTGGTCATACATCTGAAAGACTACATAGTTCTGCATATCTAAATTCCTGTTAGTCCATGTTCATTGCTGCTCTAGTCACAGTAGTCTAGGTGTACATGAGCTGAGGAACTGATAGTGAAAATGGGGTATATTTACACAATGAACTACGATTCAGTTTTTAACAAAATACAAATTATGAAGTTTACAGGATGGTGCTGGAAACAACCATTCTGAGTGAAAATGCTTGTCCAGAAAGACAAGCAGACAGATACAGGTAGATGCACAGATAGATTTAAATGAAGTTGTCCTATGTTACCCCTTTTAGATACTTAGAGCTAACAAAAAGTCTAGTGCCAGGAATGGGTTACTACCTTTGGGTTTGTTAGCTAGAGAGGTCCAACAGACCCCTAAATATTACAGCTTATTACCAACATTACTTGTTACCCTCCAGAACTTGACAGCATGACCCTATTGTTAAAGACAGAAACATACTTGAGTCACAAAAAAAAAAAAAAAAAAAAAAAAAAAAAAAAAAGCTGGTACTACTTGGCTTCATCCCTACTGACTAGTGCTGGAAGGTGCTGTGAATGCTACCTGGGGAAAAAAAGGAATCATCAGCCTTACCTAGCTGTGAACCTGGCAAGCTATAATAAAAATAACTGTCTGGCAAGACCTCGCAAGTGGTACTGTAGTGACATGAACACAAAAGGGATAAAGAACTTTCTTATTGGATTTAAGTCCTACACCAAAGAATGAAACCTGTGTCTGGCCGTTGCCAGCTCAAGAACTTGTGGTATAGTTCCTAGGTTCCAGGGGAGAGCCTACACCATTAGCCTGCTACATGGACACAGCCTAAGCCATCTCCTAATGAATCATCATTATACCCATAGGTTAGTGCGTCCTACCGTCCTCGTCACGGAAGGTTCTGTTTGCGGTAGATAAAAATTAGCATCCAGACCCACAACTGCCAAGGTGCAAGTAACAAGAGATTATAGAATGCTTGGCCCTAAATGGGACGTCTGCCTCACATCCCTTCCTACTGAGGTTCAGGGATCTTGGTGGAAAAAGTGTTAGAGCTGGAGGAGATGGTTGACTACAAAAAACTAGTGTCTTCCAGATGTGGCGGCTGCACACACGAATGCACACACCTTGTGCAACACAAAATGGGTAAAAAAAAACAAAAACAAAAACTGACACAAAGTTGAGTGGGGAGGGTGAAGCAAATATGAACAAAACACATTGTATGACTCTCAAAGAAAAGAACTAATTGTAAAAGGGAAAGAAATATTGTTTCTCCACACTGAGGTGTCCTTTAAGTGTTAAGTGCACACGGATATACTGTGTTATTTAACTGTGTTAATAATTGATAATTATTATATTATCATAAAGTTCACCAGTTTTTCCTTTTCCTTGCTTTGTGTGTGTGTGTCTATGCATGTGTGTGTGTTTATTTGTTCTGTTGTTTTTCTCTTTGAAACACAGTCTTGCTATGTATCTAAGGCCTCTCTAGAACTCCCTGTGTAGCCCACATTGCCTCAAACTATCACCCCTACCGAGTCCAGCTCATAAACACAAAGATTATATGTGTGTGCCACTATGTCAGACTCCTTTTTATTTTCTTAACATGACACTAGAAAAACTTAGCTTGTACCTGTAGTTTTATGTTCTCTTTATATTATGCAATTATGGTTTCAAGGAACAAAATTAACAGGTTAAAAACTCAAAAATAATTATGGCTCCTATAACATTGTTTATCTACATGATAATCTTAAGAAATCCCTTTTCACATTACTCTCATGCTTTTTCCGTTCTTTAATCAACATTGAACAATCAAGAATACTGAACATCTTGCTGAACTCATAGGGTTATTCTGCAGTGAGAACACAGGACGTAGTGATCACTGTTGAATAAGTGCTGTTGAATAAGCATTTACATAGGTTTCTCCTACTTTAAGAGTTCTCCTTGCCACCTTCTTTTCACTTTTGCCTATAAATACCCCTAGCCCTAACCAATATACTCACACCATGTGTGGGTTAAATGGCGTCTTGTCCACCCACTGCCACTGACCCTCCATGTTCTCATTGGTAAGTCCCAGGAAATAGGAGAATCGTCGATCCAAAAACTGAGTCACAAAGTTCTGCATACAAAATACACATTTTTTTTTTTTGGTAAATGCACTTGGATAATGCCCACTAGGCTGATAAGGAGGAAGAGGTCAATGAGATCACAGGTTAAATGTAAACATCATGGTATCAGACAAGTCTGTCTTCGAATCTGCTTAGTGTGATAAGGGGAGCTTTAACTTCTCCAAACCCTGAGTTTTCTGACAATTCCACTGCTTCATAGAATCAATGTAAAGATTAAGTGAGATGGTATTTGCAAGGGTGCATATGAGCTCACAGAGACTGACTTAACCAGCACAGGATCTACATAGATCTATACCAGGTCTTCTGTGTATATATTTTAACTATTAGCTTAGTGTTTTTGTTGGACTCCTGGCTATGAGAAGGAGTGGGTCTCTGACTCTCTTTCTTGCTCTTGGAAGTCTTTTTTCTCCTCTTGGGTTGCCATGTACAACTTTGATATGATAGGTTTTGCCTTGTCATATTATATTTTATTTTGTCATGTTGGGTTGTTATCTCTTAGAAGACTGTTCTTTTCTGATAAGATACAGAAAAGGAATGGATCTGGAAGGGAGGGGAGGTAGGAGGAACTGGAAGGAGTAGAGGGAGGGGAAATTGTAATTATGATATATTGTATGAGGAAAGAATCAATTTTCAATAAAAGAAAAAAAAAACTTTTCTGTATTTCATTCAATTCTATTTCATTTGAAGAGTTGGAAAACTTATCAATGGCAGAGTCAAGGAGACAGAATCCCTAAGGAAATATTCTGTTGACCTAAGAAGAAGAAGGAGGAGGAGGAGAAGAGAGAGAGGGAGAGCGAGAAGGAGGAGAAGAAGCAGCAGCTGGGGTAGAACACATATATGAAAATATATCACACAAAAAGAGGAATTCCAGATCTTAACAAATTGAATTTACATTTAAATATTATTATTATTATTTGTAGAATTAGTACCACATGTTAGAACTATTTTCCACTTATAAGATGGCATTTCAGTCCTGATTAACCACTTATGTAGTTATATATGCAAAAGGCTTACTCTATGCCTGGCTTTGTGCAGGGACTGGAAATATAAAATTAAAGAGAGTTGACTCGAGCCTTCCATCAGGCAGGAGTCATTGGAAGAGCTGCAGTTCACTGGGGTAAATGCTGACACCCCACCATGCTCAGAGAGCCTTAGTAGAGCCCACCTCATAGACTAGGGAGCACAGAGTAGGAAAGAATGGGTTTCTGGGAGAAATGACACATTGTTAACATCTAGAAAGACCAGAAGTTGGCCACATAGAGAAAACTGACCAATTTCCTAACAGTACTTACATTTCTACCAATGTACAGGGTTGCACCAGGTCCTTCTTGTATATGCTACGGCTGTTAGCTTGGTGCTCTTGTGCGACTCCTAACAGTGGGAGTGGATGGGCCTCTGACTCTTTTGCCTGAGTTTGAGACTCTTTTCCTTCTATTGAGTTGCCGTGATCGGCCTCAATATGAGGGCTTTTGCCTCTTACTGTATCTTTTTTTTTTTTTTTTGTCCTATTCGGGTGTCATTTCTTGGTGACTTGCTCTTGTCTGAGGAGGAAATGGAGGGGGTGGGAGAGGGAAAGCGGGAAGGAGCTAGGAAGAGTGGAAATTGTGGTTGGGAAGAACCTATTTTCATTTTTTTAAAAAAAAAAAAAAGAAGAAAGAATAAACATTTACCATATAATTTCTCATGTGTATAATGTTTTCTATTATCAGATAAAGGGTAAAGTATGCTATAATGTATATTGGACTTTGTTATTAGGAAAATCAATTAGTTGAAAATCAAAGAGATGGAAAGGGAAGGGAAGAAAAGGGAAGGAAAGAGAAGGGAAGGGAAGGGAAGGGAAGGGAAAATGAAAGGGAGTGATAGAGGAAGAAAAGACTTCCTAGGCTGATGGAAATGACAAAGGAAAAATACATAGACAAGAAATTTCTTCTCTATGAAGAGATGTAAAGCGAGAGAGTAACGGGTGATCCTGGCTAACTTTAACTGTCTACTTGACACAGCCTAGAATTACCTGAGAAGAGAACCTCAGCTGAAGGATATTCAAGTCAGATTGGCTTGTGAGCATGTCTCTGGGGAATTGTGTGTATCGTTAACTGACGAAGGAGGGCCCAGTCCACTGCAGGCAGCACCATTCCCTGGGCTGAAAAGAAACTAAGCTAAGTATGAGCCTTTGAGTGGGCCAGAAAGCAGTGTTCCTCCTCGGATTCAGTTTCAAGTTCCTGCGTGAGTTCCCTCAACAATAGACTGCAAGCCGTAAGCTGAAAACAAACCCTTCCACCTTTGAAGTTGCTTCTGGTGTGGTGCTTGTCACACCAACAGAATGAAACCAGAGTCTCAGAATGGGCTGAGCCAATGCATACCTGTTCTGCTTCCATGTTGATGGTCGCCAGATGACCGCCCATCCCTGAGCAGTTCCGCTCGCTCTCATGCCAGGTCTGGTTGTCATTAAGAGGAAGGTAACAGTTAGACTGGAAGGCTCTCCAGCTGACAGGGCAGCAGGTCCAGGTACCTCCTCAGGTGAGAAATGAAACAGATGTTAGTTACCAAGGAGCATTTCATTTGTGACAGTTGCATAACTAACTTGCTATGAGTGTTACTTTAGAAGATGTTATCGTTATTCCGTGTCCCTGCACGTATTTGCTTTCGTATTAAACAGTTTCCAGAGCTAGCTAACAGTGTGGCTCAATGGTAAAACACTTTCCTAGAATGTAAAAAATCCTGAGTTTGTTATTTAGCAAAGAAAGAAAAGAATTAAGAGATTGGAGGCTTAAGTTAAAATTAAGCAAAATGTTCTTATAACAAAGCCTTTTGCAGAATATTGAATTTGTAAGAAAAGCAAAGACTATGTAAAACTCAACCATTTCTTAATTCTACTTAATCTTATAGATTCCAGAATATAAAGAAGTAGGCATCTCAGCAAAATTATATAAATTGAGAAGAAACTGTACTCATGGTATACTTGGGTGAAGGAAAAAAAAAATGAATGAAGTTCTTGTTATATTTTAGATGTTAAAAATACCCCTAATCCGCTGGCCTGTAACCTAAGCTCTTAGGAGACAGAGGCAAGAAGGTTCCTGGTTCCAGGCCAGCCTGGGCTACGCAGGGAGACCCTATCTCAACGAACGAACAAACAAAAAACAAATTCTCTTGATGTGAAACAATTGCCTAGCATGCACAAGGCCCTGCATTCAATCCCCAGCACCACAAACATAAATGACTAATGTGTTGCACCATTGACTGCAGTCATGAGCGGTGACTCTGTCCCAAATGGCTGATATCCATTCTTGCAGCCAGTTCTCATGCTGTGTACCTTCCTGATTCACTACACGTGCTCTTGAAAGGCTCGAGGGAAGCAAATAATAAAAAGGTTTCCTCGGCTACCTGTAGCTCCCGCCTCCGGCTCCTCCCGGATGCACGTTAGCCTTGTGTGGTAGTCATATAACTTCGTCCCTCCTCCTCTCTTCCCATGTAAAGAGTAGCGATGAGTCACTGTCAGGCAGGAAAAGCAGTTATTTTTATTTCACTGATTTAGAAAAACGGGCTGATCTCCCCACCACTCTTTTTCCTTCACAGTTAAAGCTCCCACACTCTCTTTCTTTCCTATGCTAGTTCATGATCCCAGGTAAATTCACTGAAGGCAACTGTAAAAAGCTGATATTTTATTGTGTTGTCCATTTTGTGATTTAGATCGGAACTTTTTTTGGAATCTTTTAGGTACAACGCTGTTTTCAGTTTCTGCCATCAGAATTTGCATATGAGCGAGGATTTTGGTAAACACTGGGCTAGTTCCACAAAGTTTTACGAGCAAATTTAATGATGTCTTTACTTTGAAAGATAATCAAATATTAAAAAGCAAAAATAAAAATGCACAGGCTAGTGAATTAGTGTATTTGAACACTCCTGGCAAAGACTGCCAAGTTAAAAAAAAAAAAAAGAGTATTTTCAACGCCCAAGGTAGCCATCACGTCAAAACACAACCCGCTCTTCCTTTGCAGTTAACCATTTCGTGGCTTTTAGAGTCTTCAACCCGGGCTTTGCTTCACAGTTTCAGCCTGGGACCATACAGATCAGAAGGACCTTCGTTAGAATTTTGTACGGGTAGACTCAGATGGCCTGCATCCTTAAGTCCAGCACCGCTGCACACAGTTAGAGTTCATCCGTTTTCATCACTATCGTCTTCAGGGAGTGAAGCGCTCTGATCTCTTTGGCTCCTAGCCCTTTTCATCGCCTCGAGAGTTTGGCTGTTGTGAGCTGTGTTGCTCTGAGCATCTTTAACCTTGCATCCTAACGAGAGTAAGCGCCCATTTCTGTAAGGTGTGTGCCTGGAAGTGGAATTACTGGTGTTAGTGAACATACGTGGTAAACGGGGTTGGGAAAGCTTTCCAGACAGGTTTGCTACGCTGGGCGCCCTCCTGACGGTAAGCAACACAGGCCCAGTTTCCTACACCTTCGTCATCACTCGCTGCCATCCTGGTGTTCCTGCAGCGCTGACTCATTGAGAATTGCAGACTTACTTCCCCGACAGAGGTTGACTCGGTGTTTGTTTGCTGTTTTTATTTTCCAGAGTGTCTACCAAGACCGTCCACTCTTAATTATATTGTTGGCTTCCAGTTTTTTTGGCAGATTAACATTCATTTCACATATTAATACAGTATAAATATTCTGTTTTCACTATAGCGGGCTGTTGTTTCTACATGATATGATGCAAGAACTCAGTTTCACTTATTAAATATATTCAATGAAGCCTACAACATTAATTGAACAGAACTCTTCTTTCTCCATAACTCTGCAATATCCCCCTTACTTTCAGATAAGTAATCACATATTCAAAGTCTATAGTGCCACTGCTTATTGTGTCCCCAAGCCTATTTGTCTTAGGCCTACACCATACTAATTCTGTCATAACAACCTTGCCTTGCAGCTTGATGTCGGAAAGAACAAGGTTTTCTATAACATTAACGGTACTGATAACTTCATGGATATATATTTATCCCCAACCTTGAGGTGAACACATTTAATGCTCAGAACCTTTAAAATATGTCAGTTGTACCCCAGCAAAGTTCATTGGTTTGGAAGCAAACAGAGCAGTCCCATTAAGATTAGAAAATCAAGTGCACAGCTCTGATGGTAGGCCTAAGACAGTGAATGCATTGTACGTGGGTGCCCTGAGGAAAAGCGAGGTGTTGGGAAAGTTGGAAATTCTTGGTGATGATAATTCAAAATGACCTTCACTTTGGCCAGTGGCTTACCGAAACAACTTGTGATAAAGCAAGCACTGAGGAGTGAGATGAAAACAACAGCGAAAACCCAAGGGATCAGCTGGGGATGCTGGACAGCTTTTGCTAAGATAAAGAGAAAAATAGGTTAGTCTCCTTTCTGCTGTAAGATGAGGAAAGCCAAGATTATCAAGGAGCAGACCAAATGAGAGTACAAAAAGTGTTTTAGGAGTGCAGGAGACTTAAATATTTTCTGTGAGTAAACCAATCTTAGCGCCTCCTAATAAATAATGACAAATATATATATATATATATATATATATATACTTGTTTTTATAAAGAAAAGTTTTTATAAATTGAACATAAAGGCATAAAAATTAAAGCTTCTATATAACATTAGTAATGTAAAATACTCACAAAAAAGCTCTTGTTATATATCACTATTGAGCACACATAAAGAATTTCAAAAAACACTTCAAAAACTGAGCAAAACAATGAGCAGTAAATTTAATCTGCTGAAGTTATAAATGATCATCAAACAAATGCCAATATGTTCCATGTGGGAACTATGAACTAAAGTATTGTGGAAAGAATTTTCATTTCTATCCAAAAACCATATTGAAAGCATGCAGTACAAAATAAAAACAAAAAACAAAAACAAAAACAAAACAAACAAAAAAAACCCCAAACTCCACACACAAAAAAACTAAAAAAAACAATCAGGTTTTCCAGAACCACAGTACAGCGTGGTCCTGGTGAAGTTATTTGTAACAGACTGATGAGATTAAACAAGAGTTAAATTTTAAGCGTGTTTTAACATTTTTTGTTATATATTTCTTTTTATTACTAGAACATCTTTTATCTATTTTTTGATAATTTCATAATCTAAGCAATGTATCTTGATTATATCCATCCTTATATTCTCTCCCATTTCGCGCTCCTTCTCCCATCCATAGGCATCCCCAACACATTTCCAATTCCCCTTTTATGTTCTCTCTGTTTTGTTTTGTTTTGTTTTGTTTTTGTAATTGACGGAGTCCATTAAGCGCCGTCTGCTGGAATGCTGACTGATCTTGTTCATGAGTTCATGGTTGCAATGGCCAGGTCATGTCCAGAAGATGCACCTGTATCTTGCTTATATTTAATATAATATAATAATATAACAAAGTATTATTCAATGGTCTCACTGTGAAAATCCAGTAGCACTCTTTAAATCAATCAGAAAACCAGATAGAGCCTCTGACATATCATAAGCCCATGTCTGTGTGTTCTCTATCATCTTTCTTTCCTTGCCCTTCAAAATAATCTCCCAAAGTATTTAATTCTCCTTTTCTTTTTATATAGTTTCTTTTTTATATACTGCATCTCTTCTCTGGGTTCTATCTGGCTTTGGCATCTGTTATGCAACTTATTAAGATTTAGCTATGTCCCTTCTCTTTGCCAATGCCATCCTCATTTGTTCTCATCCCTATCATCTTAAATCTTTGCACTGCCATCAGTTCACATTTTAAAGTCGTAGCCATAAATACTTCAACTAGTTAAATGTGAAAGGGCTGAGCATGATTGCGTATCACCTACTGTCTCAGCCTGCAGAAGTTTGAGGCAAGAAGGTCCAGTTTGATGCCAACCTAGGGTACACAGAAGAATGAGGAGAGGAGGAAGAGGAGGAAGAGGAAAAGAAGGAGATGAGAAAGATAAAAGGAGGCATAGAAGGAGCAGGGAGAGGGGGAGGGAGAGAAGACAGAGAGAGAGAGAAAGAAAGAGAGAGAGACACTCACATTTTATTTGAGGTTCTTCCAGCTTCATTATGTGTGTCAGGAGATTCCGGAGCCTCTTCTACTTCTTTCCCAGAGTGTATATTTCCACCACAAGTGTATGCTCAGAAACATTTAAGATTGGACATAAATACCTCTGACCTATTCTAGTAAGATCAGCAAGTGTCCAGTATAAGAGAGCTAAGTGAAAAGAAGAAATCTTCAAACATGTGGTTTCCTCTAGTGTACTCTGACAGATGGAACAAAGAAAAAAGGAAATTGAGAAAGCAACCCCAAAACAGTCAGTAGGAACTTCCAGAAGTGTGTCATGTAGGATTTCTCAATGTGTTTTCACTACTTGTGTTGGCTATTCTTGGTTGTCAGCCTGGCTATACCTGGAATGAGCTACAGTTAAGAAATGGAGGGCACACCTGTGATCAGGACCTGGGGGCAGGAGGACAACACGCCTTTGATCTGAATCTTGAAGCTGGAAAGACACGGGTTTTTGATGCAGATCTTGAGGTGGCTCCCTCTTCCCTTCTCTCCTCCCTCATTTCCCTACTCTCTTCACTCCTCTTCCCTCTCTCTTTTCCTTTCCCTTCTTTCCTCAACCCTCTCTAGAATTCTGGGATAGTGTGAGAGAGCAGCCTTGTCCAAGCTTGGAGAAGGGCTCTTACCCCAAAGGAATTTGTTGATCTTGTACATCTGGCCTAAACATAACCTTGAGAATAAATGTCCACCATACATCTATGACACTGCTCTCGTGGTTAAAGTCTACTAACATGAATACTTAGCAGCTTAGAAATGTTTCTTGGAGTCTTATTTTATAGCACAGAACACCTTTCCTGAATTCTTCCTTAGAGTCATTGGAGGCTTGGAGGAGGTTAGGTCATAGTTCTTGCTGTATAATAGTCTTGTTTCAAAGTTGGTGAAGTGATGTGGCTGTTGGCTAAAAATGTTGGCTAAACATTTTTCTAGAAGACCAACAACAAGTTTGTCAAAGGGAAAAAAAGCAACAAAACCAGAAGAAAAAACAGGAAGTGTGAGATTCTGTTCAAAAGACATAATTTTTACAAATGGTAAAAGGCAAAACGGCCATCTTGACAGGCCTCCAAAGACAGATTTAACTTGAGTAGCAAAAATAGTTTCTTTAATTATGACAATTACTATTTGAATGTATAAGGCTCATCGTGGATTCATAATTATTCAGGCAGGAAATAATTTATATGACATAAAGTATAAGCAAATGTTATAGATGTCATCCGTTTTCAATGGATTTCAGTGAACAAAGCATTACGAATATATACATTAAAATATATTAACATTTCCTAGTACAGACGTTTACTGTTTGGTTTTGTAAAAATTATATAACAAGTACAAGAAATTTCAAGACAGGTGACCATGGGCAAAAGAGTCTGTTCTGTGCCCAGAACATCAAAGGCCAACATGTGTAAGTTGTTACATCTAATGACAGGAGGAAGAAGAAGAAGCAGCCAGGCACTCACACATAGTTAAAGTTCATAATACGCAACAAAATGGAGCCAAATACACTCATCAAAAGAGCCAATAATGCAGGCTTCCCTCTCGAAGGTAAAACCCTGACATGGCCCTACTGAGTGGGATAATACAAGCCGTGTACGGTTTGGGAAATAGGAAATCAATGAAACAGATAACATTAGCCAGGCATACTCTTAGCAGCACATGCTTATGGAAGGGATGGAAACAGCTAAGTCATCTGAGAAGCGTTTGGTTATATCACAATCGCATTATTTGGTAAGCTATTGAGTAAATAACGGGCACAAGGTTCATGTGGGATGTTTCTAGAGAGAGCTGGGAAATGATACAGAAAGTGCTAGGGGTTGGGTAGGTATGATTTTAGACAGATTGCTATGTGTCTGCCTAGGTGAGAAGGGCACATTCAAGCAACTTCTTAATGTGGGTTTCCGAGAGAGGAGCACGGGGGCACCTCGGTGGCAGAAGTGCCTGTGCATTTGCAGGACTAGCAAGCAAAGTATGAGATATGCTGTGGCTTCTCTGTCAAGTAAGTAGAAAAGTAAGTGCGTGTGTTCTTGGAAGGGTTAATTCAAAATCATCTCATTCATGAATTAATCTTAATCATGCGATGTTGGTACTGTATACTCGTTTAAATGTGGTGTCCACTTTTGTGATCATCAAATTTGTATAAGCTGTTCAGGTTGACGTTTTGGGAGTTGCTCTTTCAGTCTGGTTTGGGCATTTGGGTTTTTTGACACATGCTCTCTCTATGCCCAGAATGAAGCCCAAACTGGTTTAATCTACGATGCTCCCGTCTCTACTCCCTGAGTGCTGGGCTTATAGGTGTGTCCCATCACACTCAGATCTTAAACAATAACATTTTTTTTTCAGTAAGCTAAAAGCAACACTAACAATAACTATAAGGTACATATGCACAATTTCACAGTAGAAATGTAATGCGGGAAAACTGACCTTTATGAGAGTGAATGTACATGTGCAAGCCCCACCTCCCAGATACCATCTCAGATATATCAAGCACGGGCCACCGGTTCCGCTGTACCCGGGGAATCCAGGGTTAAATTTCAAAGGGTTTGTCAAAAGGCTGGGAAGAAATGCTTCTCAAGGACGTGTTCTCACATCCTCAGCACCACGTATAAAATGTCATGGCAGCGGACAGCTGAACTTCAGTGCTGGAGTAGGGTGGTGGGCGGAGACAGAAGGATTGTGCTAGGACTTGCTGGCCACCAGCATGGTTGAAAAGATGCCACATCCATTGTTCCATGAGATATGTTGTCTTAAGAAAAGACAGGAAGGAGCCATAGAGGAGGACACTGTGCATGTGTACATGTGTGTACCATAAACACAAAAATAAATAAATAAATAATAAATAAATAATTTCATTTGGGGTTGGTACAAATTCATTCCTATTTTTAAACTTGACTCTCTTCACAAGGAGCTGAAAACTTCTAATGAAATTATTGAGTTTATGTCATTCACACAAGAGAGAGAGAGAGAATTGTGGGCTTTATAACATGTGTGAAGAGAAATTTAATACAAATTTACCAGTTATTTTAGAGGATGGAGTCACTTAAGATGCTAGTGTATGTACCCCTGTGTCCCGCTGCTATGAAGACAAGATAGAGCCTTCCTGATGAATATGGCACTGCATGCTGACACAAGCGAAACAGTCTGAATGTCCCAGACACAGATTCTAGCTTCCCAGGGGCTCAGGATCTGAACTCCACTGCCTCTCATCGTGTCATCATTTTTAAGGTGTTTCTTTGAAATGAAACAGAACCAAACATCATTTGGGTGAAAGGGAGTTGGTAGAGCAGTTAGCCTGAGCATGTGGCAGTTCTAGTTTTAATGGGCATGCAGATTTCCATAGGAGCCACTAGCTTACATTTCCACTAGTAATGTTGATGGCGCCTCATGCCTCACATCCTTGTCAGCTTTTGTTTCCTCGAGGAAGCCTCTGAGATAGAATCTCCATGCTCCTTTGTTTTTTGTTTTGTTGTTTTGTTTTTGAGACAGGGTCTCACTTAGGTAGCCCTGGCTGTCCTGAAACTTGCTCTGTAGACGAGGCTGGCCTCAAACTCATAGAGATCCACCTACCTCTGCCTCGCAACTGCTGGGATTAAAGGCCTGCCCCACCATGCAAGGCTCCTCCCTGCATGTCGACCAGTGGGTCTCTGATGAGCTTCCCCGATGAGGGTTGAGAGATGCATTGCTCTGTGCATATAAAAGGTAAGATCTTAGGAGACGTTTATTACTATGTCCTTTTAGCAGATATAGTAGTATATCACCACTGCCTATGGCTTAACGGGCAGTGGATTTGGGACCCTGTTAACATTTCCAGTCATGTGTTCTGTCTTGTGGAGTAGACTTTAAATCCAATCGTAAAGAGGTTTGTATCTTCCATAGCATCCATGCGGCTATTGCATTACTGGGCTTCTCTTGCCAGGGTTCGCAGCAAGGTCAGACTGATGATGACTTTCCTGTCAGTGGTGTGCACAAAACCGTCCATTTTGAAATGACTTGTGTATGGTGTGGGAGATTAAGATCAGTTACTAAGATAACGTTTCAAAAACCCTAATATAACCAAACATGGTGTCATGTACCATTTATCTTAGCACCAGAAGGCTGAGGCTGGAGGACATCAAGTCTAATCTGGAGTCCCTCTGGTTCAATTAATGTAACCCAGTCTCAAAAACAAAGAAAACGAAAGCATTATACATAAGAAATAGCAAACTAGGGTTCACAGGATCAGAATATTTTGACAAATTGAGCATCAAGATGTTCTAGAAGAGAAAGATGCAGATTTTCTTAAAAGAAAGGCAGAAGCTTGATATTTTATTTGTCAACATAATTAAAAGTTCATAAATGACAACTTCATAGATCACCAGAGATAAACTGTGTTTTTTCAACTCAAGAAAGATTTGTTTTCTAGAGACAAGACAAAAATACTTCTTTTTTTAAATTTTTTTATTTTTTAATATTAGTTACAGTTTATTAACTTTGTATCCCAGCTGTATCCCACTCCCTCCACAAAAATGTTTCTAACAAATGTCTCTATCTCCCCTTCACTTTCCATAAAATTGGGGTACTTGAGTAGAACAGAAGGGAAGTATTTATCCTTAACTCTCAGCCCTCACAAAGCAACTTCTCTTGCAGAAGATAGAAACCCTTACAAACACCACAACCAGTAAAAATACAAAGAACTTATTGTGGTGTGTCCAGACACAATGAATATATCTACAAGACAGCTCCTGCACTTAAGGCTCAGGGGACATCACAGAAAACGTCGAAAAAGTCTAAGAATTGATAGACCAGAAGGCCATCCATGAGATTATGTGTTTTAGAGCTGACAGGAAATCTGTACCCACGAGACCTCAACAATATGGTTTCCTAAACAGGACTGAAATCGTGACAACACCAATGGACATTCTGTCATATAGGGGCTAATCTCACAGGGTCCCACCCCTAGATAAAGAACTAAAGGCAATTAAACAACTTCTGTGAGGAGAGTTAGTCTTTCCCCAGGATGAGCCCCCAAAATGATTATCCAATTCCAAGTGATCATTCCTGAGATCACATATCTATAAGCAACGCTAAACATTCTACAGGCTGTCTTTATAGTCCTGTGCATTTATACACAGATGTAATAGTAAAAATGACAAGAAAAACAAGTCATGAATTTGAGAGAGTGTTGCAGGAGGTACATGGAGTGGGTAAAGTGGAAGGAAAGGAAGGGGAGAAATTACGTAATTATATTTTAATTTTAAATTAAATATATATTTAAATAAATAAAACCATGGAAAACTTCTAATGATTCTTAGATTTAAACTTCGAGGTTCCTACTTATTTTCATAGGGAACACTGCAAGAAGCAGAGCATTGTTGCTAAAATCCAGAGTCTTGTCTGAACACATTCAGTTTGAAATGCTTTATATCTCCATGTGAAGCAGTGGGATTAGAATGGAGCTCACGATGAGCAGGAAGTCTGACTAGAACAGGAAGTTTGATTGCTCATGGAGAGATGGCACTTTTTTGGCATGATTGCATTTTAGGGCAGATTATGAAACATATTGCCAATTTTCCAGGATGACTTTGGTGAGTCACTAGGAAAGAGGAAGGTGTCTGGGGAGCTAGTGAGACCTCTGATGGACGTAGTCAGGCCAGAAAGGTTAGTAGTTCTCAAGCCCCTAGACAGAATCCTCTCACAGCTCAGCTCAACTCTGTTACCTCAGGCTTATCCTCCTTATGTGTTTGAAGGCTAAAGTCTGTCATGATGATGCTGCTGAGCCACAATGCCAGCTTTTCCCAATTCCTTTCTATATATCTGTGCTTCTCTATATGTATATGCAGGAAAGCAAACCTTGCTGTCTCAGAGCTTGATTGTGTTTGTTTATGGTATTTTCTGTTTATGTATATTTTAATAAAGTGAGCTTCAAACAAAACAGGGACTCTGTAAGGTGGGTTTCTGTGGGTCACCAGGAAAATTAGCAATCACTTAATATAATCAATGCAGACACTGGCCACCGTCTCTATTCCTTTCCCCATTGCCGTCTCCTGTTCTCTTCTTCCCTCCCAGTGCTCTCCCCCTTTTCCCAAATAGTCTGTTTCTATTTTTACCACCTTTTAAAAGTTTAGCTTCTGTATATAAGAACAAGCATGAAGCGCTTGTCTACCTGCAAGTAATGTGGTTATTCTTAGTAACTGGGTGAAGCCCCACTACATGGTAGTTTCTTTTCTTGATGTTTATTTAAACTTAGTATATCAGTTTTTGAGGTTAAAAGGTTAACTAAACATAAGCAAACAAATTCCCATTTAAAAACATCCCCGGGTCCAGGCATTTCTGTGTATTTATTAGTGATGTATGTGAGTAGGAATGAGTGAGAATCCATCTTCTCTATAGGATGCTTAGAATTCTGTCTGCTCATGGCAGGTGATGAAAGATAACAAACCTAACTGTCCACCTAGGGAAGAAATAGAAAGACTTCAAAGAAGAGAAAGATAAACTTGGCTCATCAGAAAAACTGTACAGAAGATGTAGCCACTGAGGTGGTCCTTTAAACACTGGAGAAAATTCCATGAATGAAAAAAATTTCTTGAGTTAGAAGGTAGCGGGAACAAAACTACAAAATCAGAGAAGAATAAGGGAGAGCTGTGTGGTAGTCAGGACCCAGAGGAGGTAGGAGTAGAAGCAGAAACTGAGGCTGCTGTGGAGGGCTTGAGATCTAGACTGAAGACTTTTCGGCTAATGTTAATAAACAACTGCATTTTTTGAACGCAAATCCATTTTAATGCTATTTCACTTATTTACTTACTTTTCATTTACTTATTTATTTTTATATTCTGACTGCAGCTTTTCCTCCTTCCTCTCCTCCCAGCCCTCCTCACTTCTCCACCCCCATCTACTCCTCTGTTTCTCTCAGAAAAGGGCAAGCCTCCCAAACAGCCCTGGCATATGAAGTTGCAGTAAAACTAGATATATCCTCTCCTTTCAAGGCTAGACAAGGCGACCCAGTAGGAGGAAAAGATCCCAAAGGCAGGCAACAGAGTCAGAGACAGCTCCTGCTCCCACTATTAGGATCCCACACGAAGACTACACAACTGTACTATTATGTGTAGAAGGCCCTAGATCAGTCCCACGCAAGCTTCCTGACTGTTGGTTCAGTCTCTGTGGTTAGTTGATTCTGTGGGTTTTTTTTTTTTATGGTGTCCTTGACCCCTCCGGCTCCAACAATTCTTCTTCCCTCTATTCCATAGGATCTATTCCCCAAGCTCTGACTAATGCTTAGCTGTAGGTCTCTGCACCTGTTTCCATCAGTTGCTGGGTGAAGCCTCTCTGGTGACAGTTATGCTAGGCTCTTGTCTACAAGCATAGCAGAGTATCAGTAGTAGCGTCAGGGGTGGGCTCCCTCTCGTTGCGTGGATATCAAGTTGGCCCAGCTATTGGTTGGCCACTCACTTGATTTCTGCTCCATCTTTACTCCTATACATCTTGTAGGCAGGAAAAATTGTAGGTTGAGTATTCGTGGCTGGATTGGTGTCTCAATTCCTCCACTGAAAGGTTTCCCCAGTTAGAGTAAGCATATGGCCAGTTATGGATTCATGTCCTCCATTTCTAGGAGTCTTAGCTAGGATCACTCTCATAAATTCCTGGAAGTTTTCATCACCCTAGATTTCTAGCTCATCCCAGAGATGCCCCATTCCTGTTGTCTCACCCAGTACTTTCTACCTCCCTGATCCACCCACCTGATCCCTCCTGCTCCTGTCCCCACCCAAACCATCCAATTCCCTCCCTCTATCCACCCATGAGGTCTACTCTATTACCCCTTCTCAGTGACATTCGTGCGTTCACCCTTGAGCACTCCTTGCTACTTGGCTTTTTTGGGTCTGTGGATTATGGCATAGTTATCCTGTACTTGATGGCTAATATCCACTTATAAGTGGGTACATACTATGTTTGTCTTTCTGGGTCTGGATTACCTCCCTCAGGATAATCTTTTCTAGTTCCATCCATTTGCCTCCACATTTCATGACGTCATTGTTTTCAATAGCTGAGTAATACTCTATTGTGTAAATGTGCCACCAGTTTCTAGCTATTATGAATAAAGTCATTATGAATATAGTTGAGCAAATGTCCTTGTTGAATGGTGGAGCATCCTTTGGGTATATGCCCAGGAGTGGTATAGCTGGGTCTTCAGGTGGATCAATTTTCAACTTTCTGAGACACTACCAAATTGATTTCCAAAGTGGCTATACAAGTTTGCACTCTCACCAGAAATGGAGGAGTGTTCCTCTTGCTCCATATCCTCAACAAAATGAGCTGTCACTGGAGTTTTTATTTTTAGCCATTCTGACAGAGGTACGATGGAATCTCATAGTCATTTTGACTTGCATTTCCTTGATGACTAAGGATGTTGAACATTTCTCTTTTTGCATATGGACTTTATTTATGATAAACTACATACAGTAAGAACAGTTATGAAACAATCAGGAAAGCCAGATGTAAAAGTTACATTCAAAATGTTTAGTTTGTTTGTATTTGGCAACTTTGAAAAAAATACTGTTTATCCTATCTAAGTGAGACTTCAGTTTTGTACCTAAATCATTCTCTGTTATATCTAGTATTTATTAGCTTAAAAACATTTTTCTAGACCTTAAAACATTTTCTTAAATCCTAAACAACTTAAGCCTAACTATGAAATTATAACTCTCTAGTTTTCAACCCCATCAGGGGCTTGAGAAGGAATAAAATTATTACTTAAGTAGAAAGTATAGCAAAGCAGCTTCCAAAACTAAGAGATGACAGAGTATACTTCCTGGTAAGTTACCCATTCTCTCTTTATAATTTTGGAACATCATCTTCAGTTTTCTGACCCACAATATCTGGCTGGCATAATTGTGAAGCAGGAAATGTGAAGGACTTGCTTCCATGGCAGAGCTTGACAGTCAACTCAGTCCGGGTCCAACTTTTGTCCATTTTGGACAGCGTATTGTCTGTAGAGAGAGCTGGGGCATTTTTGCCCAGTGGCTGACTTACAGTTAGTGAAACTGCCTCCAAAAGGAATTTTTATGATGCTCATCATCTTCATTGAGGTAGGCTGGGGGTGATGCCAGTAGCTGACATGTTTCAAGTCAAAAAGACCTTAAATTAATAAAAATATCTTTAAATGCCATGTTCTGTAGGTCTCTGAAGTTTGTGAAGACCAACTATCTATTTAAATTTATATTTACATAGCGTGAAGTCATATCTATCTGTCATAAATCTGAATGGTAGATGTTGCCTGTTTCTAGATATTTGCCATCTCTTCAACCTAGGATATATATTTCTATAATAAACTAGACATCTGGGTCCCAGCTCTTCCCTGTCCCATTCTCCCAACCTCTTCATGTTTCTCCCCTCCCTTTCTCATCAAAAAAGCCAAACCCCCACCTATCAAACACACATCAAGCCACATCAGTACCAAGCAAATTCTTCTCCACTGAGGCCAGACTAGGCAGCTCAGCCAGGGAAAAGTGATTCAAAAGCAGGCAATAGAGTTTATGTCAGAGAGAGCCCCCCCAACCCTGCTCCACTTACTAGGGAACCCACATGAAGACCAAGCTGCCCACTGTTTACAATATGTGTCGGGGGCCTAGATCCAGTTTATGCATTCTCTTTGGTTGGTGCTTCATTCTCTGTGAGCCTCCTTGGGCCTAGGTTAGTTGCCTCTGTTGGTCTTCTTGTGGAGTTCTTGTCCCCTCTGGGTTTTTCTGTCCTTCCCCCCACACTCTTCCACAAAACTCCTCAAGTTCCACCTAATGTTTGTCTGTGGTTCTCAGTGTGTGTTTCCATCTGCTGCTGGGTGGAGCATCTCAGAAGATAATTATGATAGGCTCCTGTCTACAAGCAGAGCAGAACACTGATAATAGTGTCAGGGCTGGCTCTCTCCCATGGGATGGCACTCTGGCTGGGCCAGTCATTCGTTTTCCTTTCCCTCAATCTCTGGTCCATCATTATGCCTACACATCTTGTAGGTAAGGTAAATTTGGGGTCTAAAGTTTTGTGGGTGGGTTGGCGTCCCCCTCCCTTTCCCTCTACTGGAACTCCTACCTGGCTAGGCGGTGACCACTTCATTCTCCATGTCCCCCGCTACTAGGAGTCTCAGCTAGAGTCACCCCCATATCCTCCCAGGAGGCTCTTCTGTTGCAGGTCTCTGGGTTGTCCCACAGGGACCACACCCCCTCAATTTCCCTTCTCTCTCCCAGCTCTCTTGACCCCTCCCCTGATCTCTCCATACCCACCTTCGTTCCCTTCCACATACCCTGTGTCATCCTGTTACCCCTCTTCATCTACTTCTGATGTCTATTCTATTTTCTGTTCTGAGTGGGAGTCAAGCATGCTCCCTTGGGCCCTCCTTGTTACTTAGCTTCTTTGGGTCCATTGTTATAACAAAGAACTTTTAATTCTATTCCTTCCAGTTATACCTGTTTTGTTTCTAAAAAGGGAAGTTGGGGTAATCAGATTTCAAGAAGGTTCCCACACACTCTCACTTTCCATTTTTTACACTTTGGGGTATTATCTTCTTCAGTTGTGTGAAGCAGAAGTTGGGTATAAATCCTGAAGCTGCCTCATGAAAAACTGCAGCTTTAGGTTTTTGCTTACTTTCTCAAGTGGAAGGTGGCCCCCTGTGTTCTGAGCACACACAGGTTACACTGTGGAGTTTTCCGTATGTGAGGAGCTGACTGGCCATAATCAGCACCGAGGCACCAGCTGTGAGAGTAAGCCATCCAGGAATCAGATTTGAGCTTTTGTCAGATCCCTGGATGATTGTGGTTTTAGCCGTAGCCACAACATTTACCATGAGAGTTTTCTATAGCATTTTGTGAATAAAGTGGTTTTAAAAGAACACTGTATTTTAAGTCTTCTAAAAGCTTAAATGGCATGATCTGGAAAGAGATTGTGGAAGTATGAAGAAAAGAGGAAAACCTATGAATGATGAATGAAAGAACAGAACAAAGAGGGTATCCTTGTCTGCTCCTCCTTTGCTATGAAATAAAATACTGCAACTTGGAGGAACCGTTTATTTCGTATTATACTTTCAACTAATAGCAGTTCGTCATAGAAAGAAGACAGGGGCAAGAACCTGGGGCAGGAACCCGAGGGCAGAGGTGGAGGCATGATGCCTTCCGGCTTCTTCTCCATGGCTTTCACAGCTTGCTTTCTTACATAACCCATGACCACCTGCCCAGGTGTCGTAATAATTACGACAATCATTAATCAAGAAAATGCCCCACAGACTTGTGACAAGCCAATCTGGTGGAGGCAATTCCTTAGCTGGGGATCCTCCTTCCCAGGTGGCTCTAGTTTGTGCCAAGCTGACAAAACTCAGGCCATCACAGAGAGAAAAGACACGTTCTGTTGTCAGGGAAAAGGAGCATCTAGAGAGAGAATGGCTACAGTCACACGCACATGCCAGGAAGACATGGTTTCTTGGTGGGCATAAATGAATAAAATGCCACTCATAGGTAAACCTTCTTCATTTCACATATTGAACGCCGTTTAGTATCACACAAAACATCGTTCCAGGCCCATTTCGCAGGATTCCAGAAAACTATCGAAGCACATCGCTCTGCAGGAGAATTGGGCTCATTTGGGTGCCAGAACCTACAGGAAACAAAAGTCACAAATAACTCCTCTGTGAGTGCATGGCAGTTGCTTGAAAAGTGGAATTTAATGTTGAATGGTATATCTGGATCTTGGGGTAGCGCTATTCCCAATTTTCTGAGAAAGTGTCAGATTGATTTCCAAAGTGGTTGGACAAGATTGCACTCCCACCAGCAACAGAGGAGAGTTCTACTTTCTCCACATCCTCCTCAGAATGTGCTGTCACGTGAGGTTTTTTTATCGTAGCCATTCTGATGGGTGTAAGATGGGATCCTAAGACCCAGATATACCACTCCTGGGCATATCCCCAAAAGACGCTCCACTATACAACTATATCAACCATGTTCATAGCAGTTTTATTTGTAATAGGCAGAATCTGGAAACAACCTAGATGTTCCTCAACCAAAAAATTGATAAAGAAATTGTGAGACAGCTACACAATGGAATACTACGCAGCTATTAAAAACAAGAAAACTGTGATATTTGCAGACAAATGGATGGAACTAGAAAAGATCATCCTGAGTGAGGTAACCCAGAAGCAGAAAGACATGTATGGTATATACTCACTTATAAGCAGACATTAGCCACAGAATACAAGATAAACACACTACAATCCATAGACCTGAAGAAGCTAAGTAACAAGGAGGACCCTAAGAAGGATGCTTAATTCTCATTCAGAAGGCCAGGTAGAATAAACACCAGATGTGGTTGAAGAGAGGGAACAGGACAGGAGTTGTCCATAGATGTCCTCTGAAAGACTCCATCCAGCAGGGGATTGAAGCAGATGCTCAGACTCACAGCCAGACTTTGGGCAGAGTGCAGGGAGTCTTATGAAAGAGTGAGGAGATAGAAGGACCCAGAAGAAACAAACGCTCCCCAAGGAGATCAACAAAGCCAACACATCTGGGCCTGGGTGGAGGGGAGCTGCAGAAATTGATGCACCAACCAAGGACCATGCATGGAGAGGAACCAAACCTCCTGCTCAGATGTACCATGGCAGCTCAGTCGCCATGTGCGTTCCCTAGTAAGGGGAGCCAGAGTTATCTCTGACATGGACTCAGTTGCCAGATCTTAGATCATTTCCCCTTGGAGAGGATGCCTTGCCAGGCCACAGAAGAAGAGGGTGATAGGTTAGGGTCAGATAGTAGGGGAAGAGGATTCCCCCTTTCTGTGTGCATAGGGGAAGGGGGAGAACAAGAGGAGAGGAGGGAGGGAGCCACAATCAAGATATAAAGTGAATAAATTATAACAAATTAAAAAACAACAAAAAATAAGACTGAATGAGAGAACATTCCAGCATTTTCTCTGCTTTCTCCCACAACCCATTTCTAAAATGCCAACTACAGGCAGCGTTGCATTTTTTTTTTTCTGGTGTGGTATACTTTGATCTTTTCCTAAAATCATATATTTACTTTCTTATTTTTACAACTCCTTGACCATGATGTAAATATTTTCTTTTTGGCATTTATAGAGGTTGCCTCTTTATGTCAGCTTCCTAATCATGAATGTGAATTATCCCTCTCATATGAAGACTACAGAAGGGGATATAGGTTGGGGGTAGGAAAAACCAAATTCTAGGAGTATTTGGTAGGGTAAACACAAAACCAAGTGGTCTAAAAAAATGTGCAACAATAAAATGACTCCTAATGGTATTCTGCGTACACATAGGTCAGTGTTTTATTCAGCCATCATCAGAGAGGCTCCTCCTGCAGCAGATAGGAAGACCCACAGCAAAACATTACACACAGAGAGATAGACCTTGTATCATACAGCTCTAACTAAACAAGACATGGCCATCAAATTCCTCACCTCAGAGCTCAGGGAACCCTGTGTGGAAGAGAAGGCCGAAGGGATGAGGGAGACAGAGGGGACAAAGAACACTAGGAGAACAAGGCTCTCTGAATCAACATGAGCAAGGCTTGTATGAACTCAGAGAGACTGAAGCTGCATTCACAGGGTCTACACTGGTGTCCTTTTAGTTTAGTACTTTTAGTTTTTAGTTTAGTACTTTTATAAAATTTAGTTATGAATGTGTAGATGAGTAGGTTTCTGATTCTTGTGCCCTCTCTTGGGGCTCTTTTATTTTTCTGTTGGTTTGTCTTACCCAACTTCTATGTGATGGTTTTTGTTTTACCTTATTTTATTTTGTTATGTTTTGTTGTTATCACCTAAAAACCTGTTCTTTTCCAATGAGCGCAAAAAAAGGGAGTAGATATGAATAGAAGAGGCTGTGTGGAAGAACTGGTAGAAGTAGGGAAAACTACTCCTCAGATTATATTATTTAAGAAAAAAATCTATGTTTAATAAAAGGGGAAACAGACATAAAATAAATAAAATACTTGTTTAAGTTCTTATTCATTTTGACCCTGATTAAGAAATTCAATGTCTTTTGACATTATGTATAAAAATTCATATATAATAATGAAAATCATAATAAAATAGAAACAAAATTAATAATAGTTTCAAAGTAAGTCACGAGATTATATGAGGATAAAACAAGGCAATATATCAATAAATTCACTTAAGATAACAAAAAGTATTATTATGTGATTATTCTGATATATTTGTCACAATTCTGATTTAGTCATTTTAAATTCTGAGATTATTAAATTAATTTAGTCTGTACTTGTGTTTAAAGGCAGAAAAAATATAATGGCTGAGAACACCATCTTTAGAGTCAGGTAGATACTGGGTTCATTTAGTTTTTCATCTTATTGGTCTATTACTCATGAGGAAGTCATTATCCAATATTTTATATGTAAAGTGAGTTCTAAAAGAGAAAGTTTTGTGAAACTTTAGATTATGCATGTATTCAGTGAGAACTTAATCTCATGTAATAATTAAAAATAATAGTCACTCCATTTTTTAATTGGATTACTTGATTTGTTGCTGTTTAACTTCTTGAGTTCTTTATACATACTGGAAATTAGTCCTCTGTCAGATATAGGGTTGCAGAGCTAAACAGAGACTTCTCAATAGAGGAATATCGAATGGCAGAGAAACACTTAAAGAAATGTTCAAAGTCATTAGTCATAAGGGAAATGCAAATCAAAATGGCCCTAAGATTTCACCTTACACCCATCAGAATGGCTAAAATAAAAACTCAAGTGATAACACATGCTGGAGAAGTTGTGGAGAAAGGGGAACCCTCTTCCACTGCTGGTGGGAATGTAAACTGGTACAACCACTCTGGAAAGTAATCTGGCGCTTTCTCAGACAACTACGAATAGCGCTTCCTCAAAATCCAGCTATACCACTCCTAGGCATATACCCAAAAGAGGCTCAAGTACACAATAAGGACATTAGCTCAACCATGTCTGTAGCAGCTTTATTTGTAATAGCCAGAAACTGGAAACAGCCCAGATGCCCCTCAGTGGAGGAATGGATACAGAAGGTGTGGTACATATACACAATGGAATATTACTCAGCAATAAAAAAACAAAGAAATCATGAAATTTGCAGGTAAATGGTAGGATCTGGAAAAGATCATCCTGAGTGAGCTATCCTAGAAGCAGAAAGATGCAGACGGTATATACTCACTCATATAGACATATAATATAGGATAAACCTACTAAAATCTGTACACCTAAATCTAATCTACAAACTAATCTACACCTACAAACTAATCTAGAGGGAGGACTCTTGCTAAAATGCTCAATCCCTATCAGAAAGGTAAACAGATGGACATCAGAAGAAGGAGAAAAGAAGGAACAAGTTAGGAGCCTGACACAGATGACCTCTGAAAAGCTCTGCCCTGCAGACTATCAATGCAGATGCTGAGACTTATGGGCAACCTTTGGGCAGAGTGCAGGGAATCTTAGGAAAGAAGTGGGAAACAGTAAGATCTGGAGAGGACAGGAACTCCACAAGGAGAGCAACAGAACCAAAAAATCTGAGCATAGGGGTCTTTCCTGAGACTGATACTCCAACCAAGGACTATGCATGGAGATAACCTAAGACCCCTGCACAGATGTAGCCCATGGCAGTTCAGTATCCAAGTGGGTTCCATTATAATAGGAACAGGGACTATCTCTGACATGAACTGATTGGCCTGCTCTTTAATTACCTTCCCCCTCCCCTGAGGGGGAAGCAGCATTATCAGGCCACAGAAGAAGACAATGCAGCCACTCCTGATGAGACCTAACTGACTAGGATCAGAAAGAAAGAAAAGAAGACCACCCCTATCAGTGGACTTGGGGAGAGGCATGCATGCAGAGGGGGTAAGAAGGAAGGGAGTGGGATGGGAGGAGGGAAGGAACCACGGGGGGATACAAAGTGAATAAAGTGTAATTAATAAAGAATTAAAAAAGAAGAGCCAAATAAATAAATAAATAGAGTTAAACAAAAAAAAAAAAATAGTCACATCTAGCAAAATTTCCCTAACTTTTCAATGTAAATAATCCCAATGTTTCATTAATCTAGGATTGCACTTACCTGACCGTTTGACTGAAAGGAGTATTATCAGTCCATTGCCATTTGCCATTACCTTGTGGATCAGAAAGCCCCAGAAAGTAAGAAAGTGACTCATTCAGCTGTTGGGTAATGAAAGTCTGTAGGAATAAAAGGGAGTTAACAACTTGGAATTTTCATGTTAACAAAGTGAGCATTCTTTACAGACTTCACAGCCATATGGAATAGAAGAAAACACAAGTGAAAGGAATGGTCATTTGAACCAATAGCACAGGAACCAAAAATATCAACATTTCTTGCAAAGCCAGAAGACCCTAACCCATGAACCTTCATTATTCATTTCCACCAATTAAAAGAATCATCTCTAATTCCATTAGGTTGTTTTTTTCTACTTTTAATCTCTTCTAAAATGTTAAGTGTTTAAATGTTAATATATTGGATTCTATGTCTTTACCTGACAGAGCCAAGGATGCCCAGATTAAAACACCATTTCTGAGTATATCTGTAACATGTTCTCAGATATAACTGGCTACAGGATCTGGGATCTCAGTAAAATAACTTGCCCTTATTCATGTGGGTAGACATCATCCAAACATTTGAGGGCCTGACTAGAACAGAGTCAAAGGAAAGAGGAGTTCATCTTATTTTGCTTCCTGCCTATCTGCCTTCTGATGCCTCTGGTTCTCAGGATTTTGGACTCTGTCTGGAGATACACCAGTGGTTTTCAACAAGGTTGCAGGATATGAAATCGACATACAAAAATCAACACCATTTCTTCACAGTAAAAAAAAAAATCTGAAAAGCAAGTAAGAGGACAGCTCTTTACAATAGAATCAAAAAGAATAAACTATGTAAGGATAAGCTTAACCCAGGGGACAGCCAACTCAGGAAGCAAAACAATGTATTCTGAAATCTGAAGTCATTGATTAAGAAAATCAGAAATCATGCTAGTAAGTAGAGAGACATTCCATTTTCCTGAAGAGTGCATAAGTCAACTCATATGAAGAGTGGGTAAATCAACTCATATGTATACCCACGTGGTCTCTGATCAAGTGCCAAGATCACATGATGAAAAAAGGACAAACTTTTTAAAATGAGTTGGGAATGAATGTTGTGGGAGAAGAATGAGGTTAGTCCCTTCCCTTATACTTCATGCAAAAGTTAATTCAAAGTGCTTAAAAGACTTAAATGAATGGTACAAAATTGTAAACTCTTGAAAGAAAACCTAAGGTAAAAGCATCATTGCATTGGAACTAGCAATGCATTCTGGGATGTGATACCAAAAGAACAGGCAACAAAATAAAAATAGACAAAGTAATATACCAAACTAAACTAAAAAGCTTTTGATAAGCAAAAAATAAAACAAAACACAACAACAACAACAAAAACAGCAAATAAAAAAAGCAACCAATTGTATTAAAGAAGATTTTTGAAAGCCATATATCTGATAAGGGACTAATATCCAAGATATATTTAAAAATACCTATAACCAACAAGAGCCAAAGAAATAACACAATTAAAAAGTGTGGGGAATGCTGTGATTAATACAAAAATAAAAAAATAAATAAAATTAAAAAAAGTGTGGGGAATGGTAATGTTGAGCTGACATTTTTTTCCAAGGAAAATCTACAAATGGCCAACAGGAATGTTAAAAGATGTTCTACACAGGGAATCGGGGTCAGGAAAGGGTTGGAATGCAGCAAACACAGTGAACTCACATGAGAAGTTATCTGATTAAAAGCGTTCGGCATCATTATTCATCAGGGAAATGCAAATTAGAACTTGTTTTGGTTTCAGAATCACCCCAGTCAGAGTAGCAGTCACAAGAAAACAAATGACAACAAACACTGACAAGGAGACGGGGAAAGAGAAATACTTGTTCTTGTTGGTGGCAGTATAAGCTGGTGCAACCACCACAGAAATGAGTGTGGGGTTTTCTCAAGACATGGAAACCAGAAATTCCACGTGGGAATTGTCACCATATCACTCCTGGGCACACACCCAAAGGACTCTGCTACAGAGAGGTGTTTACTCATCCGTGTTCATTGCTGCTCTACGCACAGTAGCTAGGAAATGGGATCAGTCTAGATGTCCGCCAACTGAAAATGAAAGATGAAAATGGGAGACAGGTACACCATGGAGTTGTAAAGAAAATGAAATTGTGAATTGTGCAGATAAATTAACAGCGTGGGAAAAATTACTAGTTAGTCTCGGCCCAAGAAGGGATAGTAGAACCGAGATGCTATGAAAATAGATGGAGTGAATACTGGGAATGTAAAGGATCGGGCCGGAGTGTGGTGGGTGATGAGGGAACTGAATGGATGGGGGGAGGTTTTAGCCAAAACTTAGGATGTGTGAAAAAGTCAGTGTGAAAACCTACTGTTTTGTAAGCCAATTAAAAATACAATTTTAAAAATGGAGTTTGCCTTGTTTTGATTTGCATTTCCCTGATGACTAAGGATGTTGAACATTTCTTTAAGTGTTTCTCTGCCATTCAATGTTCCTCTATTGAGAATTCTCTGTTTAGCCCTGTACCCCATTTTTAAATTGGGCTACTTGATTTGTTGCTGTTTAACTTCTTAACTTCTTTATATATTCTGGATATTAGCCCTCTGTCAGATATAGGGTTGGTGAAGCGCCTTTCCCAACCTGTAAACTGTAATTAATAAAAATGAAATTAAAATTAAAAAATGGAGTATGGGAGAGATGGCTCAGAGGTTAAATGCACTGGCTGCTCTTTCAGAGGTTCTGAGTTCAATTCCCAGGAACCACATAGTGTCTCATAACCATGACTATCATTAGATCTGGTGTCCTCTTCAGGTGTACGTTGGATATATACATTGCATATATAATATACATTGTATATATAATAAATAAGTAAATCTGAAAAAATGGAGTTTGAAGGGAGTTATCCTCCATGGATATAGCTGCTCAAGAAGTTATTAACCAATGTGAATTAAATAAAGTGATCATTAAAATCCCAGTGTTTGGTCTGAGATAGCTCTTTATAAGATATTGTTCAGAAAGGCTACAGAGCCTTCAGAAAAGCTTCCATTTACAGCAGGTGACAGTTCACGTAGAGATTCATAACAAGTCAATGCTCTTCAATGGGACATCTACACCACCCCAACCTCAGTGGGTATCACAGAGGGAAAGGGATGCCGTTGAAATGCACAACAGCAATGGTTACCTGTGAAAGACATGCTCAAGACTGGAACCACCAACATTCCATCATGGATGTGAGAGGGGCTGGCAAGATCGTATCCCTCCCTGAGGAGCTAGGGGCAGCGAGCAGTTGGCAGTAGAAAGGGAGTAATATTTCTCAGAGGTTTTGCTGCTGGGGCATTGACCTCACTCAAGCAAGTAGATGCTCACCCATGTTCATGGGGTTATTGAAATATGAGTGTCATACACACACACACACACACACACACACACACACACACACAAAGTAGAAAGGGAGATTTGGAAAGAAGAGGGAATTCAGAGGGAATTCAGAGGATAAGAGAAAATGATGCAGGAAACTTTGATCAAAGAAGATTCTAGAAGAATGAAATTATGAAGTGCTGTTTTGTTGTTTTGTGGTTTGTTTGTTTGTTTGTTTTGTTTTTTTTTTTTTTGAGACAGGGTTTCTCTGTGTAGCCTTGGCCATCCTGGACTTGCTTTGTAGACCAGGTTGGCTTTGAACTCACAGAGATCCACCTGATTCTGCCTTCTTGAGTGGTGAAATACCTTTTTAAAAAGTAGGATTAAAGAAGATATTTACACAACTAGAGTCATTGCACTATTCATAATAGCCATAGAATGGAAGCAATCTGCATGAAAACCACTCACTGAATGGAAAGACGGTGGTATTTTGAGTGTTTTCTCACACATACATACATGCATGTGTTGGGTTTGAGCATTAATTTCATTATAGTACTCGGTTTACAATGTATACCTATAGCAAACAATCACATTATACACTGGAAATATCTACTTTTTTCTGTCAGTTACACCTTAAGATGCTAAAATATCATATAAAACAATATACATATACATATAATGGAATAATCCAACTTAAAATTGGAAAAAGTCACATATTACAACATGGATGAACCTTGAGGGTATCATGCCAAATGAAATCAGCCAGACAAAAATACACACATGCACACACACATACACACACACATAAATAATAATAATAATACATGATTCCACTTACATGAAGACTCTAAAGTAATCAAACTCATAAAAACCATGAAGTAAAGGCGTGATTGCCAGAGCCTTTATGGATTAGGAAGTGGACAGTCTGTTCAAGGAGCAGAGAAAAGGGCTTAATGAACAATGAAAAAGAGCTACCTGCTCAGCTTCAGTATTGATCACCACCAAATGAGCCCCCCTCTCAACGCAGTTCTGCTCACTGATGCTCCAGAAGTTCTCCTTGGTGGAAATGAGGTAGCAGCTGGAACCAAATGGCTTCCAGTGATTTGGGCAGCATCCCCACATTTTTTCTGTGATGCGAGATGAGGCAAATAAGGTAAAGGAGGCATGTTCTACCCTACTCCGGGCCCTTTCTCAATATAACCACAGCATGTACTGTTCTCTGAGTGTATAATTTGCAACCAGAGAGCTGATATTGAGAGCAGCGCTGACTTCATGGGTTACTTAATCACATAATATCTCTGAAGCATTTTATACAGTATTTAGCTCAGAATAACTGTGCCATAAATGTTGCTTCTTACTAATTTTTATGGAATATCAAACATTCAAGAATTATAACCATCATTTATTGATTATTAAGGATGCAGAGCATGGGCTTATGCTCTGACACAAGCATCTGAACTTCTTAACACCTTCCCTGAGTAGGAATGAAGTAAAGAAGATAAAGTATGCTTTTTAACTATTATTTAATTGTGGTCAAAATATACATTTTTTTCATCTTTATGAGCTAATTTTTTGGCTTTTATTTTAAATTAAAAATATTTTTTACACAATATATTCTAATTATGGATTCTTCTTTCCCATCTCTTCCAAGACCCTTGTCACCTCTCCACACATCCAAATCTATACCTTCTGTCTATCTTTCTTTAGAAGACAGACAAATTTTTGAAGGATATAATTTAAAATAGAAGAAAAGCACTAGAAACACACAGAGACACAGAAACAAAGCCCATAAAAAATAGAAACCATTACATACAAGCAAAAGACCAGTAAGATTTTTTTAAATACCCAAATGAAGCAATATGAGACCAAAATCACCTACAAAAATACCATTGCATTTGAAGTCTGTAAAAACATACATGGTGGAATAAAATAAAGAAAATAATTCATGACGTGGAAGTAAAAATATAACTACTAAGTAAAATCCAAAGATAAAACTGTACAATTTTATAATCACTAAGTAAAACCCAGAGATACAATTGAGGAAGTAAAACAAGACCTAAGAGACAAGACTCAACAACAGAGTACAAGACATGGAAGAGAGAATCTCAGTCATTGAAGACAAGATAGAAGAAATGGATACCCCAGCCAAAAAAAAAATATCAATCTAAAAACATCCAGGAAATCTGAGATCCTATAAAAGACCGTATCTATAAAAATTGAGGAAGGAAAAAGAAACAGATCAAATGCACAGGAAATATTTTCAGCAAATTACAGAAGAAAATTTCTCCAACCTAAAGAAAGAGATGACTAGAGCGTAGTCTGTACGTACGTAGTTCTGTACGTAGACAAGAAGCGTACAGAACACCAAATAGAATGGACCAGAAAAGATAGTCCCACAACACACCATAATCAAAATAGTATACATACAGAACACAGAAAAATATGAAAAGCTGCAAGGGGAAAAGCCCAAGTGACATATAAAAGAAGACCACATTAGAATAACAGCTGAATTTTCATTGAAGACTGAAAAAGAGAAAAGGGACTGAATGGATGTTCTACATACTCTAAGAGACCATAGGTGCCAGCCCAGACTACTACACCCAGCTAATTATTTTTCTTTGAAGCAGAATCTCACTGCATAGCTTTAAAACTCTCTAGGTAGACCAGGCTGAATTCAGACCTGAAGAAAATTTTCTGCCTCAACCTCCCAAGTGCTGGAATTAGAGAATTTAATGCATCACCATGAATGATAAAATAAAAACTTTTTTTTTACTGAAAGTTTTTTATTGTATTAATTCAAGAGTATTGTCAAAATGTCCACTATTTTTATTTTCTCGTATGGTATTGTATAAAATAATTTCATCACATAAACTTATCTACAAATAGAATTAACTTTGCCAAACAGCATGCTTGGCCGTAATTTTAAGCTGGATACACTTAGGAATTGTGTTTATGGATGGATGCAAAGTTAATTTAATTAAAATCCATTTCTGTCTCATTTCAGAGCCTCCTGAAGGCAAAGTGACCATTTTTCCTCTCCAGGAAGATACTCTTTAACACTGCAGTTGTAACCTGGTGAGGTCCTGCACATCTGTAATCCCAGCACTCAAGAGGCTGAACCAGGATGATTGGGAGTACAAGCTAGTTTAGACTTCCCAAGGAGTTGAACCCTTCTTGGGCTATATGTCAAACCCTGTCTTAAATTTGATATATGAGCTATTATTGTATAAGTGTCTCCAAAAAATAAGAGTAAGACTATCTTCTTGAAATTATGTTTCGCTGGAGGAAAAATCAGCTTCATAGTTGTTTGACCCAAAGAACTCAATGAGTTAAGAAAAGCATGCTTAGAGCGAGCTGACAACACTGTCACATTGCTAGGCAACACATCCTCACCAGTAACTAAAAGGGGAGAAGGGGGAAACCCAACATCTCCTAGATGTAGGAGGAGCTTTTGCTCTGTCTTCATTTCTCAAGAATTTCTCCACGAAAGTGGCACAGTGAGTGAATGAGTTCTTGGATTAGGACTCTGACAGATGTCTAGATGGCATTCTTTTTCATGTGTAAGTATTAAGTCCGTAAGGAAAACTACAGACAAGGGCCTAACTGTCTTTAGCATCACACAGAGGTAAGGCAGAGATGATACTCAACTTAACTCTCTGGACATGACTTTACCATTTATGCATTCTGGACAAGGGCAGGCTCAGTTTCCCCAGTAATAAAGCTGATACTTGGAATAGGGTTGGATAGTATTAATTGAGACACGTAAATGGTGAAAAGAATTTTACGCAATGAATGTAAAACTCATGAGAATCTTTATGAATGATTTCCGGAGTTTAAGTGACAGACTGTGTGTTGTGTGCTCACAGTGTTTCCCAAAAGCAAGATGCCTGGGAACTGAATTGAGTCGTTTCATAGAAATAACCAGAACCTGAACTGACGATGTAAGCTTAGAGAAAGCTTGATGGTTTCCAAGTTGAATCACCACACCCCCGTCTTTCTCCCAAGTCAAGGGAAATACTGAGAATCTTCACCTGACACCATGGTCCCTTCACTGAAGCAGCTGATACTGGAATGATATGTATGGAGTTCAAACAGTCTTCTATTGGGGTTGTCCGTCGTAACCTGGTAAGTCACTGTGAAGAAAGGAGGGAATGAGCATCATCAGAACCAGCCCTGCAGCCTCATGTCCTCTATGTGGGCCAGGCCAGAGCACTTCCTCTCCACCTCCCCCACTTCTCAGGCAAACCCACTGAAGCCCAGACTAAAGCATTGCTCCCCTGAATTCACTTACATCAGTGATTCCTACAGCTCCTCATTTGCTCCTCCCCCACTATAACATCTGTTTTATTTTTTGGGACAAACATTTCATCTTCTATATCAATTAATAACAATGCCCTGCATCAGGGATCTGCCACAGGTTCTTCGTGATTATCTGTTGACACACCAGTGTCTGGCTTCATTTGTTTGAACAACTTCTAGGCAAGAATAATGGGTATGTTACCATATCCTAACCATTCCTGGTTGCAGGTAGGAGTTCTTTAAATATCTGGGGTAGATATGATCAAGATACATTGTATTTAAGCATGAAAGTTTTAAAGGATAAACAAAAATTGTTTTTTAAGATTATCATTCAGTCATTCTGAATGAGATTTAAGCATCCTCCCATGGGTCTTCCTTGTTATTTACCTTTTTTAGGTCTGTATATGGCTATCCTATATCATATGACTGATATCTGCTTATAAGTGAGTATATACTATGCCTGTCTTTCTGTTTCTGGGTTATCTCACTCAGGATGATCTCTTCTAGTTCCATCCATTTGCCTGAAAATTCCATGATTTTTTTTTAAATAGCTGAGTAATATTCCATTGTATAGATGTACCACAATTTCTGTATCCATTCCTCAGTTGAAGGACATCTGGGTTGTTTCCAGATTCTGACTATTACAAATAAAGCTGCTGTGAACATGGCTGAGAAAATATCCTTGCTGTATAGTTGAGCATATTTTGGATATATGCCCAGGAGCAGTATAGCTTGGTCTTGGGGTAGTTTCCCAGTTTTCTGAGAAAGTGCCAGATTGATTTCCAAAGTGGTTGTACAAGTTTACATTCCCACCAGCAATGGGTGAGGATTCCCCTTTCTCCACATCCTCTCCAGTATGTTTTGTCATTTGACCTTTTTATCTTAGCCATTCTGATAGGTGTAAGATGGAATCTCAGAGTTGTTTTGATTTGCATTTCCCTGATGACTAAGGATGCTGAGCATTTCTTTAAGTGTTTCTCTGCCATTCTATATTCCTCTATTGAGAGTTCTCTGCTTAGCTCCACACCCCATTTTTGATTGGATTGTTTGGTTTGTTGGTGTCTAATTTATTGAGTTTTTTTATATATCCTGGATATATACATCTGTTGGATGTGGGGTTGCTTAAATCTCATTCAGAGTGGCAAACAGGATAGACACCAGAAGTGGCAGAAGAAAGGAAACAGGATGGGAGCCTAAGATAGAGGGTCCTCTGAAGAGATTCACCCAACAGGGTATCGAAACAGATGCTGAGACTAACGGCCAACCTTTGCTCAGAGTGCAGGGAGTCTTACAGAGGAAGAAAGGGGTGGGAATAGAGGGACATGGAGGGGACAGGAGCCCCACAAAGAGACCAACAAAACTAAAAGATCTGAGCCCAGAGGGTCCTGCAGAGACTGATGCAGCAACAAAGGACCGTGGATGGAGAAGACCTAGGCCCCCTGCTCAGTCTCCATGTGGATCTCTGAGTGAGGGGATCAGGGGCTGTCTCTATCATGAACTCAGTGGACTACTCTTTGATCACTCGCTCCTGATGTTGTGGCTTTTACAGGCCACGAGGGAAGAGAATCCAGGCAGTCCTCATGAGACTTAACAAGCTATGGACAGATGGCAATAGTGGAGAACTCGCCCTTTCAGTGGACTAGGGGAAGGGGATGGGGGGAAGAGGTTGGGAGGGTGGGGCTGGAGGGAGTTGAGAGAGGGGACTTCAATCAGGATATGTAATGAATAAATTGTGAAAAAAAATTAAATTTAAAAAATTAATAAAAAATAGTAATAATAAAAATATCATTTTGTTCATGAGTGTGCATATTAAACAATGTTAACAAAAACAGACTTTCTTCACTGTTTTAAGCAAATGTTTCTAGTTCATGTTTTGGATCTTGAACTTCTGTTTCTTCTTGACTAGTAAAGTAACTATCCTTAACTACCCTACCCCGGCCTCTTAGGCCTGGCTGTGCCAATTAGAGCAGATCCTGCTTCAGTGAGAATGATGTCTCATGGCAGACAGACTGCAGACATGAGGCACTTGGCATAAGTCACTCCCACTCCCTCCTGGACTGTGCAGTGACTACTGTGACCATCTTCACAGCAAATAGAGACGCAGACTGTAGACCGCAAAGGACATCATCAAAGCTTCTGGCACAATAGACTTCAGATATGGCTTTGTGGGCAGATGAAACAGAGCAGGAATGTTTTATCTCCTCAATCCTCATTGTAAACAATTTGCTTACTTTTTCCTCTCGTGTTGAGAAAAAAAAAAAATCCCATATGAATGGAAGAATGTAAACTGCCGACATTATAAAATCAACTGGAGTTGCACTCCTAGTAGAGAGATGCTGTGACCAGAGAATGTGATTGCTGGTGAACCCAGTGCTGGAAGGCAATGTTACAGATGATATCTACAAATAATAGCGTGTTAGCAATGCTGGGTGAAATCCCAGAGGTTAAAAGATGGAAAGAAAACAATGAGAAATAGAAGTCAACAACAACAAAAAAGAGCAGTACATGTAAGGTCTGAGCAGTTAATGGGACTCAAAAAATAGCCCCAGCTGGGTGTGGTGGCCCATGCCTTTAGTCCCAGCACTTGGGAGGTAGAGGAATGTGAATCTCTGAATTGAAGGCCAGCCTGGTCCACAGAGTTCCAGGACAGACAAGACTACACAGAGAAACACTGTCTCAAAAAGCCAAAACCAAACTGAAAAAGCATCACTTGGGAGTCTCTGCAGAACAGACAAGAAAGTGCCCAGAAGTGACATGCATCAGTGAAGAACTTACACACACAGCTCGCGATGAAACAGGCACTGAGGAGTAAAATGGAAATCACAGCAACTGACCAGAGTCTCAGTGTCCAGCAGACTCCCTTTCCTGTGAGAGAGCAAGCAGGTATACTCACCACAAGACCAAAAAGCTTAGAGCAATGACTAACCAGACAAAACGCTCGGACTAATTATAAAGGTAAAGGAGTAAAAATCTGTCAAAGCCCTAGAATAAATGACCAGGTCATCTCTGAAGCACATGCACACACACACACACACACACACACACACACACACACCTAGAAAAATTTTACCCTCAGACACCTGCAATTCCCTTGTCCTTATACTTTCTTCTTAAGAATTACATTCTTCCATTGATGCCCCATCTTATTACATTCCCTTTCAGTATTTGGCTTCTTATTTTTTTCAAGGGCTTCTGGCTCTGAGATAATCACACTTACTTCAAATTCCCATAGGTGTGCTGTCTGGCTCTCTTCTATGCCCTCAGCCTGCCCACTTCTCTGTGTCTTTACCCCAGGCAACTCCTCATCACACCACACATGTCCACTGTCTCCTCTGAGACAGGGTGGCTCACCTCACCTCGACGCTGTCTTTCCTGAACCATTATTTAGGTGTAGGTTCAGAGGGTCACAGTCTTCTTGAATCTGTCTCTCCGTGATATGAATCAGGGACCTGGCTTCCTTCAAACAGGCCAGAGCTCCAATCAACCTCTACAAGTTCCGAGTTAAACGTCCCAAGGATGGCCAATGATGTACACAGAAGACTGGTGTCCGGTGATTTAAAGACACAGGAAAGAGGAAGTTGAGAAACATGCCTAAAATTGTTCCTTAGAACTTTGACATGAATTTTCTCATTGCTTGCTTAGTTCCTAATGTGGAACTCTCTTCCCACGACAAAAGAAATTTATCTATAAGCTTTAGATAAATTAGGTTTTCCTTACAAAACCTTATGTGGGCTATTTAGTTCATATAACACTTCATTCAGATATCTAAGAGGGTTCTGGAAGCAATAAAAAGTCTGATTGAATGGCTAAAACTTAGATATTATAATTAATGTAGTAAATAATAAGAAGTTCATGGAAGAATGGGAGATGGTAAAGTCGTTGGTGGCCTTGCAAGCATGAGGACCTGAGACTGATGCTCAGAACCTACTTGGAAATGTCATGTGTGATGATCCATGCTTGCAGTCCCAGCACTGAGATAGCAGATCCAGGCAGGTCCCTGGGAGCTTCTTGTCTATATAATCCAGCATAATTGATGTTTCCAGAACCATGAGAGACCCTGCCTCAAAGGAAGTGGATGGTGTTCCTGAAATTTATACCTGAGATTGTTCTCAAATGAAAAATAAAAAGGAAATAAAATGAAGACACGACTGTGCCTAAGGGGTTGAAATATTTATTATAGATAAAAGGAAGTGCATAGCCAGCAGCATCTGAAATGATGCAGAGTGGACCAGGCCATAGATGGGGGTTGCAGGGAGAGCACAGGAACCAGAGGCCAAGAGTCTAGGAGTGAGCCAAGAAATCAGGAGACCAAAGGGACCACATAGCCAAAATGTCTGGGCTACATAGCGAAGAGAAGCTGGGGGAAGGGGACATTCCAGTCCCTGGGCTGGAGAGTTAGGTTTGGGGGCAAGGTATACAAGCCAGGATGTCTCTGTAACAGGTACTAGCAATGCGGAGGGAGGCTGGCGGATGACATCTGTTTTGATATGTTAGTAGGCATCTAAATTAGCTGTTTGTCCTGGGTTGGAGTCCTAGCAGTCCTCAGTCCTTCACACATATGTGCAAATGCACACACATGTACATACATACAAACATACATACGCTAAAAAGAGAAGACACTGAGCATTATTCAGAAGTGGTATTGTGAAATGGGGATGGTATTGTGATGTGCATTTTGCCATGTAATGGCTCTTTTGAATCTGAGGAAAGTGGTATTGAATTATGACTATTTTGACCATACACTGAAAGTACTAACTCGATTTTGAACTCCCTCTTGTCACACAAGCTGTAACTAAGGCAAATAACTGGTTGATCATCTTGACCTCACAGTGGCAATCACCCTGATGGCTGTCGGTCAATATGCAAATAAGACTGCTAGAATCTGGGCCTCTTAGATAGACACTTCCTTAGACTATAGTGACCAGCGTATCAGATGCCGTGTGTGACACATCTCTTGATTCTACCTTTAAGCTATAGGTGTGGAGACTGTTGGGGCAAATAAGTCCTTTTCTTCAAGGCTGATGACTTCAGAGCAGTCTGGATCTTTTCCACTGCCATCATGGAAGGGACTGACCTCTGTAACCATCCACAGGATTTCATTCAGGAGTGCATGGTTCATTCATTCCTAAAGCTGTGTGTCAACTAATTTTCTTTCACCCAGTTTTGCCTACATATCCATATATTCCTTTCCCTTACTTTCGTGTGTTCCGCCTTTGTGTTCCTTGAAGCAAGCTGATTGATTTGTGAACTGCTCTCATGTGGGGCCTGATTTGTCGTATGATTGAAGAGGAAAGAACATATTCCTCTGGCAGGAGTTATAATCCTTAGGCTTGAAATTGTTGTCAGGGACCAATGAACAAGACTGACCTTGGTCCAATAGGACAAAATCTTATTTACAGTGGGCAAAAGTTGGTTTTAGTAACATTTTGTGAATTCTTTCATTAGGATAGGAACATTTTTTGAGTTCTCTCAGTAGGTTAAGGGAAGCAAAAATTGGTATGAAAGCAGAGGCAAGCTTCATAAAATCTGTTACCACTCTCTCTTCTCTGGAGCCTTCCCTCTGCTTTTACTACCAGCACGTCCACATTCATAGGGAAGCAGTATACAACAGGATAAGTATGATATTGGGGTGCAGAACATGTTCATATATGAACTCTATACTTGGTTCTTAGCATAGAACTTCTAAAAGTCTTTTGATCATAGAAATCCTTCTGTGGAAATTTTTGTGGGAACTTTTTAAATTAAAAAAAAATAGTTCAGAGCAATAAATATAAAAGGAAAAGCTTTTCTTACACATAACAGTTTCATTTTAACCAGGCCTTACATTGCGCTAATGAGATGACTCTTGCCAGTCCCCAAGATTGTTTCAAAATGGGACCAACCAACTATGGTGAGACCGTTGGAGCCCTTACTCCCACTCCTTCACAAAGGGGAAAAGAACTGAAGACTTAGTTCAACCTCCCATGATCAATTAAAGACCTTCAGAGAAAGCTCAAATGTAGATTAAACTCAACGAAGCTTTTCAAGAACCAGCATAGGGGTAGCTACAGCTAATTATGGGATAGATTTAAGTCCCCCCTTTTTTCCTGTGGTTGTTAGAGATTTATTAAGTCATAAAATGAGAAGGAAGAAGTGGTTATCTCCAACGCACTACGGCACCACCAACTGTTTCCAGTTCCCCTAAGGGATGAGAAAGCACAAAGTATAGTGTTGAGTTGATTGACGGTTGAGGAAGAGAAAATACCCCCTAAGCGGTGCAGAGATACACTGCTTCCTGTCCCATTTCCAGAATGCGCTCCCCTCACTGATTTCTGTCTTGACCACTAACACCCTGCACTCTAGTCTCTGCTCCCTTCAGCGTCCAGGTTATGCTGGAAGGCATAAAGAATGATGACGTGATAGAACAAAGTCCAACTGAAGAATGTCCTTAAGTAAAATATAACATTAAACAGAAGAAAGCAAGCTGGTAGGGAAAATGGAAAATCAAAGCATGAGCAAAATTGTGGCTGAACTCAAATCAGATGTGCAGACAAATATAAAACATCTGTGTCTATCCAGAAAAGAAAATGTAAAAAGTCACTATGGAAAATATAATAACCAGTAAGGATTAAACTAGAAGCATGGGGTATACTTGGAGACACAGACACAGGGAATGTAATTTTGTTTTGTCTGATTTTTTGTCAGTCATAATTTGTACAAGTGTTCCCATAATTACCATGACTTCTAATAAGTGGTTAATTATAGTATCAGTGGTCTTAGAACTTAAAGCCATTGCTTATTGAAATTCTGAAGATGTGATTCTACTATGGTGCATAAATTTTAGTTTACCAAACTTTCAAAGATGAAACACAGCCACCTGCCAAATTTTATTGCTTTAGGTGTCTTTGCATTACTTTCTGCAGGCAATGGCATTTGGCTCTAGGAAGAACAAGAAGGTCAGGATGGCAGCACCCAGCACACAGAGCATCTGAGTAGCGGGTGGTTCAACTCAGTGACTGTGGAGTGCGTATATGGCTGCGCTGCGGACTGTGAAACACAAGCATCTGTGTTTCCTGGGTGAATGCTGGGCCCACTTTCTAGAAGAGAGCTCTCTGGCTCCAGTTACATTCAGCCCTTGGCCCAGGCCTCCTCCTCCTTTCATGAAATATTTGGCAGGTACCAGAAACAACCAGCCAACACCAGGAACAACTGGATGGCTAAAGGGCAGGGTAAAAACACAATCAACAAGAATTACGGTGATATGGCATGACCAGAATCCAGCTATTCTTTTATAGCAAGCCTTGAATATTCCAACACAGCTGAAACACAATAAAATGACCTTAAGTCTATTTTTATAAACACGATAAAGTATTTTAAAGAGGAAACAAATAAATCTCTTAAAGAGATTCAAGAAAATACAATCAAACAGGTGAAGTAAATGAATAAAAAGGCTCAATATCTGAAAATGGAAATAGAATAAAGAAAACACAAACTGAGGGAATTCTAGAGATAAAGAACTCAAGGAAGAGAACCGGAAGTACAGAGGTAAGCATTACCAACATAATACATGAGATGGAGGAGAGAATCTCAGCTGTAGAAAATACAATTGAAGAAATTGATACATCTATAAAAGAAAATGTTAAATACTAAAAATTCATGACACAAAATATTCAAGAAATCAAGAACTTGATGAAAAATGAAACCTAAGAATAATAGGAATAGAAGAAAGAGAAGATTCCCAGCTCCAAGAACCAGAAAATATTTCTTTTTTTAATTTTTATTATTAGTTACATTTTATTAACTCTATCCCAGCTGTATCCCACTCCCTCATTTCCTCCCAATCCCACCCTCCCTCTCTCATCTTCTCCCTGCCACTTTCCAAGTCCACTGATTGGGGAGGACCTCCTCCCTTTTCATCTGACCCTGTTTTATCAGGTATCTTCAGGACTGGCTGCAAAGTCTTCCTCTGTGGCCTAACAGGACTGCTCCTCCCTTGGGGGTGGGGAGGTCAAAGAGCCTGCCATCGAGTTCCTGTCAGAAATAGCCCCTGTTCCCCTTACTATGGAAAACCAATTAGTTACTGAGCTACCATGGGCTACATCCGAGCAAAGGTTCTAGGTTATATCCATACATGGTCCTTGGTGGAGTATCAGTTTCAGAAAAGACCCCTGTGCCCAGATATAATTGGTCCTTGTGGAGCTCCTATCCTTTCCACATCATACTAACCCCCCCCTTCTTTCATATGATTCTCTGCACTCTGCTGAAAGTTTGGTTATGAGTCTTAGTATCTGCTTTCATACACTGCTAGGTAGAGTCTTTCCAAGGCCCTCTGCAGTAGGCTCCTGTCCTGATACTTTTTTTCTTCTATGTCCAATGCACATACCATTTGTCTTTCTAAGTGAGGATTGATCATCTTACCCCGGGTCCTCTTTCTTGTTTATCTTCTCTACGTGTATAGATTTCATTATATTTATCATAACTTATATAGGTCTATATAAGTGAGTATATACCATGTGTGTCTTTCTCTTTCTGGAATACCTCACTCAGAATGATCTTTTCTAGATCCCACCATTTGCCTGCAAAATTAATTATTTCCTTGTTTTTGATTGCTGAGTAGTATTCTATTATGTAAAAATACCACAATTTCTGTATCCATGCCTCTGTTGATGGACATTGGGGTTGTTTCCAGGTTCTGGCTATTACAAATAAAGCTGCTACAAACATGGTTGAGTAAATCTCCTTGTTGTGTACTTGAGCCTCTTTTGGGTATATGCTAGGAGTGATATAGTTGGATCTTGAGGAAGCACTATTTCTAATTGTCTGAGAAAGCACCAGATTGACTTCCAAAGTGGTTGTACCAGTTTACATTCCCACCAGCAATGTAGAAGGGTTCCTCTTTCTCCACAACCTCTCCAACATGTGTTGTCATTTGAGTTTTTTTATTTTAGCCATTTTGATGGGTGTAAGGTGAAATCTCAGGGTCGTTTTGATTTGTATCTCTCTGATGGCTAAGGATGTTGAGCATCTCTTTAAGTATTTCTCTGCCATTCTATATTCCTCTACAGAGAATTCTCTGTTTAGCTCTGTACCCCATTTTTTAATTGGATTACTTGATTTATTGCTTTTTAACTTCTTTTGTTCTTTATATATTCTGGATATCAGCCCTCTGTCAGATATAGGGTTGGTGAAGATCCTTTCCCAGTCTGTAGGCTGTTGTTTTGTTCTGATGACAGTGTCTTTTGCTTTACAGAAGCTTTTTAGTTTCATGAGGTTCCATTTATTGATTGTTGCTCTTAGAGCCTGTGCTGTTGGTGTTCTGTTCAGGAAGTTGTCTCCTGTGTCAATGAGTTCCAAGGTCTTCCCCACTTTTTCTTCTAACCGATTTAGAGTATCTGGTTTAATGTTGAGGTCTTTGATCCACTTGGACTTTAGTTTTGTGCAGGGTGATAAATATGGATCTATTTTCATTTTTCTGCATGTAGACCTCCAGTTGGACCAGCACCATTTGTTGAAGATGCTGTCTTTTTTTTTTTCCCATTGAATGGTTTTGGCTTCTTTGTCAAAAATCAAGTATTCATAGGTGTTTGGGTTTATTTCTGGGTCTTCTATTTGTTTCCATTGATCCTCCTTTCTGTTTATACACCAATACCATGCAGTTTTTATTACTATTGCTCTGTAGTACAGCTTGAGGTCGGGGATGGAGATAACTCCAGATGATCTATTGTTGTACAGGATCATTTTGGAGATTCTGAGGGGTTTTTTTTGTTGTTGTTGTTTCTCCCTATGAAGCTGAGAATCTTTCTTTCAAGGTCTGTAAATAACTGAGTTGGTATTTTGATGGAATTGTGTTGAATCTGTAGATTGCTTTTGGCAGGATGGCCATTTTCACAATGTTAATCCTACCAATCCATGTGCATGGGAGATCTTTCCATCGTCTGATATCTTCTTCAATTTCTTTCTTCAGAGACTTAAAAGTTTTTTTTTTTTCAAACAGGTCTTTCACTTGGTTGGTTAGAGTCACCCCAACTATTGTGAAGGGTGTGGCTATTGTGAAGAGTGTTGTTTCCCTGATTTCTTTCTCGGCCCTTTTGTCTTTGGTATAGAAGAGGGCTTCTGATTTTTTGAGCTGATTTTGTATCCTGCCACTTTGCTGAAGGTGTTTATCAGCTGAAGGAGTTCTCTGGTTGAATTTTTGGGGTCGCTCATGTATACTAGCATATCATCTGTGAATAGTAACTCTTCGACCTCTTCCTTTTCAATTTGTATCCCCTTGATCTACTTTAGTTGTATTATTGCTTTATCTAGGACTTCAAGTACTATGTTGAAGAGATATGGAGAGATCAGGCAGCCTTGTCTTGTCCCTGATTTCCATGGAATTGATTTAAGTTTCTCTCCATTGAGTTTGATGTTGGCTATAGGCTTGCTGTATATTGCCTTTACTATGTTTAGGTATGTGCCTTGTATCCCTGATCTCTCCAAGACTTTAAACATGAATGGGTGTTGGACTTTGTCAAATGCTTTTTCAGCATCTAAGGAGATGATCATGTGGTTTTTCTCCTTCAGTTTGTGTATGTGGTGGATTACATTGGTGGATTTCTATATGTTGAACCACCCTTGCATGCCTGGGATGAAGCCTACTTGGTCATGGTGGATTATATCTTTGATGTGTTCTTAGATTTGGTTTGCAAGTATTTTATTGAGTATTTTTGCATCAATGTTCATAAGAGAGATAGGTCTGAAGTTCTCTTTTTTGTTGGGTCTTTGTGTGGTTTAGTTATCAAGGTGATTGTGGCCTCATAGAATGAGTTTGGTAATGTTTCTCTTCTGTTTCTATTTTGTGGAATAGTTTGGAGAGAATTGGAGTTAGCACTTCTTTGAAGGTCTGGTAGAATTCTGCACTGAATCCATCTGTCCCTGGGCTTTTTTTTTTTTTTTTTTATAAGGGAGACTGTTGATTACTGCTTCTATTTCCTTGGGGGATATAGGACTATTCAATTTTTCTACCTGATCTTGACTTAATTTTGGTAGATGGCCTATATCAAGAAAATTGTTCATTTCTTTTAGATTTTTGAATTTTGTGGCATATAGGCTTTTGTAGTAAGACCTAATGATTCTTTAAATTTCCTCTGTGTCTGTAGTTATGTCCACCTTTTTCATTTCTGATTTTGCTGATTTGGATAGTTTCTCTCTGCCTTTTATTAGTTTGGCTAAAGGTTTCTCTATCTTGTTGATTTTCTCAAAGAACCAGGTCTTGATTTCATTGATTCTTTGAATAGTTTTATTTGTTTCTAATTGATTGATTTCTGCCCTGAGTTTGATCATTTCCAGCCATCTCTCCTCTTGGGTGTATTTGCTTCTTTTTTTTCCTAAGGCTTTCAGTTGGGCCATTAAATTGCTTGTATGAGATGTCACAAATTTCTTCTTGAAGGCACTTAATGCTATGGATTTTCCTCTGAGCACTGCTTTTATTGTGTCCCATAAATTAGGGTATGTTGTACTTTCATTTTCATTGAATTCTAGGAAGTCTTTAATTTCTTTCTTTATTTCTTCCTTAACCCAGCTGTCATTGAGCAGCAAGTTGTTCAGTTTCCATGTGCTAGTAGGCTTTTTTCTAATTCCATTGCTGTTGAGGTCCAGCTTTAGTCCATGGTGGTCAGATAGAATACAGGGGATTATTTCAATCTTCTTGTATCTGTTTAGGCTTGCTTTGTGACCAACTATATGGTCTATTTTGGAGAAGGGTCCATGAGGTGCTGAAAAGAAGGTATACTCTTTTGTGTTTGGGTGGAAAGTTCTGTAGACATCTATTAGGTCCATTTGATTTAGGACCTCTGTAAGTGCCTTTATTTCCTTATTAGGCTTCTGTCTATATGATCTGTCCATTGGTGAAAGTGGGATGTTGAAGTCTCCCACTATTAAGGTGTTGAGATCGATGTGTCATTTAAGTTTTAATAATGTTTTGTTTATGAATGTAGGTGCTCTTGTATTTGGGGCATAGGTGTTCAGAATTATGATGTCCTCTTGATGGATTTTTCCTTTGATGAGAATGTAGTGTCCCTCCTCATCTTTTTTGGTTAATTTTGGTTGAAAGTCTATTTTATTAGATATTAGGATAGCTACCCCAGCTTGTTTTCTGGGTCTGTTTGCTTGAAAGACATTTTTCCCAGCCCTTTACTCTGAGGTAGTGTTTATCTTTGTTGTGGAGGTATGTTTCTTGGATGCAGCAGAATGTTGTATCCTGTTTCCACACCCATTCTGTTAATCTGTGTCTTTTTATTGGAGAGTTGAGTCCATTGATGTTGATAGATAATAGTGACCAATGAACGTTAGATCCTTTTATATTGGAGTCGGTGGTCTTACTGTGTTTCATTGCTTGTTTTCTTTTAATTTTTGTTGTGATATTATCTGTATGCTATGTTTTCTTGGGTGAAGTTGTTTTCATTGAATTAGAGTTTTCCTTCTAGAATCTTCTGTAAGGCTGGTTTGCTGTGTAGATATTGCATAAATTTAGTTTTGTTATGGAATGTTTTGTTTTCTCCATCTATATTGATTGAAAGTTTTGCAGGGTATAGTAGTCTGGGTTGGCATCTGTGGTCTCTTAGAGTCTGCATGACACCTGTCCAGGCCCTTCTGGCTTTCATAGTTTCTGCTGAGAAGTCCAGTGTGATTCTGACAGGTCTACCTTCCTATGTTACTTGGCCTTTTTTGCTTGCTGCTTTTAGTATCTTTTCTTTATTCTGTAGATTTAGTATTTTGACTATGATGTGACATGATGTGTTTCTTTTCTGGTCTAGTCTATTTGGTGTTCTATAGGCCTGTTGTATATTTATGGACATCTCTTTCTTTAAGTTAGGAAAATTTTCTTCTATGATTTTCTTGAAAATATTTTCTGGACCTTGGAGCCTTAAATCTTCTTTTTCTTCTATTCCTATTATTCTTAGATTCATCTTTTCATGGTGTCCTTGATTTTTTTGATATTTTGTGTTTGGGACTTTTCTGATTTTACTTTTTCTTTGAGAGAAGTATCAGTTTCTGTGAGTTTATCTTCAGCTCCAGAGATTCTCTCTTCCATCTCTTGTATTCTGTTGGTGATGCTTACCTTTGTGGTTGCTGATCTTTTCTCCAAGTTCTCTAGCTCCAGAGTTTTCTCAGTTTGTGTTTTCTTTATTGATTCCAATTCTGTTTTCATGTCTTGCACCATTTCCTTTATCTGTTTGAATATGGATTCTTGTCTCTCTATGATGGTCTCTATTTTTTTGTTCATTTCTTCTCTAAATGCCACTGATTGTATCTCTACTTGTGCCTCTATTTGTTTGGCTATGTTTGCCTGTGTTTCTTTAAGAATTTTGTCCATTTCCTCTTTCTTTGCCTCCAGTTGACTGGCCAAATCTTTGATGGATTTGTTCATTTCCTCTTTAACTGTCTGAATTTGCATAGCTATTGCTCTGAGAGAATTGTTTGTTTCCTCTTTATGAGCCTCAAATAATTGGGTAAGCATAGCTTTAAAGTCATTTTCCTGTGCTTCTGATGAATTGGAGTATCCATCAATTTGGGGGATTGCTGATGAAGTCATGGTGTCCTGATTTATGTTGGATATGTTCTTTCACCTACCCATGGCCATTGGCTTATCACCTTCCCTGTTTGTTTCTGGATTCTGCAGTTCTGACTGGTACTCTCTCTCTCTCTCTGGCATCTGGAGAGTTCTTAAGGAAGCTGAGAGAGGTCCTGTGGCTTTAGTGTGTGCATTGGTACACTAGCTGTATCTGTGGGAGGAAAGTATGTGGGTGCAAAAGGGCAAATGCAGGAGTGCGCTCATGTGCTTGTGTGTGGGGAAGTGTGTGTGTGGAAGTGTGTCTCGAGAGACAGAGTGATAGAGAATGTTGAACCCTTGAGTGTGTGGGAGAGGCTCTGCCTTGCAGGCCTCTAGGGGTTATTTGTGCATGCACTGTATATGTAGCAGATGTTGGTGATGGTCGTGCAATTTCCAGCATTATCTGCCTTAACTCCTCAGTTGGACCTGCAGAGCAGGGGTTTCAATGTCCCAAGTGACCCTCTGTTTCCCACAGAGAGTATGTGGATGGGCGGGGTCTGATGCCTGGCTTCTACTTTAGGAGGATCCTGGATCTGGGGCTCTGCAGACACTCAAGGGCTCACTCACTCTCAAGCAGGTCACATTGGCAGGGATTGGGGTATCTGGGCTCTCTGCTCTCTGGTTTGGCCCTGCTTGGTCTTATGTAGGAGGACTGACATGCTCCACCAGCTCAGTGCTGCTGCAGCCACCAGGTTAGGAAATCCAGCTGCAGCTGGAGACTAGGATGCTGGTCCAGATGCCTTCTGGGAAGTCCTGGGTGCCTTTCAACATGCTCTCCAGGCCTAGGAGGCCCAGTGCCTGGTGTGCCTAGCTTGTATGGTGGGTCTGCTGGGCTTTGGTGGGTATATAGCATATTATCTGTCACTGAGGGTTTCGGCAGGCCATACAGTCAGTGGCTGAGTGACCCTGTGGAGCCAGTATGGTGGCTAGCAGACCTGGGATGGTGGGAGGATGGTGCCATGGGTCTGGGACTCCAGACTGGTACAGCTGGCAGTTGCCACTAAGGGGCTAGGAGCTCTGTCTCAGGCACTACAGAAACCAGGCAGTGAGCTCTGAGCTGAGAATCTCCATGAGTCAGCTATGCCGAGGACGAGGGTTGTCAGAGAAAGGGGGATGCCGGGAGATCAGAGGAGCATTTCTCTCCTTCCCCAATCCAGTCCACAGGTGACCCAAAACCAAAGTTTTTACCTCATGCAATATTCCCTGTCATTTAGAAAGCCTCATGTCATTTCTCTGGTTTCAGAAGTCCTTCCACCCACCAACTCAGGTGTTCAGCTCTTCCACAGCTCAGAAACTGTGCGTGCTAGTTGCCATCTTGGCTCTGCCCACCCAGAAAATATTTTTAACAAAATCATAGAAGAATATTTTTACAACCTAAAGAAAGAGATGCCTGTAAACATACAAGATGCTTACAAAACCCCAAATAGATTAGACTGGAAAAGAAAATTCTCCAGCCACATAATAATCAAAACCCTAACTTACAGAAAGAAAAGAAACACTATTAAAAGCTGCATGGTAAAAAGGCCAAGTAACACATAAAGGAAGGACTATCAAAATTATACCTGACTTCTCAACAGAAACTCTAAAAGCCAGAAGGGTCGGGAGAGATATCTTGCAGATCCAAGAGACCATAGATGTCAGTGAAAACTGCTATACCCAGTAGAATTTTTAATCACCATAGATGGAAAAAAAACAAGATATTCCATGACAAACCTAAATTTAAATAACAACTTTACACAAATCCAGCCCCCACAGAATCTGCTAGAAGAAAAATTGCAACCCAAGGAGGTTAACTACACACAAGAAAACACAGAAAGTAAATAACTCCACTGAAGCAAAACCAAAAGAAGAGAAGCACACACATACACTGTCAACAACAGCATCAAAATAACAGAAACTAAGAATCATTGGTCATTAATATCTCTTAACATCAATGGACTCAATTCCCCAATAAAAAGACACAGGCTAACAGAATGAATGGGTAAACAGGATCCATCATTCTGCTGCATAAAAGAAACACACCTTAGCAATAAAGATAGACATTACCTCAGAGTAAAGGGCTGGAAAAAGGTTTTTCAAAGCAAGTGGACCCAAGAAGCAATCTGGAGTAGCCATTCTAATATCTAATAAAATAGACTTTCAACCAAAATTAGTCAAAATAGTTGGGGAAGGACATTTCATACTCATCAAAGGAGAAATCCACCAAGATGACATCTCAATTCTGAACATCTATGTCCCAAACATATGGACATCCACATTTGTAAAAGAAACATTGCTAAAGCTTAAATCATACATTGAACCCTACACATTAACAGTGGGAAACATCAATACCCCACTCTCACTAATGGACAAGCCATCAAGACAGAAACTAAACATGGCAACAATGAAACAAACAGATGGACTTAATAGATGTCTACAGAATTTTTCACCCAAACACAAAAGAATATGCATTCTTCTCAGCACCTCACAGAACCATCTCCAAAAATTGACCATATGCTCGATCACAAAGCAAGCCTCAACCAATACAAGAAAATTGAAAATAACTCCTTGTATTTTATCAGAGCATATGAAAGCTGGACTTCAACAACAACAGAAAGCCTACACATTCATGGAAACTGAACAGCTCTCTATTTAATGACTACTGACTCAGGGAAGAAAGAAATTAAACTTTCTAGAAGTCAATGAAAATGAAGGCACAGCATACCCAAACTTATGGGAAACAATGAAAGCAGTGCTAAGAGAAAAGTTCATAGCAGTAAGTACCTTCATAAAGGAAGCATGTTTACAATACACCTGGAAGCTCTAGAAAAAAAAAAAAGAAGAAGAAGAAGCAAACACACCAGGAGTATTAAGTGACAGTAAATAATGAACTCAGGGCTGAAATCAGTAACTTAGAAACAAAGAAAGCAATTTAAAAAAAAAATCAATGAAACCCAAGGCTGGTTCTTTGTGAAAATCAACAAGATAGACAAACCCTTAGCCAAATTACCTAAAAGGCAGAGAGACAGTATCCAAATTAACAAAATCAGAAATGAAAAGGGATATATAACAACAGACACTGAGGAAATCCAAAGAATTATTAGGTCTCACTTCAAAAGCCTGACCACCACAAAATTTAAAAATTTAAATGAAAGGGATGTTTTTTTGATAGATTCAATTTACCAAAGTTAAATCAAGATCAAGCTGACAATTTAAATAGACCTATAACTTATAATCTCTAAGAAAATAGAAGCAGTCATTAAAAATCTCCCAATGCCCCCTCCCAAATGCCCGGGAACAGATAGTTTCACTGCAGAATTATACCAGACTTTCAAAGAAGAGCCAATATCAATATTCCTCAAACTATTCCACAAAATAGAAACTAGAGAAACATTGCCAAACTCATTCTATGAGGCCACATCACCCTGATACCTAAGCTACACAAAGATCCCACATGGAAAGAGAATTTCAGGCCAATTTCCCTTATGAACATTGATGCAAAAATACTCAATAAAATACTGGCAAAGCAAATCCAAGAACACATAAAAAACATCATCCATCAAGATCAACTAGACTTCATCCCAAGGATGCAGGGATGGTTTTACATACAAAAATCCACCAAATGTAATCCACCATATGCTGGTATAATATTCTTGTGAAATGTATACAAATTTACTCTTGTTTGTTCATATGCTGATTTCTCTACTCTGCTATCTGGTTTCAATCCGGATACTGCACTGTGATACTTACTTTAAGTATCACCTGTCCCAAATTTGTGTAAACATGCTACCATTCTTCTCTGTATTGACAATAAAAACAACCAGCCAATGCTGAGCAAAGGAGAGACTAGGGTAGGACATCCTGGTACGGAGGAGGGAAGAAAGGAGTGGAAGTAGAGCTCCAAGAGGAGAGGACCTGGAAATATCAGGAGACATGAACCAGGCCTAAAATATGACTGAAAATGCAAGTATAATGTGGGAAATATGAATGGAAGGAAGGTATGTGGGCTTGGAGGTTCAGGATGGAATAATTATTACCTAGCATTGTGCTCTAGGTTAATTAAATAAATCCTAGTCTTTGTGTAGTGATTTGGGTATGCAGCTGGTTTAGAAATAACCACTGTTTAACTAAAAGATAAATCTATATTAAATATTAACCATCAACAACCATATAAACAGAGAAAAACACATGATTCTCTCATTACATGCAGAAAAAGCCTTTGATATAATCCAACACCTCTTCATGTTAAAAGTCTTGGAGAGATCAGAGATACAAGGCACACATCAACACACAATAAAGGCAATATACAGCAAGCCTATAGTCAACATCAAATTAAATGGAGAGAAACTTAAAGCAATTCCACTAAAATCAGGGACAAAAGAATACTGTTTACTTTTTTTTGCATCTATTCAATATAATACAATCAATATAATACTGATATCCTAGTTAGAGCAAAAAGACAACTAAAGAAGATCAAGAGAATACAAATTGGAAAGGAAGAAGTCAACGTATCACCATGTGCAGATGATATGATAATATATATAAGTGGCCCCAAAAATTCTGCCAGGAAACTCCTACAGCTGATAAACACCTTCAGCAATGTGACTGTATACAAAATTAACTCAAAAAATCAGTAGCCCTCCTGTATACAAATTATAAAGGAGCTTATAAAGAAATTAGGAAAACAATACCCTTCACAATAGCCAAAAATAATATAAAGTATCTTGGTGTAACTCTAACCAAGCAAGTGAAAGACCTGTATGACAAGTCTTCAAGTCTCTGAAGATATAAATTGAAGAAGATACCAGAAGATGGAAAGATCTCCCATGCTCATGCATCAGTAGGATTAATATAGTAAAGATGGCCATCTTACCAAAAGCAATACACAAATTCAATGCAACTCCCATCAAAATATCAACACAATTCTTTAAAGACCTTGAAAGAACAATTTTCAACTTCATATAGAAAAACAAAAAATCCCAGAATACCTAAAATAATACTACACAATATCCTATAAAAATCTGGTAAAATCCTATAAAATCAGGAGGTATCACCATTTTTTATACTAATTAAGCTGTACTACAGAGCAATAGTAATAAAAATTGCATGGTATTGGCATAAAAACAGACATTTTGATCAATGGAATCTAATCAAAGACTCAGAAATAAACCCACACACCTAAGGACACTTTATTTTTTACAAAGAAGCCAAAACCATACAATGGAAAAAAGAATGCAAATAGATACATATTTATCACGCCACACAAAACTCCAGTCCAATGGATCAAGATCTCAACATAAACCCAGAAACACTAAATCTATTAGAAGAGAAAGTGGGAAGCACCTTGAATTCACTGACACAGGAGACAACTTCCTGAACAGAACACAAACAACTCAGGCACTAGGATCAACAATTAATAAATGGGACCCTGTGAAACAGCAAAGCTTCTGTAAGGCAAAGGACGCTGTTAACAGAACAAAATGACAGCTTATAGATTGGAAAAAGATATTCACCAACCCTACACCTGTGGAGGGCTAACATCCAAAATATATAAAGAACTCAAGAAATTAGATGCCAACAAACATAATCACCCAATTAAAAATGGGGTACAGCGCTAAACCAAGAATTCTCAACAGAGGAATCTCAAATGGCTACAAAGCCATTGCAGACTGAAGTGCCAATCTCCTTGCCAGGCAGGACTTCCAGTGGAGAGAGGGGAACACCAAGCCACCCACAAAACTTTCCACCCCAAATTTACCCCGTTTACAAGATGTGCAGGGATAAAAATGAAGCAGAGATTGAGGGGCTGGACAAGCAATGACTGGTTCGGCTTGGGACCCCCATCACGGGAGAGAGACAACCCCTGGCACTATTGATACTCTGCTATGCTTGCCAACAAGAGCCTTGCACCACTGTGCCCTGAGAGGCTCCACTCAGCAGCGGATCAAAACAGATGCTGAAACCCACAGCTAAACCTTAGGTGGAGCTCGGGGAGTCTTGTGGAAGATTGAGAGGAAGGATAGGAGGATAAGGAAAAGACAAGAACTTTACCAGAAGATCAAAAGAGGCAACTAACCTAGGCCAATGGGGCTTGCAGAGGCTGAAGCATCAACAAAGGTCATACATTGACTGGACCTAGGTCTCCTACACATATGTAGTTGATGGGCAGCTTGGTCTTCATATAAGTCTCCTAACAAGAGGAGTTGGGGATGTCTGTGACATGGACTCTGTTGCCTGCTTTCAGATCACTTTCCCGTAGCTGCAGTGTTTTGTCTGGCCTCAGTGGAAGACGATATACTTAGTCCTGATGCAACCTGCTGCTCTGGGGTGAACTGGTGGAGCAGGCTCCCCTTTTCTGAGGTAAAGGGGAGGGGGAAAGGGGGCAGAGGATAAGAGGGTGGGACTGGGAATAGAGGAAAGAAGGGCCTGCGATTGGGTTGTATAGTGGAGAGATAGGAAGAGCGAGAGAGAGAGAGAGAGAGAGAGAGAGCTCACAAGTAGAACATATGTCCTTGTAATTTTCCTGGCTTATTGCCAAATGATAGAAAAATCTCCCTTTTAGACTTTGCTGTTAATATTGTGTATCTTATGAAACTCAAGGCTTCTAGCACATTTCCTATTAATAGTTGATGAATGTCATCATTACCCTGTGCTAGATCCATGTGGTATCTGATAGGTGTTATATGCAATGGATGATTTCTATTTCTGATCACTTGTTGTAACTGAATAAACAGTGAAGTTAATTCTAAATCATTCTTAGGAAGTTCAGTAGTTTCTATATGCAAAACAATACTTTCTGCATATTGAGAGTCAGTTACTATATTAAGAGGTTCAGGAAAAAAAATCTAATAACACCATAAAGATGGTGTACAGCTCTGATTTTTGAACTGATTCATAAGGAATCTGAAACACTTTAATTTTTTTCCATTTTTTGTGTAACCTACCTTTCCTGATTTATTTGCATCAGTATAAAATGCAGGGGCTCCAGAAATTGGTGCCCCTTTTACTGTATGATGGAGGATTTAATTAGTAATTTTTATAAAATGAAGACACTTGTTTTTGGGGTATTTGTTATTAGTTTATACCTACAAATTACTACAAGTTTTTTGCAAAATGTTAATTTTCTGCCTATAATGAGGCAATCTCAGCATTAATAAAAGGACCACAATGTTTGCTGGCTCTATTTTTGTTAATTGATGCTGTCTCATGTTTCCTTTTAGAATCAATTCAAACTCCTTTTCTATATATTTATTCACTTTCTTTTTTATTTTTTACTCTGTGTGCTAAAATCATCCATTCTAGGATGTAATCTTCTCTCTGCATATAAATCCCTGTGAGAGACTAGGTAGAAGGTAAAGTAACTAAAACACACTGAAGCTGTAAATCTAAACAGTTCACATGTGCAGCTTGCAATTTCTTTCCTACCAGAGACAATTCTTTCTCAGCTTCAGATGACAATTTTCCTGGACTTTTAGAGTCCATTTCACCTTGTAAAGTTCAAAATAAATTACTCAGCTTTGGAGTAGTCAATCCAATTATGGACCTTAGTCAATTATCTCCAAACAATTTTTAAAAATCATTAAGAGTTTTTTTTTAACTTTTATTAATTACACTTTATTCACTTTGTATCCCCCCCCATAAGTCCCTCCCTCCTCTTCTCCCGATCCAACCTTTCCTCCCCCTTCTTCACAAATGCCCTTCCCCAAGTCCACTGATAGGGGAGGTCTCCCTCTCCTTCCTTCTGATCTTAGTCTATCAGATCTCATCAGGAGTGGCTGCATTGTCATCTTCTGTGGCCTGGTAAGGCTGCTCCCCCCTCAGGAGGAGGTGATCAAAGAGCAGGCCAATCAGTTTTATGTCAGAGACAGTCTATCTTCCCATTACTATGGAAGCCGCTTGGACACTGAACTGCCATGGGCTACATCTGTGCAGGGGTTCCAGGTTATCTCCATGCATGGTACTTGGTTGGAGTATGAGTCTCTGGAAAGACCCCTGTGTTCAAGTTTTCTGGTTCTGTTGCTCTCCTTGTGGAGCTCCTGTCCTCTCCAGATCTTACTATTTCCCACTTCATTCATAAGATTCCATGCACTCTGCCCAACAGTTGGCCATAAGTCTCAGTGTCTGCTTTGATAGTCTGCAGGGCAGAGCCTTTCATTAAGAGTTTAAATTGGTCTCTCCTGATTTGTACCTTCTGTGGTCAAATTTCTTGCAGACTTATCTTGTATCCTAGATAATTAATGGAGTCTCTTCTTTGTATTTTTTTTTCAGAAGCATTGTGTAATTCCCCAGCAAGGAAAAACTTTCTTTACTTCCTCAAATATATTTTCTAAGGTATCTCTATTAGAATCGACAAACAAGATATCCAGATAATGGTAAATTATGGATTGAGGAAATCACTTGTGAATTATTTCTGATGGCTGTTGCACAAAATATTAACACATTGTAGGATTATTTAACATTCCTTGTGGCAAGACCCTCCAATAGTACCTTTTTGTTGGCATGGAGTGGTTAAATGTGGCCACCGTGAAAGCAAATCTTTCTCTATCTTGTTCTTGTAAAGGAATTGTGGAAAAGCAGTCTTTTAAACCAATCACTACAATAGGCCATGCCTTAGGTAACACGGAAGGCAATGGGATCCCAGGTTGCAAAGACTCCATTGGATGAATAATTTTATTAATTGCTCTTAGGTCTGTCAACGTCCTCCATTTGCCAGATTTCTTTTTAATGACAAATAGGAGAATTCTCATGGTTGACATACTCTTCTATATGCTGAGGCTCCAGTTGCTCTTGGACCAGCTGTTCTAATGCCTGTTTCTAATGCCAATTTCTTTTATCCTAGGCTACTATTCAGTCCAAATAAGTTGGCCAGTCAACCACCTTAGGACAAGGCAGTTGGTGTTTTACCAACAGTGGCTCCCCAATATAAAGTTGAAAAGCCAGCCTGTGCTGTAACCTGTTTGTGGAATGTCTGGGCAGTCTGTAACTTTGATTAACTTTTTTTTATTGTTTTTATCAGAAGCGTCACCTACCTGACTGCTTGTCCCTGAAGTTGGGGATATGCTAATCTGTGATTTCCATTGTTCTAACAGAGCTATCTTTTTATATGTTCATGGTTATATTAGCCACAAATGGCCTTATTCTTCCTGTTAGATCTTCTGGCCCTGTACATTCAAGCCATTTTTTTCTATTTATAATTCTATTTTTATTATATCATTCCATATATAAACACATACATATATACTATACAAATGGGATCAGAGGATTCATACTATTTTGCAGCATCTTTTTTTTGGGGGGGAAGACCCATGCATTTATTAAACATGCAGTCTTTTATTATCATTTATTACAATTTATTCAATTTGTATCCCAGCTGTGGCCCCCTCCCTCATCTCCTCCCAATCCCACCCTCCCTCTCTCTTTCCCCCCATGCCTTTCCTCTAGTCCACTGATAGGGGAGTTCTTCCTTCCCTTCTATTTGATCCTAGCCTATCAGGTCTCATCAGGACTGGTTGCATTGTCTTCCTCTGTGGTCTGGAAAGGCTGCATCTCCCAGGGGGGAGGTGATCAGAGAGCCTGTCATTGAGTTCTTGCCAGAGAAAGTTCCCGCTCCCCTTAATAGGGACCACACTTGGATACTGAGTCTATGGGCTACATCTGAGCTGGGTTTTAGGTCCTCTCCATGCATTGTCCTTGATTGGAGTATCATTCTTTTCAGGTCCCCCATGATTCAGTGTTTCTGGCTCTGTTGGTCTCCATTTGGATCATCTGTCCCCTCCAGGTCTTTCTTTCTCCCCCTTCTTTCATAAGATTCCCTGCACTCTGCCCAAAGTTTGGCTATGAGTCTCAGCCTTGCTTTAATACCTCAATCAGCAGAGTCTTTCAGAGGCTGTCTGTGTGGTAGGCTCCTGTCCTGTTCCATCTTCTCCTGCTCCAATGTCTATCATGTTTGTCCTTCTGACATTCAAGCCATTTTATACTTTGTTTTACCTGGGATAAAGTTCCAACTCTTTGAAACAGGCTATCTACCTCCTAAAGAGATATCCAATATGGAGGACAAGATGTTGGAGATTCAGTAGTTACCCCAGCTCCATGTCTACCACGCCTTCAATTTTCAGTATTATTAATACATGTCTTTAGCTTTCGGCCTCTGATCATCCATAGGAACTTACTAATATACTCACTTCTTGGTCCCTTTGGGGGTGTTGGTTTATCTATAGAAGTTGCTCTGAGTTTGATATCTGGGTTTTAATTTCTGTCGACAGAGCAGTGTTATGTAATTATTTTACAGAAGAGTATTCCTGCCTTTTGGTATTTACAGTCTGCAAGAAATCTCTCTGGAAATTTTGATAAGGGGCTGTCCCTTTTCTGTTGTTGATCTACACTGATTAGTTCAGTGTGGGTCTTTGCCACATCTCTTTGCATATTTCAGAAGGCATACGCTCTTATTTGGAATTAGTGTGGTATTCTTTGCAATTCTGTCTGAAATGACCTTATTCCCCACAATTAAGACATTTTAGAGGTTGGATTTTTTTTCAAAAGCTTTAGTGATTGATTCTTTTATTAAGATCATATCAGGTGAATGAGATCTAATACCAGCCATATTTCTAGTCCATTCAACTATTGGTGCTGATCTTGGCCTTTTTGTATTTTCTTTTCTAAACCTTGTATTTTTAAGGCCCTCTTTTTGGGAAGGCATAGAAGCCCATATGAATATTAAAATATGAATTAGGATTATCAGTGTTGATAACAATCATAATCCATTCTGTGTCAGCTCCTGTTAGAAAATTCATCTTTATTGAATCATTCACAATAGTGTTACATAGAGCCCCAAAGCTCTGTTACTGTGTTTTTCATCTTTGTGTCTATTTTTTAAATTATGAATCTTAAAGTATTTATGTCTACCCATGAGGTTTTATATTCAGTTCCTTTCCCGCTTAAACCTTAAAACAATATTTTTCAAATCCTTTTTATATAATTTTAAACCCTTTTTACATAATTTTAGCCCTTTTTACCTGTTCGGAAATTTTGTTGAGCTTGAGTTTTGTGTGTGTGTATATGTGTGTGTGTGTGTGTGTGTGTGTGTATGTGTGTGTGTGTGTGTGTGTGTGTGTGTGTGTTTGTGTGTGTTCGTTGTCTCCCTCTGCTGTTCAGGTCAGGATACTGCAGCGGTTGGTATTGCTCCCTGTCAAGCCAGACTGTATTCATGTCTGCTAACCGTTAGCTTGGTCTAGAAGGCTGTCAGCTCTTGGCTCTGCCTTCTGCCAGCCCTGGCCAGGCCTCTCCAACTGCTGTGCTCCAGGCCTTCACAGAGGGGCACCAGCTGGGAGCTGAGCCTACTTACCCCATGCCCTGAGGTTCCTCCAGAAGGCTTAGCTCTGGCACTTGTACTTAATCCTGATGTGCCAGGGCCAGTTGGGGGGGGGGGTTTCTGAGAAGGGGAGAGTGGAAAGGAGGAAGAGGGTGTGAGGGTGGGACTGGTAGGAGAGAAGGGAGTGCATTGCAATAGGGATGTGAAGAAAAAAGAAAAGAAACAGAAAGAAAGAAAGAAAGAAAGAAAGAAAGAAAGAAAGAAAGAAAGAAAGAAAGAAAGAAAGAAGGATATTTTCCTATAATTTCTTTGTATTGTTGCCAAGTGATAGAAAAACCTTTCTTTAAACCTTTGCTGTTAACAGTGCATGTTTTATGAAAGGCTGAAGCTTCTAGCATATTCCCTACTAATCCTTGATCGATCTCAATCATTACCTTGTGCTAGAGAACCTGCAGATATGCGTGGGATCTGATATGTGTTATGCACAATGGATGATTTCTATTTCTGATCACTTGTAGTTGGATAAACAGTGAAAGTTAATTCTGAATCATCCTGAATAAATCCAGCAGTTTCTATATGCAAAACAACTCTTTCTGCATATTGAAAACCAGTTACTATATTAAGAGACTCGGGAAAATCTAATAATACCATGAGAATGGCATACAACTCTGATTTTTTTTAATGAATCAAAAAGACTCTGAACCACTTTACTTGTTTTTTTTCTGAGTTATAACCTGACTTTCCTGTTTATTTGCATTAGTATAAAATGTAGCAGTTCCAGAAACTGGTGTCTTTTTTACTATATGAGGGAGGATCCAATTAGTTCTTTTTATAAACTGAAGTCACTTGCTTTTTGAGTATTTGCTGTTAATTTATCCCAAAAACTTAATGCAAACTCTTTTTCCTATTATTATTATTTAAATTTTATTTGCTTTGCATCCCGGTTATAGCCCCCTCCCTCTTCTTTCTCTATCCCTCTCCCCTAATCCACTGATAAGGGAGGTCCTCCTCCCCTATCTGACCCTAGCCTATCAGGTCCCATCAGGACAGCCTAGATCCTCTTCCTCTGTGGACTGGCTAGGTCGCCCCTCCAGGGAGAAGTGATCAAGGAGCAGGCAACTGAGTTCATGTCAGAGACTGTCTCTTCTCCCTTTGCTAGGGAACCCACATGGAGACTGAGCTGTCTATGGGCTACATCTGAGCAGGGGGTCTAGGCCCTCTCTATACATGGCCTTTGGTTGATGCATCAGTCTTTTCAGTGTCCCCTGGGCCAAGCTTTTTTTTTTTTTTTTTTTTTTTTTTTTTTCTTTGTTGGTCTCCTTGTGTGGCTCCTGTATCCTCCAGGTCCTTTTATGTCCCCCTTCTTCCATAAGATTTCCTGCACTCTGTCCAGAGTTTGGCTGTCAGTCTCTGTATCTGCTTGGATCCCCTGCTGAGTGGAGTCTTTTAGAGGACATCTGTGGTATGCTCCCGTCCTGTTCCCTCTCATCTACCACTTCCTGTGTCTATCCTGTTATCCCTTCTGAATGAAAATGAAGCATCTTCCTTAGGGTCCTTCTTATTGTTTAGCTTCTTTAGGTCTGTAGATTTTAGCATGTTTATTCTATATTATATGGCAAATATCCACTTATAAATGAATATTTACTGTGTGTATCTTTCTGCTTTTGGGATATCTCACTCAGGATGATCTTTTCTAGTTCCATTCATTTGCCTGCAAATTTCGTGATTTCCTTGTTTTTGACACCTGAGCAGTATTCCATTGTTGTAAACATACCGCAATTTCTGTATCCATTCTTCAGTTGAGAGACAACTTAGCTGTTTCCAATTTTTGTATTCTCAACCATTCCTCAGTTGAGGAACATCTAAGTTGTTTCTGAATTCTGGTTATTACAAATAAAGCTGCTATGAACATAGTTGAGCAAATGTCCTTCTTGTATGGCTAAGCATCTTTCAGATATATGTCCAGGAGTGGTATAGCTGGATCTTGAGGTAGCAGTATTCATAATTTTCTGAGAAAGCACCAGATTGGTTTCCAAAGTGATTGTACAAGTTTACACTCCCACCAGCAATGAAGGAGGGTCCCCCCCTTTTCCACATCCTCTCTAGCATGTTTTGTCACTTGAGTGTTTGATCTTAGCCATTCTGATGGGTTTTAGGTGGAATCTCAGAGTTGTTTTGCTTTGCATTTCCCTGACGGCTAAGCATGTTGAGCATTTCTTTAAGTGATTCTCCGCCATTCAATATTCCTCTATTGGGAATTCTCAGTTTAGCTCTGTGCCCATTTTTTAATTGGATTATTTGGTTTGTTGGTATTTAATTTCTTTAGTTCTTTATATATGCTGGATATTAGCCCTCTGTCAGATAAAGGGTTAGTGAAGATTCTTTCCCAATCTGTAGGAGGTCATTTTGTTTTGATGACGGTGTCCTTTGATTTACAGAAGCTTTTCAGTTTCATAAGGTCCCATTTATTGATTGTTGATCTTAGAGCCTGTGCTGTTGGTGTTCTGTTCAGGAAGTTTTCTCCTGTGCCAATGGGTTCAAGGGTATTCCCACTTTTTTTTTCTAGCCGATTTAATGTGTCTGGTTTTATGTTGAGGTCTCTGATCCACTTGGACTTCAGTTTTGTGCAGGGTGATAAGTATGGATCTATTTGAATTTTTCTACATGTACACATCCATTTGGACCAGCACCATTTGTTGAAGATGCTATATTTTTTCCACTGTATGGTTTTGGCATCTTTGTCAAAAATCAGGTGTCCGTAACTGTGTGGGTTTATTTCTGGGTCTTCTGTTCGATTCCATTGATCCACCATTCTGTTTCTATGCCAGTACCATGCAGTTTTTATAACTGTTGCTCTATAATACAGCTTGAGATCAGGGATGGAGATACCTCCAGAAGATCTTTTATTGTAGAGGATTGTTTTAGCAATTCTCGGTTTCTTGTTATTCCATACGAAGTTAAGAATTTTTCTTTCCAGGTCTGTAAAGAATTGTGTTGGCAATTTGATGGGAATTGCATTAAATCTGTAGATTGCTTTTGGTAAAATGGCCATTTTTATTATGTTAATCCTGCCAAGCCTTGAGCATGGGAGATCTTTCCATCTTCTGATATCTTCTTCTAACTCTTTCTTCAGAGACTTGAAATTTTTTTCATACAAGTCTTTGACTTGCTTGGTTAGGGTTATACCAAGGTACTTTATGTCATTTGTGGCTATTGTGAAGGGTGTTGTTTCCTTAATTTCTTTCTCAGTCCTTTGTCTTTTGTATACAGGAGTGCTACTGATTTTTCTGAGTTAATTTTGTATCCAGCCACTTTGCTGAAGGTATTTATCAGCTGCAGGAGTTCCCTGGTAGAGTTTTTGGGGTCGCTCACGTATACTATCATATCATGTGCAAATAGTGATAATTTGATTTCTTCCTTTCCAATCTGTATCCCCTTGATCTCCTTCAACTATCTTATTGCTCTAGCAAGGACTTCCAGTACTATGTTGAAGAGATATGGAGAGAGAGGGCAGCCTTGTCTTGTCCCTGATTTCAGTGGGATTGCTTTAAGTTTCTCTCCATTGAGTTTGATGTTGGCTATAGGCTTGCTGTATATCGCCTTTACTATGTTTAGATATGTGCCTTGTATCCCTGATCTCTCCAATACTTTAAACATGAATGTATGTTGGATTTTGTCAAATGCCTTTTCAGCATCTAGGGAGATTATCATGTGGTTTTTTTTCTTTCAGTTTGTTAGTATGGTGGATTACTTTGATGGATTTCCATATATTGAACCACCCCTGCATACCTGGGATGAAGCCTACTTGGTCATAGTGGATAATATCTTTGATGTGTTCTTGTATTCGGTTTGCAAGTGTTTTGTTGAGTATTTTTGCATCAATGTTCATATGGGAGATTGGCCTGAAATTCTCTTTCTTTGTTGAGTCTTTGTGAGGTTTAGGTACCAAGGTGACTGTGGCTTCAGAGAATGAGTTTGGTAGTGTTCCTTATGTTTCTATTTTGTGGAATAGTTTGAAGAGAATTGGAGTTAGCTCTTCTTTGAAGGTCTGGTAGCATTCTGCGCTGAAACCATCTGGTCCTGGGCTTTTTTTGGATGGGAGACTTTTGATGACCACTTCTATTTCCTTGGGGTATATAGGACTATTTAATTGATTTACCTGGTCCTGATTCAGCTTTGGTAAGTGGAATTGATCAAGAAAATTGTCCATTTCAATTAGATTTTTTTTTTTTTTTACTGACAAAATGCTTTTATTGAGTTGCCTTCAATGAAAAGGTCCTGCATGCTTTTCACCAGCCTGCTATAATTAAGAACACCAATAAACAAAGCATTTTTATTTAGATTGAAAAACAATAATTAACCATGCCTGTCTAGAAATAGGAGGCAGCCTCACATTTAAGGCTCAAGCGAACACATTAAAATCTTAGGTCCTGTGCCTACAATTTATTCTGCAAATTTTGTGGCATATAGACTTTTGAAGTAAGTCCTAATGATTGTTTGGATTTCCTCAATGTCTGTAGTTATGTCCCCCTTTTAATTTCTGATTTTGTTGATTTGGGTGGTGTCTCTCTGCCTTTTAGTTAGCTTGGCTAAGGGTTTGTCGATCTTGTTGATTTTCTCAAAGAACCAGCTCTTGGTTTCATTGATTCTTTGAATTGTTTTATTTGTTTTTAATTTATTGATTTCAGCCCTGAATTTGATTATTTCCAGCCATCTACTCCTTTTTGGTGTGTCTGCTTCTTCTTTTTCTAGGGTTATTAAGTGGCCCATTAAGTTGCTTGAATGAGCTGTCTCGAATTTCTTCTTGAAGGCACTTAGTGCTATGAACTTTCCTCTTAGCACTGCTTTCATTGTGTCCCACAAGTTTGGGTATGTTGTGTCTTCATATTCATTGAGTTCTAGGAAGACTTTAATTTCTTTCTTTATTTCTTCCCTGACCCAGCTGTCATTTAGTAACAAGTTGTTCAGTTTCCATGTGTGTATGTAGGCTTTTTGCTATTTCTGTTGTTGTTGAGGTTCAGCTTTATTCCATGGTGATCAGACAAGATACAAGAGATTATTTCAATCCTCTTGTATCTGTTGAGGCTTGCTTTGTGACCAACTATATGGTCTATTTTGGAGAAGGTTCCATGAGGTGCTGAGAAGAAGATAAATTCTTTTGTGTTTGGGTGTAAGGTTCTGTAAATGTCTGTTAGGTCCACTTGATTCATGACCTCTGTTAGAGACATTGTTTCTTTGTTTAATTTCTGTTTTGTTGACCTGTCCTTTGTTGAGAGTGGGGTGTTGAAGTCTCCCACTATTAATGTGTGGGGATCTATATGTGGTTTAAATTTTATCAATGTTTCTTTTACAAATGTGAGTGCTCTTGTATTTGGGGCATAGATGTTCAGGATTGTGATGTCTTCCTGGTGGAATTTTCCCTTGATGAGTAGGAAGTGTCCTTCCCCATCTCTTTTTATTAATTTTGGTTGAAAGTCTATTTTATCAGATATTAGAATGGCTACTCCTGCTTGCTTCTTCGGTCCATTTGCTTGGAAAGTCATCTTCCAACCCTTTACCCTCAGGTAATGTCTATCTTTGTGCCTTAGGTGTGTTTCTTGAATGCAACAGACTGCTGGGTTTTGTTTACGTATCTATTCTGTTAGTCTGTGTCTTTTTATTGGAGAGTTGAGTCCATTGATGTTGAGAGAGATTAATGACCAGTGGCTGTTAGATCCTTTGATTTTGATGTTGGCTGTGGTCATAAGGTTGTGTGCTTGGTTGCTTTTTGTTTTACTGTAGTAAGGTTAATTATTTCCTGTGTTTTCTTGAAAGTAGCTAATTTTCTTGGGTTGTATTTTACCTTCCAGTGTCTTCTGTAATGCTGAATTTGTGTGTAGGTGTTGTTGAAATTTGTTTTTGTCATTGAATATCTTGTTTTCTCCGTCTATGAGGACTGAGAGTTTTGCAGGGTATAGTAGCCTGGGCTGACATCTCTGTTCTCTTAGGGTCTGCATGATATCCATCCAGGCCCTTCTGGCTTTCATAGTCTCTGTTGAAAAGTCAGGTGTGATTCTAATGGGTTTGCCATTATATGTTACTTGGCCTTTTTCCCTTGCAGCTTTTAGTATTTTTTCTTTGTTCTGTATACTTACTGTTTTGATTATTATGTGGCGGGAGGATTTTCTTTTCTGGTCAAATTTGTTGGGTGTTCTGTAGGCCTCTTGTATTCTTATTGGCCTCTCCTTTAACTTGGGGAAATTTTCTTCAATGATTTTGTTGAAAATATTTTCTGGGCCTTGGAGAAGGGAATCTTCTTTTTCCTCTATTCCTATTATTCTTAGGTTTTGTCTTTTCATATTGTCTTGGATTTCTTGGGCGGTTTGTGTCAGGAATTTTTTGGACTTAACATTTTCTTTGACAGATACATCAATTTCTTCCATTGTATCTTCTACACCTGAGATTCTTTCTTCCATCTCTTGTAGTCTGTTGCTTATGCTTACCTCTGTAATTCCTGTTTTCTTCCCTAAAGTCTTCCTCTCCATTATTTCCTCCATTTGTGTTTTCTTTAATTTTTCCAGTTCTATATTCAGATCTTGAGTTGTTTTGTTTACTTCCTTCACTTGTCTGATTGTATTTTCCTGTTTTTCTTTTAGTTCCTTCAGCTCTGTTTCTTTTATTTCTTTCAGTGATTTAATTTTTTTTCTTTGAAGGCTGCAAACTGTTTGGCTGCATCTTCCCATATTTCTTCACAGATAGCCATAATCTGCTTGTCTTTAACTTCCTCCATTTCTTTATGGATAGCCATGATCTGTTTGGTTTTATCTTCCTCTAATTCTTTATGTATTTTATCTGTTTCCTCTATTATCCTCTTCATTAGCATAGTTGTAAGGTCATCTTCTTGATTTTCTATTATGCTGGGTTGTCCAGGGCTGCTCACCCATAGATGGCTGGGTTCTGGAGATGCCATATTGCTCTGTCTTTTGTTGGTTGGGCTTTTACGCTGACCTCTACCCATTGGGCTGTTTTAGGTGTTGGCTGTTAGTTTCTGTGCTTCCTGGAATCCTGAGTTAGGGAGAATCCCCTTGGCCGAAAGATGATTTTTCCTGAAGGATGTCTCCTCTGCTTTTTGGGTATGGTCACTGTATGGCCAGTGTTTCTCAGGAATTGCCATTGCTCACCTCAGGTGTATAGACCTGAGTAGTAGCTGTGGTCTTTGTTAGTTAGGGGGGCTCTCCTCTCACCCGTAGAAGTTCTCAAGACAGTTGCCCCACTGCTGGGTTTCTCATTCTGAATTTAGTGAGCTGTTGTTGTTGTTACACTATTTTCCAGGTACAGCTCTCTTGAAGATCCTGCTGATTCCCTAGCAGTGGGGTTTTCTCCCAACAGGGAAACTCAGTCTGGTATCCTGGGGCACACAGTTCTGTTCGGGAAGGTGAGAGGAGCACCCAGCCAGTCTCTGGGCCAGGGGCAGAGTGCTCCGCTCTGGGCCTGGAGAATGTGCACCTAGGTTGAGTTGGTGCCTGGGGGCGCCACTTTGGTCTGGATGCTGTGCACGCCTTTCTAGGCTTGCAACTGAGGGCTCCTCTCTGGTCAGTAGGCTGGGCGCCTCACTCTGAGCCGGAAGCTGAGTGTCCCTGTCTAGGATGGCGGCTGCGGGCGCCGCTCTAGTCTGGACGCTGTGCCCCCGGGTCTGGGATGGCAGCTGAGGGCACCACTGTGGTCCAGAGGCTCTATGCTCTGATCTGGGCTGGTAGTGTGTGTCTCCTTCTGGGCCAGATTGGGGACCGCCGTTCTGTCTGGGATGGCGAGTAGAACCCGCAGGCACAGACGCGTTTGGCTCTGCCTTTTTGGCCTTTGGGAGTCTGGGCATCTGCCTAAACTGGGAAATTTTCCCGAGACCTTTTTGGGGTGGGGATGTCGGCTGAGTGCTCTCAGATCAGACAAGCCAATTCCCTCCCTGTGGGTTTGCACCTGACAGTGAAACTAAGTCTCTGGTGCCCTGGAGCCCACAGTTCTATCTGGGGCAGCGAATCAGGCACGCAGGCAGGGCTCTGTGCAGGCGCCTGGGTCCCCGGCTCTGACTCTGGGCTGGCTCCTGGGGTATCTGCAGAACCCAAGTCTTTTCTAGGGGATGTCTGGGTGAACTAAGGTCGGTCCCAATTGTTTCCTGCACCGTGGGGTTATCACTCGACTGGAGATTCCAGTCTCTGATGTTGTGGTGAGCACAGTTCAGTCTGGGACCGTGACCAGAGCACACTGGCGTGGGGCGCTCTGGGCTGGCAACCAAGCGTCTGGCGGAACCGGGATCTCTTCTGCGTTTTAGCCGGGTGAGTTAAAAGCTGATTGAATCCCCCACCATGGGGTATCCTCTCACCTGGGAAACACAATCACTTGTGTTTTATGGCCGAGAGTTCTGATTGCTGGTCACTGTGCCGATCTTGCTGTGCTGCTGGTCAGAATGAGAGTCCTCCCAGCCCCACCATCTTGCCCCGCCCCTCTCATTTATATTTATTGGACCATTTAAAATAATGTTACATGGAGTCTCAAAGTTCTGTTATCTTTATGCCTCTATTTTAAAAATTTTCAATTTAAAAGTATTTAAATCTACCTATGCAGTTTTATATTTAGTTTCTTTTCATCTTAAGCCATAAGACGATATTTTCAAACTATATTTTTACATAATTTTAAACCTGTTTTACTTGGTCCGAAATTTTGTTGAACTTGGATTTTATTTTGTGTGTTCGTTGTCGCCCTCTGCTGCTCAGCTTAGGATAGTGCAGCAGTTGGTACTCTGTCAAGCCTTAGCTTGGTCTGGAAAGCTGCCACCTCTTGGCTTTGCCTTCTGCTGGTTCTGACTAGGCCTCTCCAGATGCTGTGCTTCTGCCTGGATTCAGGCCTTCACCAGTGGGCAGACTGTGAGCCAGGCCTACCCACCCCAGCTCTAAGTGCCACTGTTAACCGTTCTGTGCTTGGGAGAAGCACCAAGACCCTGCTACCGTGCCAGAGGCTGGTCCAGAAGGCTTGGTTCTGGCACCTGCAAGTTAAGTCACAGCCCAGGCCTCTGTTCTCCCCAACAGCCAGACCTTCCCCTGGGAGCGCCAACGTCTCTGCTGAGGAGGCTTCCTCTCGGAGCTGTGTGCTTCCAGGGCTTCCATATCTCAGGATGCCCTTCCATTGGGACACTGTCCCACTTCAGAGATGTGTGGTTCCTGGGCTCTCCTGTCTCAGGATGCTCTTCTATTGGGATACCTTCTCCCCTGAGAGCTGTGTGGTACCATCTGAGCAGAAAGGTCAACACCTACATTAGCGAGTTGGGTCTTATTTTCTCATTATCTGTCTAAGACTAAGCTATTATCCAGGACTTCTCTTAAACATCACTTAAGCAACACTCAAAACAGAAATTATTGGTGTTGGTGGCTAGGGTTGTTACTTCTTGCAACTCAATAAATAGATTAAATAGGGAGGTAATCTGTAAAATATTCGACAGTAATACAAATAATTAGACACAAAAATCACAAACAAAAAGGAATTATATCTTAAAGACAAGATTCAAAGCTAGCACCACATTCAACAGCGAGAAGCTGAAATCACTCTTTTAACAGTAGGAACAAAGATGCCCTCTCCCTCCACTCCTATTCACTGTGGTATTGGAAGACCCGACTGAAAAAAAGTGGAAAGGGAAAACTAGGAAACAACCCTTATGTCAGTGTGTTGGCATAATGTTCTTGTGGAATGTATACAATTTACCCTTGTTCATTCACATGCTTATTTCTGTACCCAACTATCTGGTTTCAATCTGGATATTACCTTGTGATATGTATTCTAAGCATCATCTGTCTCAAGTTTGGGTAATTGTGTTACCATTTGTTCTCTATATTGCCAATAAAAACAACCAGCCAATGCTGAGCAATGGAGAGAATAGGGTGGGGCATCCTGGTCTAGAGGAGAGAAGAAAGGAGAGGGAGGAGAGCTCCGAGATGAGAAGACCTGGAAACATCAGGAGAAATGGACAGGACCTAAGATATGACTAAAAAGCAAGTATAATGTGGGAAATATGAATGGGAGGAAGCTATGCAGGCTAGGAGGTTTAGGATGGAGTAATTATTGCCTAGCATTGTGCTCTAGTTTAATTAAATAAATCTTAGTTTCTGTGTGGTGATTTGGTTATACAGCTGGTTTAGGAATAACTACTGTTTAACTAAAAGATAAATCAATATTAAATATTAATAATTATCAACATCAGTGGACGAAAAGACCATTAAAGTTTAATACCTTTCTGGGTCTGGGTTACCTCACTTAGGATGACCTTTACTACTTCCATCCTTTTGCCTGCAAATTTCATTATTTCTTTGTTTTAATAGCTGAGTGGTATTCCATTGTGTAAATGTGCCACAGATTCTTTATCCATTCTTTGCTTGAGGGACATCTAGGTTGTTTGCAGATTCTAGCTGTTATGAATAAAGCTGCTATGAACATAGTTGAGCAAGTGTCCTTGTAAGGCAGAGAAACTTTTGGGTGTATACCCAGGAGTGGAATAGCTGGGTCTTGAGGTAAAGTTATTCTCAATTTTCTGAGGAAGTGCCAGATTAATTTCCAAAGTGGTTGTATATGTTTACACTATCACCAGTAATGAAGGAGTGTTCCCCTTTTCCCACACCCTCCCCAGCATGTGCTGTTGCTTGAGATTTTGATCTTAGCCAATCTGACTGGTATGAGATGGAATCTCAGAGTTGTTTTGATTTGCATTTTCCTGCTGTCTAAGAAAGTTGAGCATTTCTTTAAGTGCTTCTTGGCCACTCGAGATTCCTATGTTGAGAATTCTGTTTAGTACTGTGCCATTTTTAATTGGGTTATTTTGTTTATTGGTGTTTGATTTCTTGGATTCATCATATATTTTTTATGTTAGCCCTTTGTCCAACACAGGATTGGAAAAAAAGATCTTTTCCCAATCTGTAGACTGTCTTTTCTTTCTATTGACGGTGTCCTTTGCCTTTCAGAAACTTTTCAGTTTCAAGAGGTCCCATATATTAACTGTGATCTTAGAGCCCAAGCTGTTCTGTTCAGGAAGTTGTCTCCTGTGCCAATGAGGTTCTTCCCTACTTTCTCTTCTAATAGATTTAGTGTATCTGATGTTTTAGTGAGATCCAATGATCTCACTTGAATTTTATCCACTTGAATTTGAGTTTTGTGCAGGGAGATAAATATGGATCTATTTTCATTTTTCTAGACATCCAAATAGACCTGCACTATTTATTGAAAATGCTACCTTTTTTCCCATTGTGTGGTTTTGGCTCCTTAGTCAATACTTTGCCATAGGTTTGTGGATTTATTTTTGAGTCTTCAATTTTATTCCATTGATCAACCAGTCTATTTTTATGGCAGTACCATGCCATTTTTATTACTATTGCTCTGTCGTATAACTTGAAGTCAGGGATAGAGATAACTCCAGAAGTTCTTTTATTGTATAGGATTATTTTAATTATTCTGATTTTTTCATATGAAGTTTAGAATTGTTCTTTCAAGGTCTGTAAAGAATTGTGTTGGTATTTTGATGGGGATTGCATTGAATCTGTAGCTTGCCTTTGCTAAGATGGCCATTTTTACTGTTGATCCTACTGACCCATGAGCATGGGACATCTTTCCATCTTCTGCTATCTTCTTCAATTTCTTTCTTCAGAGACTTGAAGTTCTTGTCATACAGGTCTTTCTGCTTGGTTGGAGTTATACCAAGATACTTTATATTATTTGTGGCTATTGTGAAAGGTTTAGTTTCCCTAAGTTCTATCTCAGCCCATTTATCATTGGTGTACACGAGGTCTACTGAATTTTTTTAAGTTAATCTTGTATCCCACCATTTTGCTGAAGCTATTTATCAGCTGTAGGAGTTCTCTGGTGGAAATTTTTTGTTCACTTATGTACACTATTATACCATCTGCAAATAGCAATACTTTGTTTTCTTCCTACCTGATTTGTAAGCCCTTGATCTTCTTTGGGGAACAAGGTAGGAGAGGGAGTTCAGAGAGTTAAGAAGGTAGAGATCAGACCTGAGGAGAGCAAGGTGAGAGGACAGAAGCCCTGTAGAGAAAAGAGAACCTAAGGATTGGGACATGTCTGTGACAAGCTGGAGACCTAAGTCAGGGTAGGCTCCCAGTAGGATAGTTTGAGGATTAAAACAGAGACGCCTAGTATCGAGACCATCCATAGATATTGAAAAGGAAATCCTCTAACTAGCCTTCTATTAAAGGACAAGGAACACCAACCCACTCACAACAAATCTGACCCAAAATTTACTCTGCCTTCCAAGATTTGCAAGGATAAAGATACAGCAGATAGAGCAGAGATTGAGGGAATGCCCAACCAAAGACTCACCTGGCCCAACCAAAGACTCACCCTGTCAAAGAGTGCCAACCCTTGACACTCTGAACTTATACTCTGCTAAGCTTCAGACAGGAGCCTGTCAGAGTTGTCCTCTGAGAGGCTCTGCCCATCAGTACCTCAAAACAGATGCTGAGGCTCACAGCCAAATGTTGGTCGATGCCTTGGGGAATAGTGGGAAGAAAGACAAAAGGACTCAGAAGTGACAGGAGCTCCACAAGAAAAACAACAGAGCCAACTAACCAGGACCCAGAGGCGCTTGCTGAAGCATCAACTAAGAACCATGCATGAACTGGACCTAGGACCAATATGTATCAGATGGGAAGTGTAGGCTTCCTCTAATAAGGGTCCTCTAATAAGGAAAGTGGGGCACTGACACAATTGCTAGATTTTGATCACTTTCCCCTGGTGGGACTGCCTTGACAGACCACAGGGGAAGAGGACACTTTTAATCCTGATGCAACTTAATCAGCTGAGGTGGATTGAAAAGGAACTCCCTTTATCTGAGGAAAAGGAGAGGGGTAGGGAGAGAAGGTGGGACTAGGAGGAGAAGAGGGAAGGGGCTACAAGGATGTAAAGTGAATAAAATAAATAAATGAGAAAAAAATTAAAAACTTTGATATCTATCTATATGCGTATTAGACATACTGAAGCATTCATCTATCCTAAAAATAACATCCTTTAGTTTGCAACAATTGATGGATGTAGAAGGTATTTGTCTATGGGAAACAACTTAAAGAATACTTACTAATGTAGAATCTCACTTATAAATAATGTCTGAAACAGTAAGTCTCAGGAATTAGAGCAAAGAATATTTGATTGCAAAGGGCTGGGTGCTGGGATCTCTGACATGTTGATTTCTGCCTGCCCAATAAAATATAAGTAAATAGTGATGATCCAAGGTACAATAGAATGATATAGTTAACACTGTCCTGTGTATCTGAGTTCTCTTTAAAAGATCACAAGTGTTTTTAACACACACATGCACACACACACACACACACACACAAAATGGCAACTATGTTAAATAATGATGGGTGCTGATAACTTGCTTTGAATGGTTATTTCACTATATATATATATATTTCAAGCCAGACACTATAGTTTAAATACATAAATTTTATTACTTAATTTCCTGTCAGTACAGCTAAATGCAAATTAAGAAAGAGAAAAAAACAGATAAAATTAGAGAACATACCATACAATTGTATAAGTCAATAAAACCTTGAGGAGTTGGCAGCAAAACCACACATGTACACAAAAAAGGTCCCTGTGTAGTACCTGAAATGAGGAAAGTTCTAAGCAAAAGGGCATTTTATGAAGAAGTAAGTGAAAGACTATACAAGTTATTTGTGGGCCAGTGTTTTCATAAGCATTACCATTTACTGCATACTTAAATTCTGTGGAAACCTCTTCCACATGAAGGAATTTCTAGGTGTCTGTATAATGCTGGATAACAATTCAATCCCAAGTCCATGGAGAATGTATGAGTCAAAAGTATATTTTCTTCATCTTACAAACTGACTTCTGTTTATAACTGCAAGGGAGGTCATTCCAGCCCCATACAGGTGTCCAGTAAACTAGGGTAACACATTGCTCTTCCTCATTGTTGGGCTCACCTTTGTGCCAGAATCTGAAAGGGAGGAAAGAGCATCAGGGTGTTTCCTGCAATAATGCTTGAAAAGAGAAAGCAAGAGCAAGCAAGCCTGAGCATGAGGGTGGAATTTGGGGAAATCAGATTGAAGTATGTACAAATCAAGCTTTCTCCATCACACGTATCTGACATTTCCCTTGATAACAGGCCTAAATTACTCAATGCAATATCAGTGTGATGCTTAAATTAACTGTTCTCTCAGCACACACCCCAGGAGACTGTTAATCCGTGGTGATATGCTGAAAAGGTCTCTCCTTATTCCCGTGTATTAATATAGTATCCTTCCATTTTACAAAAGAACTGTATTAGAGGCTGCAGAACTAGGTGAACTCTCTAGATAATCTACATATTTCTACCATCAAGAACAAATATTTTAAAATCCCGGATTCCTAGTTTCTTCTCTGAAAATTGAGAACAATAACCTCATATATATTTTTTTTTCAAAACAAATATCAGGATAGAATATGAGAACATACTGAAACATTAGAGTTTTTAAATAATTATAGAAATATAAAACACAACAATATGAGAGTTGGGGGCTTTTAATATGTGAGAAATAATCATTTATGATCTGGACATCAATTTTGATTATAAATATATAAGTGAAGGCTGGAGAGGTGGCTCAGACATTAAGAGTGCTTGCTGCTCTCTCAGAGAATGTGAGAGCTCTGCTCCCAACACTCGTATTGGTGAGGTCCTATCACCTGCAACCCCAGCTTCAGGGGAGCCAACACCTGCTTCTCAGCTCAATGGACACGCACATACACATGGCAGACACTCACATACACACACACACGTATACACAAATAAAAATAAATTAAATCCTATTTTAAAGGGATAGGTGAGAGGCTGAAAGCATGATAAAATACATCTATGTATATGGACATTCGCTGGATGCTCAGGCTACTTATCATTCCACACTCTACAAACTCAACTCCCTCATCTCTACTGGGAGAATTAACAATGTCTGTCACACAGGACTCTTGTGATGAGTAAATGGGGAGTAAAAGTAACTCCATCCCCAGAAGTTACACCAGGAGTGAGCTATTCTAGTTCTATAACCGAAGCTGGAACACCCTCAGTTCTCCTCATGTACAGGTCCCAGGACTCCTCTAAGCGACTCTAGACTCACGTGGCACTCTCATTGTATGGTGTCCCATCAACCCATCGCCACTGTCGATGACCTGGATCCCGCAGCCCTATAAAATAACCAGCATCAGTGGCCAGGATCCTGGTGATGAAATTCTAGAAGGAAAGAAAGATTCAGCTTTCAGTCTGGATTGAAGGCTTCTTTTTCTGTTAAAGGATTTTCATAAGATCTTTTAAAAATTATTTTTTATTAAAATATTATTTTTATATTAATTACAGTTTATTCACTTTGTATCCCAGCTGTTGCCCCCTCTCTCATTCTTTCCCAATCCCACCTTCCCTTCCTCATCTCCTCTCATGCCCCTCTCCAAGTCCACTGATAGGGGAAGTCCTCCTCCGTTCCATCTGACCCTAGCCTATCAGGTCTCATCAGGATTGGCTGCATTGTCTTCTTCTGTGGCTGGAAGGCTGCTCTCCCATCAGGGAGAGATGATCAAAGAGGCAGCCACTGAGTTCATGTCAGAGACAGCCCCTGTTCTTATTACTGGGGAACCCTCTTGGAGAGTGACCTGCCATGGACTACATCTGTGCAGGGTTCTAGGTTATCTCCATGCATGGTCCTTGGTTGGAGTATCAGTCTCAGAAAAGACCCTTGTGATGCACCTATGCAAATACATAAAAATCAAATCCTAGTTTATATCCGTAGGCCCTTAAATATTTTTCAAATTTTAAATAGAAAAGACACCCCCCCCTCATCCCCTGGAGTACCCATTTTCTCTGGCTGATCAGGACACAGGCAAACTCATCACTCATATTTTCATGAAACTGGAAACAACCTCTGACCATCCATAATAAATTCTCATCTCAGACTCACTCCCCACTTTTCTTTACCAATACCATTTTTGAAAGTTGTGCATGAGAGAATTTTCCACATTTAGTCATTCTCCATTCATAACTTCAGATATTTCATTTCTGGTGGTTGGTTGTGATTCTCTCAATCTTATCCTGTTTCTCTAAAACCTCCTCTGTTTTAGGGAGGAAGCATTTGACTATAGAAAGCCTTAGAATGCTGGAATCTCAAACTGCTCTTTCAAGAAGAAACATTCTATCCTACCCTCCACCTTGTGTGTTGTGTTCCTGGTGCCATGTTTCTTTGGGGGGTTTTTTAGGTCTACTGAAGGGGAAGCAGGTGTAGAAGGCAGAGAGCAATCTTTCCTGTATATCTGGTGTAACACTTTCTGCCACAGCACCAACACCCACATCAACACAACTCCCTCTTAGGAAAAAGAGGCAGAGATCAGGCCGAGCCCAGGCCCCACTCTCTCCCAGGGTGCACCTGTTCTTCCGGGCCGTGGATCACCAGCAGATGAGCGCCCATGCTGGAGCAGTTCTCTTCACTCTCGTTCCAAAATGTTATGTCAGTGGAAATGAAGTAGCAGTTAGAACCAAATGGCGTCCAGTTCATTGGGCAGCAGCTCCAGACTTTGTCTTTGGGGGAAGAAGGAAATGGAAGTGCTAGGTAATAAAGTCGTTTGAAAGGCTGCCTGAGTGTAGAGCCCACGTGGAAGCTGGGACCCTCGACGTCTCCAGATACAGCAAGGAGCTCCTCACCCCTCATGTACCGAGCAACTCAAGTCTATCTCCACCGATACTAATGTCAGGGCCTGTTTGTCCTTCTGTGGTGCTACCACACAACAAAACAGAAAAACCGAGTGTAAAGGACATCCAGACTCGTAGAACATAATACAAAACAGTTTGGGTATATAAAGAATAGAACATGTGACACCAATAGCCAGAAAATGTCGTAATGTATATGTAGTATGTAAACAATCATGTCACTAATCATGGCAGCAATATTCTGACAGAGATGTTAAAATTAGCCCTGATAAAAATACTTCACAATAACCAGGCACCATGGCACACCCCTGAAATCACAGCATTCTGGGAAGCAGAGGCAGGCAGATCTCTGTGAGCTCAAGGCTAGCCTGGTCTACCAAGTGAGTTGAGGACAACCAAAGCTACACAGAGAAACCCTGTCTCAAAAAAACCAAAAACAAAAACAACAACAACAAAAAAAACTTCACAAAAATATTGCAAAGGTTCTAGAAATAGATCTAAATTAGAGTGCCTCATGAAAGTAGAAAAAAAAAGAGTAAATAAAATCTAATAGAGTGTTTTTTAAATGAAGTGGTTATAGTAGAGTAGAGGTGACAGAAAATTCAGTTAATTGGAGAAACAAACCAATAGAAGCTGAACTAAATAACAGAGGCAAAACAGAAACAAGTGAATGAATATTAAATAAATAAAATAATACAGTCTCCCCTCATAATTTTAATGTGCCTATACCAAATAAGAGAGAAATGAAATATATGAAATAAAACAAAGAATTGAGAAACACATCGTAGCAAATATGCATACATTCATACGCTCGTAATCCTAAGTGTTTGTTCAGAAACGAGGACTATCAAAGAGATGAGCAAACAGCTAACAGTGGATGAGATGAAGGATGAATGTCCAAAGCATCAGTGTTAAGCGGTGGACTGAGATTTACACTTGCCGGGGTGAACACAAACAAGGCTCAGACAACAGAGAGTGTTGTACACCATTACAAAGAACGTGGGCAAATACACACAAACACACTGTTCTGTCTCTTGAGAAACCTAACCCACTATTCCACCACAGTGTGAGCTACGTCTGGCGGCATCCTTCCAAAATGATACTGTGGAAAATGGAGAAAATATGTTTTTAATTTTTTACATATAATTATAATGTAATAATATAATTTTTGTACCTTTTCTTCTTACCAATCCCCTGCAATGTTCCCTCCTACCTTCCAAACTCATGGCTTAATTTTATTGTTTTCAGAACTATAGGCAATTATTAACTGCTGAGAGAAGGAGAATGAATCTTCAGGGATGAGCCCCCACATTGGTTACCCAATACCAAGATAAAAGATGATTATATGACAAGGTGCCGGTTTGAGGGTTTGTGTGTGTTGGATGGGTGTTTTCTTCCTTTGGTTTCTATTGCCTCTCTGGTCTTCTGGTCAGTGTCCTGTGATTGAGCAGAGGGTCTCCGCCTGAGTTGACAGCTGAACCTCTGGCAGCGGGCATGGCCTCTTTTGAGCATGGCGTGTCCATTAGAGCCGAGGGCTGGACAGAGTGGTGAAGAGGGGAGTGGTGTGGAGGGTAGTGTCTGGGGTGCACTAAGAGAGTGGAGGAGGTCCAGGGCCTGTGGTCTATCTGACGTTCCGGCGGACGATGTGTCCACTGGTCCAGCAGTGAGTCTCAGCCTGCGTGTGTCTACTCTTCTTCAGGCTGGTGTGGCCTGCAGGTCAGCAGGGGAGAGTCTCTGGGGTTGGGGACAGGCATGGTGGAGAATTGTGTCACTGAGAGTGTTCCATGGGCAAGCTGCCTATCTGTTTTTCTGGCGGGCATGGCCTACGCTTGCGTAGCGGATGTTCACCTAAGTTGGCGACGTTTCTGATAGATTCTGAGGTGGCCTGTCCTGGGAGGTGGGGTCCACGTGTACATTTCCATCAGACCAGAATATCTGGTGTGTATGCCTCCATTTGTCTCCACACGTCTTGTTTGTGAAAAGGGTTCTATTATTCTAATAATTCTCTAGCTTCTACTTTTTTCTGAACATCTCCGCACAGTTGCTGTTTCTCAGCTCACTTTATATATTGTATATAAAGAGGAAATAAATAAATCCCTTAAGGAAATTGAGAAAAAGAGAAGCAGAACACACACACACACACCACACACACATATACACCACACAAACACACACCACACACATCACCCATACACACACACACCCTGACACACATGTACCACACACACAACACACATACACACATGTACACACACTACACACCTGACTCCATAGTGCCTACACTGACGCAGCTGATCCTGGAAAGATTTCTATGACGTTCAGACAGTCTTCTATTGGGGTTGTCCACGGTCAGCTGGTAAGTCACTGTGAAGAAAGAAGGGAATGAGCACCCCTACACCCTGGAGCTTCATGTCCTCTACGTGGGCCAGGACAGTGCACTTCCTCTCCACCTCCCCCACTTCTCCAGGCAAACGCACTGAAGCCCAGACCAAAGTATTGCTCCCCTGTATTCACTTACATCACTCATGTCTACAGCTCTCATTTGCCACCCCCCACACACACGCACACACTTTATTTTCTGGGACAAACATCAATTAATCAAAAACCCCCGTATCAGCACACTGCCACAAGTTCTTCACTGTGACCTGTTGATTCACCAGGGTCCGGCTTCCTTTATTTGAACAACTTCTTAGCAAGAATAATGGCTATGTTACCATATCCTAACCATTCCTGATTGCAGGTAGGAGTTCTTTAAATATCTGGAGACTTTTAAGTGAGATGGATATGATCAAGATACATTGTGTGTAAGTATGCAAGTTTCAAAGAATAAACAAAAATGATTTTTAAGTTATCATTTTGTTCATGAGTGTGCATATTAAACAATGTTAACAAACACAGACTTTCTGCACTATTTTAAAGGAATGGTTCAACCTTTCCAGTTCCTCTTTTATGACTTAAACTTCTGTTTCTTCCATATCCTTAACTACCCTACCCTGCCCTCTTAGGCCTGGCTGTGCCAATTAGAGCAGATCCTGCTTCAGTGAGAATGATGTCTCATGGCAGATGTGAGGCACTTGGCATAAGTCACTCCCACTCCCTCCTGGACTGTGCAGTGACTACTGTGACCATCTCCACAGCAAATAGAGAAGCAGACTGTAGACCGCAAAGGACATCATCAAATCTTCTCGCACAATAGTCTTCAGATATGGCTTTGTGGGCAGATGAAACAGGGCAGGAATGTTTTATCTTCTCAGTCTTCACTATTTAATTTGGTTACATTTTACTCTCGTATTGAGAAAAAACAATCCCAAATGAATCAAAGCCTGTAAGCTGCTGACATTATGAAATGCTGGAGATGAACTCAGAGTGGAGAGAAGCTGTGACCAGAGAATGTGATTGTTAGTGAGCCCAAGGCTGGAAGACACTGGTACAGACAATGGTTATAAATGGCAGGTACTAACAAAGCTAAGTGAAGGAACCTTAGAAATCTCAGCGGTCAAAAGACAAACAAAAAGTAATTAGGAAGAGAAGTTAAGGAAAACATGGTATTGCATGTAAGATTTGACATTCAAACAAACAAACAAACAAACAACAACAAAATAGAGCCCAGCACTTGGGAGGCAGAAGCAGGCTGATCTCTGAGGTTGAAGTTAGCCTGGTCCACGAGGTAGTACCAGGACAGCCAGGACTACACAGAGAAACAAAAACCAAACCAAACAAAGCATCTCCCGGGAGTCTCTGTGGAACTGACAAAAGAGTTCCCAGAAGAGACACCAGTCAGTGAAGACCTTACCCACACAGCTCGCGATGAAACAGGTGCTCAGGAGGAGAATGGAAACCACAGCAACTGACCAGAGTCTCAGGGTCCAGTAGACTCCCTTTCCTGTGAGAGAGCAAGAAGGGATACTCACCACAAGACCAAAAAAATCAGAGCAATGACTAACCAGAGAAAATGCTCAGAGTAATTATAAATTTAAAGGAGGGAAAAGCTATAAGAACCCTAGAATAAAGGACCAAATCAGCTATGAAGCCAACACACACATACAAAGAGAGACATCACACACACATCACACTAATGCACATAAAACAAACACAACACACACAAACCAAACACAACACTACACACACAATGTAGAAAAGTCTCTCCCAGGCACCTGCAGTTTCCATGTCCTTACACTTGCTTTGTAATAACCACATTCTTACACTGACGTCCTAACCTTTTAAAATTTCCTTTCAGTATTTGGTTTCATGTTTTTTTCAAGGGCTTCTGGCTCTGAGATATCACACTTACTTCAAATTCCCGTAGGTGTGCTGTCTGGCTCTCTTCTATGCCCTCAGCCTGCCCACTTCTCTGTGTCTTTACCCCAGGCAACTCCTCCTCACACCACACATGTCCACTGTCTCCTCCTAAGTGAGACAGGGTGGCTCACCTCACCTCGACGCTGTCTTTCCTGAACCATTATTTAGGTTTATTTTCAGAGGGTCACAGTCTTCTTGAATCTGTCTCTCCGTGATATGAATCAGGGACCTGATTCTTTCCAACGGGCCAGAGCTCTGATCAACCTCTACACATTCTCAGCTAAATGCCCCAGAGATGGACAACGCTGCACACAGAAAAGCTACTGTGGGAACAGATGTCTGGTGATTAAAGGCACTGGAAGAACTCTTAAAAGTCTTTTAAAGAAACAGGAAATTGAGAAACACACCTAAAATGGTTCCTGAAAACTCTGACAAGAATATTCTTATCACTTGCTCAGTTCCTGATGTGGAAATTTCTTCCACCTCAAAATAAATTTATCTATAAGCCTTTTTAAAACTAAGTGTTCCTTACAAAGCTTTATGCGGGTTATTTAGGTTTTTATAAGTCCTCATTCTTATATTGAACAGGGTTCTGGGAAACAGTAAAAAGTCTGATTGGATGGCTAGAAGTTAGTTGTTATGAATTAAGGTAGTAAATAATTAGAAGTTCCTGGAAGGCCGGGAGACGGTAAAGCCGTTGGTGGGCTGGCAAGCCTGAGGACCTGAGACTGATGCCCAGAACCTACCTAGAAATGTCATGTGTGATGATCCAGTGATGGGGAAGCAGAGACAAGTGCATCGTGGGAGCTTCTTGTCTATCCAGTGCAGATAATTGATGTTTGCAATCCATCAGAAACCGTGCCTCAAAGAAAGTGGATCGTATTCCTGAGATTTTTTCCCCAAGGTTGTCCTTGAATGGGAAAAAAGGGGGGAGGATAAAAGAAAAACATGACTGTGCCTAAGGGTTTGAAGTCTTTATTACAGATATCAGGGAGAGCACAGCCAGAGACATCTGGAATGATTCAGAGTGAACCAGGCCTTGCTCAGAGAATGGGAACCAGAGGCAAAGAGGCCAGGAGTCAGCCAAGAGGCCAGGAGACCAAAAGCACCGTGTGTCCAAAGTGGCTGGGTTAAAACTGGAAAAGAAGCTGGGGAAGGAGCCAAACCCAGATTCTGGACTGGAGAGTTTAGAGTAGGGAGTGGGATATGCCTGCCAGGATGTCTCTGTAAAGGTACTGGCAGTGCTGAGAGAGGCTGGAGAATAGCATCTGCTTTGATATATTAACAGGCACCTGAGTTAGCTCTTTGCTCCTGGTTGGAGTCCTAAGTCCTCAACCCTTCATAGATACATGCACATACAACCATATATACAAACATACGTACATTTTAAAAACAAGGCATATGAGCATTTTTCAGAAGTAGTATTGTTAAGTGGAAGGGGTATTGTGATGTGTATTTTTCTGTGTTATGGCTCTTTTGAATGTGAGGAAAGTGGTATTTTAATTACGATTATTGGGACTATTCCTTTACAGTACCAATTCTAATTTGGACTCCCTCTTGTCACACAAGCTGTAACACAAATAATGGATCAATCATCTTTTTATGAAATTTTTATTTTTATATATTAATAACAGTTTATTCATTTTGTATCTCAGCTGTAGCTCCCTCCCTCATTCCCTCCTCATCCCACCCTCCCTCCCTCTTCTCCTCCCATGCCCCTCTCCAAGTCCACTGATAAGGGAGGTCCTCCTCCCCTTCCCTCTAACTCTAGCTTATCAGGTCTCATCAGGACTCGTTGCATTGTCTTCCTCTGTGGCCTGGCAAGGCTGCTCCTCCTTCATGGGAAGTGGTCAAAGAGCCAGCCACTGAGTTCATGTCAGAGACAGTCCCTGTTCCCCTTATTAGGGAACCCACTTGGAGACTGAGCTGCCATGGGCTACATCTGAGCAGAGGTTCTAGGTAATATCATGAATGGTCCTTGGTTAGAGTATCAGTCTCAGAAAAGACCCCTGTGCCCAATATTTTGGTTCTGTTGCTCTCCTTGTGGAACTCCTGTCCTCTCCAGGTCTTGCAATCATCTTGACAACACAGTGGCAACCACATTGAGGACTGTATAGGTCAATACGCAAATGAGACTGATGGGACCTGGGCCTTTTAGATATGACATTTCCTTAGGCTACAGTGACCAGTGTATTAGGTCACCATGTGTGACTCAACTCCTGACCTTACAACTGCCTCTCAACTATAGGTGTGGAAACTCTGGAAACTTTTCCATTGCCATCATGCGATGGACTGACTCTGTAACTATCCATAGGATTTCACTCACAAATGCATGGTTCGCTCATTACTAATGCTGTGTGCTCAGCTAATTTTCTTTTGCCTATTTTTGCTTATATATCCATCCATTCCTTTCCCTTACTTTTTTGTGTTCTGCCTTTGTTCTCCTTGAAACAAAGAGATTGATTTATGAATGGTTTTCACATGGAGTCTGGCTTGTCATTTGATTGGAGAGTAAAGAGCCTGCTCCTGTGGCAGGAGTTATAATCACAGAGCTTGAAATTGTAGCCTTGTACCAAGGAAACATACTGATCTTTTTGGTCCAATATAACAAAAATCTGACTTACATTGGGGTAAAGGTTGGTTTAGTAACATTTTCTGAGTTCTTTCATTGGATTCATGGAAGTGAAAATGGTATGATAGGAGAGCCAAGCTTCATGAAGTCTGTATCACTCCCTTCTCACACAAATTCTCTGGAGCCTTCCTTCAATTATCACCACCAGCCCCACCACATTCATAAGGAGGTAGTCTCCAACAGGATACATGTGATATTGGGATACAGAACATATGTGTGTGTGTGTGTGTGTGTGTGTGTGTGTGTGTGTGTGTGTGTGTGTATGGCCCTATCCTTGGTTCTTAGCAAAAAAAAAAAAAAACTTATAAAAGTTTTTTGATGATAGGACATATTCTCTGGCAATTTTGTGGGGAATTCCAAAAATAATTACAGAGCAATAAATGTGAAAGGAACAGCTTTTCTCATATATAACAGTACCATTTCACAAGGCCTTACTTTGCACTAGTGAGATGAGTCTTGCCAGTTCCTGCTATTGTTTCAAAATGGGACCAACCGTGTGATGTGTGATCAGACAGTTGGACCTCTCACTCCCACCCCTTCAGAATGGGAAAAGAGCTGAAGACTGAGTTCAGTCACCAGGAACCAATTACAGACCTGCAGAGAGAGAGCTCACACTAGATTAAACTCAATGAAGCTTTTCAGGTAACACATTAGGGGTAGCTGTAGATAATGGTGGGGTAAATATAGTAATTTTTTCCCCATGGTTGTTTGAGATAAGGGGAGAAGGAAGAAGTGGTTATTACTGCCAATACATCACTAACTATTTCAAGTTACCATTTTGGATGAAGAAGCACAAACCACAGTGTTGAGCTGACTGACTGTCCAGGAAGAGAAAACATCCCCTTTTCTCAGCTGTGCAGAGACAAGCTGCTCTGCCTCCTGACCCATCTCCAGCATGTGCTCCCCTAACTGATTTCTCTCTGGACCACTAACACCCTGCACTCTAGTCTCTGCTCCCTTACCTTCCAGATTATGCTGAAATGATAGAACAAAGTCCAACTGAAGAATGTCCTTCAGTAAAATATAACATTAAACAACAAGAAAGTAAGTTGGTAGGGAAAATGGAAACTCACAGCAGGAACAAAATTGTGGCTGAACTCAAATCAGATGTGAAGACAAGTGTAAAATATCTGCATCTATGCAGAAAAATGCAAAAACTCACTCTGTAGAATATAATAACCACTAAGCATTAAACTAGAAGTGTGTGGAATACTTGGAGGCACAGGCAAAGGGAACATAATTTTGTTTTTTCTGAATTTTTCAATATTTTTAAAATATCTTCATATTGAACCTATATAATTAGAAATCAGTTATATGCTATGCCTGGGACTTTGATTAGTTCCTGAGATAACACCAGAATTCTAGAAATTGCCAAAGAGAAAAGACTAGGAAGATAGAGTATCTGATAACGGCTTACGAATTAAGTCACATTGCTAACGCCTCGAGTCCTCAATTCAGGACACCTTCCCCTGGGCTGTGACACCAGATTTGTCCTGCCACCTGTTCTTCATATGAGGACTGGTCTAGAAAAGGCTCCATATTGCCAACAGTAGAACTGTTTCACTGTGTGACTTAGATTGGTTGTTTTTAATCCTTATCAAAGGATTGAAGCATTGCAGCTAAAGTGTTGGAAGGTTGAAAGCAATGAAAATAAACCACAATTAAGCTCCTGTGGAGCAGAAATTCATTTCAGATCCCAGTGAAAGCTTTAACCTAATTCACTGATTTTTTTCATAAATACAGTATGAAATTTTGCATATAATACAGAAATTATAACTGCTGACTCCTGGATAGGATGATAAATTAGAAGTCTCAAATGAACTTAATAAGCCAGGTGAGATCTCTGACTAGAAGACGGTGGCTGCCCAGACATACCAGTTTCTGCAGAGAGAGCAGTGAAGAGCGAAAATGGGGCTCTGTGCATTACTCACACAGGCCGGAAGGGTGAGTCAACTGAACACCAAGGACTCTATGTGGAACTGGGAGTGACCCGGAGAACTGAAGAAGTTCCAGCAGTGCACAGGGTTTGCTGGAGTCTGAGGTTACCACCAGCCAATGACTTACAACCTCCGCTTCCACAAATGTGGCAGCCACAGGCCCCCGCGTGCACTTACCACACACTGTACTGAGAGGAGCCAGAGAGAGCCTGAGGGTGGACCTGAGCCGCAGGCCTCTCACCTCAGTGAGGCTGTGCCAGAATATCACTCCAGAAGGAACCTCTACACTCCGCCAGGACAGCACGCGCCCCAAACCAGTTTAAAATTCAGTTTAAACTTGAATTGCAAATGTACTGTCCACATCAGAATCACAGGAATGGAAAGAGTCAAAGCCCATCCCGCAAAGGAAGATGTACTGACTGATGTTTTAATCTGCTGTACTTCTGTCATATTTTGTCTCTTTGCTGGTTTGGTTTGGTTCATTTGTTCATTTTGACATTTTTGGTATTTTTTCTGTTTGATCACCTCCACTCCTGCATATATATATGATTATATAAATGCTCTTGCTTTAATGTAGTATATACATTACTTGGTTATGCTTAGGGTAGATCTGTACGTTTCCCTATAAAGTCTACCAAGGGACTCTCTGCTAAGCTCTTTGTGCACACCTCGTATCCTTTCCCACATTCTTACTTCTTTTCCTCTGTCCCTCTTCCTTATCACTGCTTCTCAGCTACAGTGTTCCAAAGTTTAAATGCCCCTGGACCTTAACATTATTCTATTGTGTCTTCTGTTCTGGCTAATTTTCTGCCAAGTTGACATAAACTTTAACCATTTGAGAGGAGAGAACCTCAACTGAGAAAATGCCTCCATAAGATCAGGCTATAGTCAAACTTGTGCAACATTTTTGTTGCTGTTTTTACAAGACAGGGTTTCTCTGTGTTCCCTTGGCTGTCCTGGACTCACTTTGTAGACCAGGCTGGCCTCGAACTGAGATATGCCACCTCTGCCTCCCACAGTGCTGGGATTATAAGTGTGACCCAACACACCCAGCATATCACATTTTCTTACTTAGTGATCGATGAGGGAGAGCCAGCCCATTGTGGGTGGGCTGGTGGTTTTCGGGGCTATAAGACAGCAGGCTGAGCAAGCCAGGTGGAGCAAGCCAGTAAGGAGTTCCCCTCTATGGCTTCTGCTTCAGCTTTTGCCTTCAGGAGTCTGCCCTGTTTGAGTTCCTGTCCTGACTTTCTTTTATGGTGAACATCGATGTGGAAATGTGAGCCAAATAAACCATTTTTCTACAACTTGCTTTGGTCATGGTGTTTTCTCACAGCAATAGTAACCCTAACTAGGACACCCTCCAGGTCACTTTTCTGATCTTGATTTTTCTGTAAAAGTTGTTTAATCCCTAATGTCACCTATAGGAAATTCCTCCAAATCATATTCTCTGGAAAGAAAATCTTAGTATATACCGTACTCTTCTTGGTCGTTTATCTTCCTACAGTGATTGAGGCTAACGGGACCACTGTCATCCTTTGCTACTGTGACATTTCCATAATGGCCCTACCCAGCAGCTGTGGTTGATGTTGAAGTTCTACTCTGACAATGCACCAGATGAAGAACTGTTGGATTTTGTCAAAGTCTTTTTCAGCATCTGCTGGGTTGTGATGATGTGGGTTTCTTTTCTTTTCTTTCAGTTCATTTATATGGTGCATTACATTGATGGATTTTCATATGTAGAACCATCCCTGCATCCCTGGGATGATCATGGTGGATGATGTTTCTGATACATTCTTGGATTCAGTTCACAAGTATTTTATTAAATATTTTCACATCAGTGTGCATGGGGGAGTTTGGTCTGAAATTCTCTTTGTTGGGTCTTTGTGTGGTTTATGTATCAGGGTGACTGTGGTCCCGTAGAATGAGTTTGGCAATGTTCCTTCAGTTTCTATTTTGTGGAACATTTTGAGTAGTATTGGTATCAGCTCTTCTTTGAAAGTCTGGTAGGATTCTGCACAATAACCACCTGACCCAGGGCTTTTGTTTTGCTTTGTTCTGTTTTCTGTTGTTGTTTTTGTTTTTTGCTTTTGTTTTGTTGTTGTTTGTTTTTGATACTCTTAATGACTGTTCTATATCATTAGGGGTTATATATCTGTTTAAATTATTTACTCCATCTTGACTTAACAGTTGTAAATGGATTCTTTCACAATTTCTGTATCCATTCCTTAACTGAGGGGTATCCAGGTTGTTTCCAGTTTCTGGCTATTACAAATAAAGCTGCTATGAACATGGTTGAGCAAATGTCCTTATTGTATACTTGAGCATCTTTTGGATATATGCCTAGGAGTGGTATAGCTGGATCGTGAGGTAGCATTATTCCTCATTGTCTGAGAAAGCACCAGATTGATTTCCAAAGGGGTTGTACAAGTTTACATTCCCACCAGCAATGGAGGAGGGTTCTCCTTTCTCCACATCCTCTCCAGCATGTGCTACCACTTGAGTTTTGATCTTAGCCATTCTAATGGGAGTAAGGTGAAATCTCAGGGTCATTTTGAATTACATTTCCCTAATGACTAATGACGTTGAGCATGTCTTTAAGTGTTTCTCTGTCATTCAATATTCCTCTATTGAGAATTCTCTGTTTAGGTCTATACCCCATTTTTTAATTGGGTTATGTAATTTGTTGCTGCTTAACTTCTGAAGTTCTTTATATATTCTGGATATTAGCCCTCTTTCAGATACAAGGTTGGTGAAGATCCTTTCCCAATCTGTAGGCAGTCATTTTATTCTGACAACAGTGTCCATTGCTTAACAGAAGCTTTTCAATTTCCTGAGGTCCCATTTATTGATTTTTGACCTTAGAGCCTGTTCTGTTGGTGTTCTGCTCAGGAAGTTGTCTCCTGTACCAATGAGTACAAGGCTCTTTTCCACTTTTTCTTCTAACAGGTTTAGTGTGTCTGGTTTTATATTGAGGTCTTTGATCCATTTGGACTTTAGTTTTGTGCAGGGTGAAAAGTGTGGATATATTTGCATCTTTCTACATGTAGACATCCAGTTAGACCAGCACTATTTGTTGACAGTGCTATCATTTTTCCATTGAATGGATTTGGCATCCTTGTCAAAAATCAGGTGTCCATAAGTGTGTGGGTTTATTTCAGGGTTTTCTATTCGATTCCATTGATCCACCAGTTGGTTTCTATGGCAGTACCATGCAGTTTTTACTGTTGTTGCTTTATAGTACAGCTTGAGATCAGGGATGGAAATACCTCCAGAAGATCTTTTATTGTAGAGGATTGTTTTAGCAATCTGGGTTTCTTGTTATTCCATATGAAGTTGAGAATTTTTCTTTCAAGGTCTATAAAGAATTGTGTTGGCATTTTGATGGGAATTGCATTAAATCTGTAGATTGCTTTTGATAAGATGGCCATGTTTACTATGTTAATCCTGCCAAGCCATGAGCATGGGAGATCTTTCCATCTTCTGATATCTTCTTCAATTTCTTTCTTCAGAGACTGGAAATTTTTTCATACAAGTCTTTGACCAAAAGTCACACCAAGGTACTTTATGTCCTTTGTGGCTCTTGTGACAGCTGTTGTTTCTCTAATTTCTTTCTCAGCCCTTTTGTCTTTTGTACACAGGAGGGCTTCTGATTTTTTTTTTAGTTAATTTTGATTCCAGCCACATTGCTGAAGGTTTTCATCAGCTGTAGGAGTTTTCTGGTAGAATTTTGGGGGTCACTCAGCTATACTATCATATCATATCATCTGCAAATAGTGATACTCTGACTTCTTCCTTTCTGATTTGTATTCCCTCGATCTCTTTTAGTTCTCTTATTGCTCTAGTTAGGACTTTATGTATTATGTTGAAGAGATATGGAGAGAGCAGGCAGCCTTGTCTTGTCCCTGATTTGCGTGGAATTGATTTAAGTTTCTCTCCATTGAGTTTGATGTTGGCTATAGGCTTGCTGTATATTGTCTTTACTATGTTTAGGTATGTGCCTTGTATCCCTGATCTCTCCAAGACTTTAAACATGAGTGGGTGTTAGATTTTATCAAATGCTTTTTCAGCATCTAAGGATATTATTATGTGTTTTTTCCAGTTTGTTTATATGGTGGATTACATTGACTGATTTCTGTATATGGAACCACCCCTGCATACTTGGGATGAAGCCTACTTGGTTATAGTGGATGATATCTTTGATGTGTTCTTGTAGTTGCTTTGCAAGTATTTTGTTAAGTATTTTTGCATCAGTGTTCATAAGGGAGATAGGTCTGAAAATTTTTTTCTCTGTTGTTCTTTGTGAGGCTTAAGTACCAAAGTATCTATGGCTTCATAGAGTGAGTTTGGTGGTTCTGTTTCTATTTTGTGGAATAGTTAGAAGAGTATTGGTATTAGCTCTTCTTTGAATGTCTGGTAGAATTCTTCACTGAAACCATATGACCATATGGCCCTGAGCTTTTTTTTTTTTTTTTTTTTTTTTTTTTTTTT
>NW_026590905.1:6006-19506 GCF_907164565.1 Psammomys obesus | reverse complement strand
TGAGTTTTTTTTTTTTTTTTTTTTTTTTTTTTGATGGGAGACTTTTGATGACAGCTTCTATTTCCTTAGGGGATATAGGACTATTTAATTGATTTACCTGGTCTTGATTCAGCTTTGGTAAGTAGAATCTATCAAGAAAATTGTCCATTTCATTTAGATTTTCAAATTTTGTGGCACATAGGCTTTTGAAGTAAGACCTAATAATTTGTTAGATTTCCTCAGTGTCTGTCGTTATGTTCCCCTTTTCATTTCAGATTTTGTTGATTTGGATGGTGTCTCTCTGCCTTTTAGTTTGGCTAAGGATTTGTCTATCTTTTTGATAGTCTTAAAAAAACCAGCTCTTGGTTTCACTGATTCTTTGTTTTGTTTGTTTCTATTGATTTATTGAGTGTGATTGTCTCATGTACTATTGGCTGGCCTCAGACTCACAATAGCTGAAGAATGCTTTCAACTTGTGGTCCTCCTGCCTCTTTCTGTCTGTTTTTTAAATCAGTAAGTTTGGTGTGTTTCCGTGTACATCTGCGTAGTAATTTAGAAACTCCCCTAACTAGTGACAGAATAGTGACTCACACCATCGTTATCACAGTCATATGGTCTTGGCCTTGATGAAGGCACCAGGTTATGGACTTCACCTTGTGGCATGGGCCTTACATCCAATAAGGATATGGTTGACTACTCCCATGGTGTTTATGCCACCATTGTACCTGTGGGCATGTCCTTTCGTTAGTATTGTCACTTGCAGGGTTCACAGCTGGATAAGATTGACGATTATTTTTCTTTCTTGACACTATGAAAAACACCTCCAATCATAATGAGAGCTATCCAGCAGGGCTGCAGCTTCTCTATAGTGCCAGCTTGATATCCTTATGATCTAAGCTTCAATCACTGAAGCCACATTTGAATGAAACTGACTTGATCAATGTGGATAATCCTATTCATGTTTTGTAAGGAGGAGTGTCTTATGGTCAATATCTGGAGGGTAACCAAGAGAATTGCAACAGCCTGTCATGTTTAGGGGAGTCTATGGGACCTCATTGGCAAACAACTCTAAAAGAGGTGACAAATTCCAGGCACTGGACTTGTATTTGTAAGCCTGGGGTGTGCAGTAAAGGCACTGTCACCATGGTGTAGGGTAACTCCATTTTAACTCTGATCATCCATGTTCATTGCTGCTCTGTTATCAATAGCCAGGAAATGGAAAGGGCCCAGATACCCATCAAATAATCAATGGATAAGAAAAGTGTGCTATATTTGCCCAGACCCAGAAAGACAAATGTTGCATCTTTTTGCTCATTTGTGGATGTTACCTTTGAGTTTTCAGATAAGTGAGTCTCATTTGGAATACACATAAAGGTCATGAAATTAATAAGTGTCTATACAATGAGGATTTTGTCAGAACACAGTCCAAGAATGGAGCTGTGTGAGATTTTTGAATGCTTTAAGAAAACTCCAAAAACCAAGACAAGAGTCTTGTGGCCTTAGTTTAAAAAACAAAAGAATAACAACAAAAACCCACAGACTTGTTCTTAGATTATGCCTTTATGCCTCTCTGTAGAATGATTATTAATATTTAATATTGATTTATATTATTAGTAAAGCAGTGGTTATTGCCTAACCAGCTATATACCCAAATAGGCACACAGAAAGACTAGGTTTTATTTAATTAGCCTTGATCACAATACTGAGCAATAATTACTCCATCCTAAACCTCCACGCTAGTACAGCTTCAGCCCATTCAGATTTTCCACATTATACTTGCTATTTAATCAATTTAATCATCTTCTACATCTGATTTATTTCTCCTGATGTTTCCCAGCCCTCTCCAATTGGCTCCATCTTCTACTTTCTCTCCTCTTTCTTTTCCCCTTGCTGCATACAGAAATCCCATCCTATTCTCTGCATTGCTCAGCACTGGCTGGTTGGATTTTTATAGGCAATACAGAGGACAAATGTTGAACTTCTTTACACAAACTTGAGACAGGAAATACTTAGAATAACCATCATAGTGCATTATCTGGATTGAAACCAGATAGTAGGATAGAAAAATCAGCATTTGAATGGTGTTGTAAAAAGTTATTAATATTTACTATCGGTTTATCTTCTGGTAATGCTGCTGTTAATCCTCAGCAGCTGTATAACCAAATCACCACACAGAGACTGGGTTTTTAGTTAACCTAGAACACAATGCTGGGCAATATTTACTGCCTCCTAAACCTCCAAGCCCTCAGTTTCCTAACATTTAGATTTCCCACATTATACTTGCTTTTTGTGAAATCTTAGATCTGGTTCATGCTCCAAGTCCTCCAAGCTCTCTCTTCCAGCTCTGATCTCCTTGCTCTCCCTCTCACCCCTTCTCCTCCCACTCCCCTCCTGCTCTCTAGCTCCTCCCCTCTCTCCTGTCCTCTGGCTCCTCCCATTGCACAACATTGTATCTAGTTGTTTTATTTTGTCCTGTTTACACAAGAGTTGAGACAGGATGCTTACAGTGAGTATCACAATGCAATATCCGGATTGAAACCAGAGAGTGGGGGTGGGGAAATCAGCATTTGAATACATTTTTTAAAAAAACATTATACCAACAGAATGGACAAAGGTAAACTGTTCACAGTCCACAAAATCATTAGGCCAACGTCTCTCCCAGGGATAGTGAAGAGGAGAGAGGATACTTCAGATTACAACTGAACATTAGGTTACAATGAGTATAACATTACAACTGGCTATTGTTATTCATTTATATGCCTTAATGGGAAAACATGTTTTTGCCATATGTGGCTTGTGCGCCACGTGCAGCTTGCCCTTATGATAGTATACTTTACTCATGGGATTCCTCTTAATCCTCAGAGTGTAAGTTGTCTGATGGTCTGAATAAAGTTGGTTCATTTATTGACTCCATTCCCCCAAGCCCCACTATCTGCACAGCAGGAAACAGGCTCTTACAGAAAAAGAGATAGAGATAGAAGATTAAAGGGGAATAATGTAACAAGAAAGGTTATATTGGAGTAAAGGCCAATGGGACAGGATAGAGAAGGCAATAAAGGGAGAAATAAATAATAACAAAGACCTTTCAATAGAGTTGCATGGAAAGTTATTTCTACAGAAGCTCAGATAGATAGACAGACGGATAGATAGATAGATAGATAGATAGATAGATAGATAGATAGATAGATGAAGTTAGAAATGGGGTAACCTTATTGAGAATTTTTTGAAACTTGTGTTCATCAAAAAGAATAGTTCTCAAGGCTTCTCTCTCTCTCTCTCTCTCTCTCTCTCTCTCTTACTCATTCTCTCATCCTCTGGGTCTTCACTTGGTTTTCTTATGAGGAGAATACTGGCTCATAAAAACAAATTTGAAAGTGTTCCTTTCTTTTCTATTTCACAGAATGATTTCAAACATATTGGTGTTAAAATTCTGAAGGCCTGGTAGAATTCTGTGTTGAATCAATCTAGCTTTGGATTTTTTTTTTATTTCTTTGAGATTAAATTTTAATTTTTTATTTTTCTTTCATACAATAAAATTCTGACTGCAGCCCCCCCTCCTGCCATGCTCTCAGCTTTCCCTTCACCCCAGATCCACTGCAGCTCCACATCCTTTTAGAAAAGAGAAGGCCTCTCAGTGATACCAACCAAACATGGCATAACAAGATGCAATAAGACTAGGCATAAACCCTTATATCAAGGATGAATGAGGCAACTCAGTAAGAGGAAGATGCTCCCAGGGGCAGGAAAAGAGTCAGAGACAACACTGTTCCCACTGTTAGGAGTGCAGCAACCACCCATGCCAACCCCTACCCCACACTTTGCTCAGAGACCTAGGGTTAGAAACAAACACAACTGAAGAAAAAGGCAGTGAAATGATTTCTAACAATATTCTGCTATATTCATAGTTTGGTGCCTAGCCCGGTCATAATCAGAGAGCAGTTACTCCAGTAACAGGAAGAAAGAGAAAAAAAAATATTCATTAATTATCTAATGTATCTGAGAAAACTTAGCACATGTTCACATTTTAATGACTCAACAAAATGGGTACAATGGGACTGTAGAGCAACATCCAATGGACTGTAGAGACAGCCCAGCTCCCAATCAGTAATGTTCATGGTGTTAGTGAGAGAAGAGCACATTAGAAAGGAGATTTGGCCAAGCATGGTGGTGCACAGCTTTAATTCTAGCACCTGGGAGGCAGAGGTAGGCAGATCTCTGTGAGTTAGAGACTAGACTGGCTTATATAATGAGTTTGAGGACAGCCCGGTCTGCTTACATTGTAAGACTGTATCTCAAACAACAAAATTAAGTAATAAATGAACCAATAAATGAAGGTTTTGTTGAAAATGGCAAGGTTTTTGTTCATAAGTATACCTGGGCCACCCTGTGGGAAGGGGAGGCAGCACAATGCTGGGCTGAATCACCAGCTCAGGCCACTGGGTTCTCTTACACAAATGTCAACAAGCACAAGACATCCTCTGGGGAAGGGTATCCTATGGAGGACATGGACATCCTCGGAACAGGGATAATCTTTACTGGGATTAAGAAGACAGGAGAGGATTGGGACCTAATGGCTTGCTTTAAAAAGACTAGTAATGACTAGTATCATCTGCCAACTTACTACAAACCAATTGCCTCATGGCTTTTAATGTGTGCCATGATTTCACTCATACTTCAGGATCCAAGGCTAGCATAATAGTTTGTTTGATTTAAGTAAAATTATCTCATGGTAAAGTAACTATGATTTTCTAAAAATAGCTGTCCCAGCTTAGAGAATACCACTTCTGTGTTTCTTTTAAGGAGAAAATTTGTCTTAATTAGTAATGTTCAATCTTCCACAAAGATGGAAAAGCTACCTCAGAAGCTGTCATAGTTTATTTTACACATTGACTTATACAACTAGGTACAGGAACACATTTGAACACTGGAATAAATGTGCCTCCTTGGCCCACAACTGAGCAAGATTTGCCTATGTTTACATTTCTCATCACTAGTGTGCTACTGGAATGTTTGAAAAGAAGAAAGCAATTGTCTATGTCTTTTCTATGCCAACTTAATCAGAATTTGTTTCATGAGTTGCTACTTTGCATTTACTGAAAGGCAATTTAGTGTGGTTTTCATATAATACCCACTTAAGAATATATAAAAATTTTCATATTTTATAGTATTTTATATTTATAGATATATAAGTTTATGTGTTTTTTTCTAGCACTTTAATTACTGTTTCTATGCAGGCAAGTCAAGCTGAAGGGGAAAGACTGCCTGCTAAAAACTCCCCTTGATAACTTTGTAAACTTTGTAATCTTTGTAGACCCTCAAGGCAGTAGAGTGGCTAGGATTCTACAGCATTCAGGTCTCTACCCCAGAACTCTCTAACTGTCCTAACAGCATTTCCAGCTCTAGGACTGTCACAAATATCATCATCACACCCTCAATAAGACCCATCCCCAATTACACTAATTTTTTAGGTACAAAGTCGAAAAAAAACCCACCCGGAGCAGAAAAATTCACCAGTCCCTGAGCTTCTCCAGGCTCAGGACTTGAAATCTCACCAATCCTCACCTGGGAAATCTCTGCCCTAAAAAGCTCCACCCTGTGAGAAATCTTATATAAAGGCTGTGTCTGCTCAGTTCCATGTGGTCCTCTCTGGGAACGGAGACAGCCAACCCAGAATTTATTCCTCCACACCCTGGACTATCCCAAAAACACCTCTCCTATGAGACTTGCTGCCTGCTTCAACTCTCTCCTCAGGAGATACCAAGAAGCAATGAAGAAAAGAAGCAAGTGAAGCAAAGAACTGGAGTGGGGCTGAGGGTCCTGAGCTCCTGAGCTCAGCTGGGAACACCCTCCTCACTGTAGAAATGGGGCTGAGGCTCCTGAGATACTCAGCCCACATAGTGATACCCTCCTGGGGGATGCAATGCCTCTGCTGAGGAGGCTTTCTCTCAGAGCTGTGTGTTTTCTGGGCTCCCATGTTTCCGGATGGCCATTCACTGGGACACTGTTGGTATAATGCTCGTGTGGAATGTATACATTTTACCCTTGTTCATTCAAATGGTGATTTCTCTACCCCACTATCTGATTTCAATCCAGACATTGCATTGCGAGGCTTCTTCTAAGCATCATGTGTCTCAAGTGTGTAAACATGCTACCATTTGTTCTCTGTATTGCCAATAAAACAACCAGCCAATGCTGAGCAACGGAGAGAATAGAGTGGGACATCCTGGTCCAGAGGGGAGGAGAGAGGAGGGAGGTCTGAAAGAAGAGAAGTTGGAAACACCAGGAGAAATGGAGTGGACCTAAGATATGATTAAAAAGCAAGTATAATGTGGTAAATCTGAATGGGAGAAAGTGATGCAGGCTTGGAGGATTAGGATGAAATAATTATTGCCCAGAATTGTACTCTGGGTTAATTAAATAAATTTTAGTCTCTGTGTGGTAATTTGGGTATACAGCTGGTTTGGGAATAACCACTATTTAACCAAAAGATAAACCAATATTAAATATTAATAATCATCAGCAGGACATCAAGGAGGCACCTAGCCACTTTCCTGCCTACAAAGTTTACAAAAGGAGTCCACCACAGGGAAGCTATCCCTGCCAAATGAGTTGGCATGAATAGCCAACAGAAACAATGTTAAACAATGAAAGATGCTGTTAACCTACTTTGGATAATTATTTTACAGTGTGATATGTATATACACATATATATTTATTGATATCTGCATCAATTCAGACACTATAAGCTGAATATATAGAATTTTATTTCTCAATTTTATGTCAATAAGTGAAGGCAGATTTAAAAAAGAGAAAAAAAACAGATGGAGAGAACATAGCATACAATTGTGTGAGCCAATGAAACCTTGGGGAATTGGCAGCAAAGCTCCATGTGTGCACAAAAGGGACACCGTGTACATGGAAAGCTCCCTGGCACATGGTAAATTCTAAACCAAAGAGCATTTTATAAAAGCGTCACTGGATGAATACACAAGTGTATGTGGGCCAGTGTTTTCATATGTTTAATCATTTACTGCCTACTAAAATTCTGGGGACATCTCAGCCACATGAAGAACTTTCCAGGTGTCTATGTCATTCTGGATAACAATTCAATCCAAAGTCCATGGAGAATGTGTTATTCATAAGTATATTTTATTCATCTGGCAAACTGAGCTTTGTTTATAATTGCAAAAGGCATCATTCCAGCCCCAACCAGCAGGTCGATGATTTATTACAACACATTGTTCCTTCCAGTTGTTGGGCTCACCTTTGTGCCAGAATCTGAAATGGAGGAAAGCCCATCAGGCTGTTTCCTACAATAACATTTGAAAAGAGAAAGCAAGAGTATGCAAGCCTGAGGATGAGGTTGGAATTTGTGGAAATCAGATTCCAGTGTGTTTATTTCAACCATTCACCATCACCCATATCTGACATTTCCCTTAATAACAGTACCCACAGCACTCAATGCAGTAGCAGTGAGATACTTAACCATTCTTCCAACACACAACCCAGAGGCTACTATTTCTTCGTCCCTTCGTTTTAGTACCAGAAGACTGTCAACCCATGGTGCTTGTTTATGTGCTGAAAAGGTCTCTCCTTATTCCCATGTATTAAGGTAATTTTCTTACATATTACAAAAGAACTGGATTGGAGACTGGAGAACTAGATGAAATCTCTGTAAAATCTACTTATTTCTGTCATTAGGAACAAATAATTTAAAATCCTGGATTCCTAGTCTTCTCTGAAAATTGAAAACAATTACGACACTATATATTTCTCACAACAGATATCAGGATAAAATATGAGGACATACTTAAATATTTTAGAGTTTTTAAATAATTTTTAGAAATAAGAAAGAAAACAATAAAAGAAATATAAGAATTGAGGGCTTTTAAATGTGAGAAATAATCATTTATGATCTGGACATCAATTTTGATTATAAATATATAAGTGAAGGCTGGAGAGGTGGCTCAGACATTAAGAGTGCCTGCTGTTCTTCCAGAACTCATGAGTGTTGCTGGTTCCAACACTCATATTGGCAAGGTACTATCACCTGCAACCCTAGCTCCAGAGGAGCCAACACTGCTTCTGAGCTCAATGGACACACACATACACATGGCAGACACTCACAGACACACACATGTATACACAAATAAAAATAAATTAAATCCTATTTTAAAAGGATAGGTGAGAGGCTGAAAGTATGATAAAATACATCTATGTATATGGACATTGGCTGGATGCTCAGGCTACTTATCATTCCACACTCTACAAACTCAACTCCCTCATCTCTACTGGGAGAATTAACAATGTCTGTCACACAGGACTCTTGTGATGAGTAAATGGGGAGTAAAAGTACCTCCATCCCCAGAAGTTACACCAGGAGTGAGCTATTCTAGTTCTATAACCGAAGCTGGAACACCCTCAGTTCTCCTCATGTACAGGGCCCAGGACTCCTCCATGCGACTCTAGACTCACGTGGCACTCTCATTGTATGGTGTCCCATCAACCCATCGCCACTGTCGATAACCTGGATCCTGCAGCCCTATAAAATAGCTATCACCAGGGTCCAGGATCCTGGTGATGAAATTCTAGAAGGAAAGAAAGATTCAGCTTTCAGTCTGGATTGAAGGCTTCTTTTTCTGTTAAAGAATTTTCATAAGATCTTTTAAACATTATTTTAATGATACAAAATTGTATGGTTCCATATGATGCACTTATGCAAATACATAATAATCAAATCCTAGTTTATATCCCTAGGCCCTTAAATATTTTTCAAATTTTAAATAGGAGACACCCCCCCTCATCCCCTGGAGTACCCATTTTTCTCTGGCTGATCAGGACACAGGCAAACTCATCACTCATATTTTCATGAAACTGGAAACAACCTCTGATCATGCGTAATTAATTCTCATCTCAGAATCACTCCTCACCTTTCTTTACCAATACCATTCTTGAGAATTGTGCATGAGAGAATTTTGCACATTTCGTTATTGTCCATTCATAACTTCAGATATTTCATTTCTGGTGGTTGGTTGTGATTCTCTCAATCTTATCCTGTTTCTTTAAAACCTCGTCTGTTTTAGGGAGGAAGCATTAGACTATAGAAAGCCTTAGAGTGCTGAAATCACAAACTGCTCTTTCAAGCAAAAACATTCCATCCTACCCTCCACCTGTGTGTTGCGTTCCCGGTGCCATGTTTCTTTGGGGTTTTTTAGGTCTACTGAAGGGGAAGCAGGGGAAGCAGGGGAAGCAGGGGAAGAAGACAGAGAGCAACCTTTCCTGTATATCTGGTGGAAAACTTTCTGCCACAGCACCAACACCCACGTCAACACAACTCCCTCTTAGTGAAAAGAGGCAGAGATCAGGCCGAGCCCAGGCCCCACTTTCTCCCAGGATGCACCTGTTCTTCCGGGCTGTGGATCACCAGCAGATGAGCGCCCATGCTGGAGCAGTTCTCTTCACTCTCGTTCCAAAATGTTAAGTCAGTGGAAATGAAGTAGCAGTTGGAACCAAATGGCGTCCAGTTCATTGGGCAGCAGCTCCAGACTTTGTCTTTGGGGGAAGAAGGAGATGGAAGTGCTAGGTAATAAAGTCGTTTGAAAGGCTGCCTGAGTGCAGAGCCTACGTGGAAGCTGGGACCCTCGACTTCTCCAGATACAGCAAGAAGCCCGTCACCCCTAATGTACCGAAAAACTCAAGTCTATTTCCATTGATACAAACATCAGGACGTGTTTGTCCTTCTGGGGTGCTATCACGAAAAAACCAAACAAACAAAAAGACGGAAAGAAAAACAAAGTATAAAGGACATCCAGACTCTGAGAACATAATATAAAACAGTCTGGATAAACAAAGAATAGAACACGTGACACCAATAGCCAGAAAATGTCAAAATGTATATGACATGTAAACAATCATGTCACTAATCATGGCAGCATTATTCTGACAGAGATGTTAAAATTAGCCCTGATAAAAATACTTCACAATAACCAGGCACCATGGCACACCCCTGAAGTCACAGCATTCTGGGAAGCAGAGGCAGGCAAATCTCTGTGAGTTCAATGCCAACCTGGTGTACTAAATGAGTCCAGGACAGCAAAGGCTACACAGAGAAACCCTGTCTTAATTTTATTCTTTTCAGAACTGTAGGCAATTAATAACTTCTGAGAGAAGGAGAATGAATCTTGTTCAGGATGAGCTCATAACTGGTTGCCCAATACCAAGATAAAAGATGATTATAGGTCAAGGTGCCGGTTTGGGGGTTTGTGTGTTTTGGAAGAGTGTTTTCTTCCTTTGGTTTCTGTTTCCTCTCTGGTCTTCTGGTCAGTGTCCTGTGATTGAGCAGAGGGTCTCCGCCTGAGTTGACAGCTGAACCTCTGGCAGCGGGCATGGCCTCTTTTGAGCATGGCGTGTCCATTAGAGCCGAGGGCTGGACAGAGTGGTGAAGAGGGGAGTGGTGTGGAGGGTAGTGTCTGGGTGCACTAAGAGAGTGGAGGAGGTCCAGGGCCTGTGGTCTATCTGACGTTCCGGCGGACGATGTGTCCACTGGTCCAGCAGTGAGTCTCAGCCTGCGTGTGTCTACTCTTCTTCAGGCTGGTGTGGCCTGCAGGTCAGCAGGGGAGAGTCTCTGGGGTTGGGGACAGGCATGGTGGAGAATTGTGTCACTGAGAGTGTTCCATGGGCAAGCTGCCTATCTGTTTTTCTGGCGGGCATGGCCTACGCTTGCGTAGCGGATGTTCACCTAAGTTGGCGACGTTTCTGATAGATTCTGAGGTGGCCTGTCCTGGGAGGTGGGGTCCACGTGTACATTTCCATCAGACCAGAATATCTGATGTGTATGCCTCCATTTGTCTCCACACGTCTTGTTTGTGAAAAGGGTTCTATTATTCTAATAATTCTCTAGCTTCTATTTTTTTCTGAACATCTCCGCACAGTTGCTGTTTCTCAGCTCACTTTATGTATTGTATATAAAGAGGAAATAAATAAATCCCTTAAGGAAATCAAGAAAAAGAGAAGCAGAAAACACACACACACACCACACACACATATAACACCACACAAACACACACCACACACATCACCCATACACACACACACCCTGACACACATACACCATACACACAACACACATACACACATATGTACACACTACACACCTGATACCATAATCCCTTCACTCCAGCAGCTGATACTGGAAAGATTTGTATGACGTTCAGACAGTCTTCTATTGGGGTTGTCCATGGTCAGCTGGTAAGTCACTGTGAAGAAAGAAGGGAATGAGCACCCATACACCCTGGAGCCTCATGTCCTCTATGTGGGCCAGGCCAGCACACTTCCTCTCCACCCCCCCCACTTCTCCAGGCAAACGCACTGAAGCCCAGACTAAAGTATTGCTTCCCTGTATTCACTCATGTCTACATCACTCATGTCTACATCTCTCATTTGTTGCCCCCCCAACCATGACATCAGCTTTATTTTCTGAGATAAACACCCCATCCTCTACATCAATTAACCACAAACCCCCACATCAGCACACTGCCACAAGTTCTTCACCGTGACCTGTTGATTCACCAGGGTCTGGCTTCCTTTATTTGAACAACTTCTTAGCAAGAATAATGGCTATGTTACCATATCCTAACCATTCCTGATTGCCGGTAGGAGTCCTTTAAACATCTGGAGACTTTTATGTAGTTTTGTAGATATGATCAAGATACATTGTATGTAAATATGCAAGTTTCAAAGAATAAATGAAAATGATTTTTAAGTTAGCATTTTGTTCATGAGTGTGCATATTAAACACTGTTAACAAACACAGACTTTCTGCACTATTTTAAACGAATGGTTCAACCTTTCCAGTTCCTCTTTGAGGTCTTGAACTTCTGTTTCTTCCATATCTTTAACTACCCTACCCCACCCTCTTAGGGCTGATGTGCCAATTAGAGCAGATCCTGCTTCAGTGAGAATGATGTCTCATGGAAGACTTGAGGCACTTGGCGTAAGTCACTCCCACTCCCTCCTGGACTGTGCAGTGACTACTGTGACCATCTCTGCAGCAAATAGAGAGCAGACTGTAGACCACAAAGAACATCATCAAAGCTTCTGGCACAATAGTCTTCAGATATGGCTTTGTGGGCAGATGAAACAGGGCAGATGTATTTTATTTCCTCAATCCTCATTGTTTAATTTGGTTACTTTTCCCCTTGTATTGAAAAAACAATCCCATATGAATCAAAGCCTGTAAGCTGCAGACATTATGAAGTGAACTGGAGTTGCACTCCCGATAGACAGATGCTGTGACAAAGACTGTGATCGCTGGTGAACCCAATACTGGAAGGAACTGTCAAAGACAACGGTTATAAATAACACGTGGGTAAAAAAAGCTAGGTGAAGGAACCACAGAAATCTCAGTGGTCAGAAAATAGAAAGAAAAAAAGGGAAAGAAGAGTCACAAAAAACATGGAATTGCATGTAAATTATGACTGGTTAATGGAATTCAAAACAAAACAGCCCCAGCCAGGAGTGGTTGCATTTGCCCTTAATACAGGCACTTGAGAGGCAGAAGCAGGCTGACCTCTGTGAGTCATGGCCAGCATGGTCCACAGAGAGAGTTCCAGGAAAGCCAGGACTAAACAGAGGAAGGCTGTCTCTGAAAGCCAAAACCAAACCAAACCAAACAAAGCATCACCTGGGAGTCTCTGCAGAACAGACAAGAAAGAGACACCAGTCAGTGAAGAACTTACCCACACAGCTCGCGATGAAACAGGTGCTAAGGAGGAGGATAGAAACCACAGCAACTGCCCAGATTCTCAGAGTCCAACAAACACCCTTCCCTGTGAGGGAGCAAGCAGGTATACTCACACAAAACCAAAATGCTTAGAGCAATGACTCACCAGACAAAACGCTCAGACTAATTATAAATTTAAAGTAGGAAAAAGCTAGAACCCTAGAATAAAGGACCAACTCAGCTGTGAAGACTCTACAACACACACACAGACAACATACTAATACACACAGACACACTACACACACACACAACATACTCATACACACAGTCACACCACACACACTCATACATATAAAACACACACACAACGCACACAAAAAAAATCTAGAAAAAACTTCACCCTCAGGCACCTGCAATTTCCATATTCTTCCCTTCTACATGCTTCGTAAATATCACATTATTATGCTGATTTTCTACCTTTATACATCTCTTTTCTATATTTGGTTTCTTGTTTTTTTTTTTCAAGGATTTATGAATCTGAGATATTACACTTACTTCAAATTTGTGTAGGTCTGCTGTCTTGCTCTCTTCTATCCCCTCAGCCTGCCCACTTGTCTGCGTCTTTACCCAAGGCAACTACTCATCACATCACACACTTCAACTGTCTTTACTGAACTGAGACAGGGCTGTTCACCTCACCTTTAGGCTGTCTTTCATACGACATTACTTAAGTCGTGTTTAGAAGGTCAAGGGCTTCTTCTTCTTCTTCTTCTTCTTCTTCTTCTTCTTCTTCTTCTTCT